>NC_041393.1:628789937-628796331 GCF_002162155.2 Triticum dicoccoides | reverse complement strand
CCTTTTGCCACCGCCCTTTCGCCACCGCCACCGCCACCGCCCCCCTTCTTCACTTAATTAATTTGTTTTTACTACATGTTTTCAGGACTGACATAATGGCGGACGATAGAGCTGACCCGATTATGGACAACTATGATTCGGACGGTGAAGCACATATGTTCGGCATCATAAACGGCGATATTCTATATGTGCCGACCGGACAAGAAGAAGATGATATCTCTTCTTATCTGAACCTTGACGGTGAAGATGAAGGGCGCCGTCAGCAAGATGATGCCGAACAAACGTCGGAAATGGATGTGATGAAGAAAACCGTGAGTGTACTAGTAGCCGAAAGAGATGCAGCTCGGGCGCAGCATGAAGATCATCCAGCGGATCTCAGAAGCCAGCAGCGGAGAAGCAGTGTGGCTTCCACGGAGGCCCCACCGGCTGGTGCAGATGCACCGACGATCGAAATTACTGCACCGGAGCCTCTGGTGGTCAAAATTACTGCACCGGAGCCTCTGGTGGTCGAAATTACTGCACCGGAGCCTCCTCGCTACCCCGTGGACGATATAAAGGAGATGAAAGAATGTCATCTGTATTATCCTATCGGGAACATGTCCATGAAGGTAGCCATCGGCAGTGCTTTACCATGTTTACCTAGAGCACTCCACCACAACAACCCCATTCAAGATGGCTATGCTCGTGTCACGGTGGAGGACATAGTCCAAGGGTTTGAGGACCTGGAGATTGACATTGCTACACCTGAAGGGGAGAAAAGACTTGGAGATGTCAAGCGCCATTTCATTCTATGGCAAAAGAAGTTTATCAAGTTTCCAGGCGAGGCACCAAGGACAACAAGTCCACCCCCCTACGGTGGTGGCGGTTCACCTACACCTCCGTCACGTCAGCCGACGCCCCCCAGTCCACAACGTCCGGCGGGTGATCAGACGCCGCCCCCCAGTCCTCGTCCGGCGGGTGATCAGACGCCGCCCCCCAATCCACCTCCGGCAAAGAAGCAGAAGCAGTCCTGGATTATTAACCCGGACCCTTATGTACCTAAGACCACAAAGGTACCGGAGCCATCACTGAAGCCTCTCCCCACAAGGCCTTGGGAACGTAGTGCCGAGGAAACTGCCGCGGCCGCGGCTGCTGATCATGAGAAATGGAAGGCGGACTGCAAGAAGAAAAGAGAGCCCGAGCCCAAGCCAGTATTTTCTGATGAGCAAAAGAAGTGGGCTAAGTCATTTTTGAGCACACTGTCCCAGGCCGCGAAGAATCTGCCTGACGACTATGCACGTGAACTTCGTAGGCAGGCACTCATGTTGAAGGAGAAGAAAGAGCGGGCGGAGAACCAGGAGAACAAAGCCTTGGAGGAGGCCGAGAAAACGGAATTAGAAAGTAAAAAAAGCGGGAAACGAGTTGCCCAGCTCGGGGAACAAAGTAAACAATCGATTGCCCCGCTTATAGTGAAAGCCGCCGGTCCGGATGACCCCGATATCATAGCAGCTGCGGCAGCACATGGATTGACTGTAACGAGTGCCAGAGAACAAGCGGCCAACTTAGGTATTACTCTTCGTGAACTGTTAGGCCTTGATGAGGCGCCAGTGAAGGAGGTAGTAATTACATATGTGAAGAATGGGCCTCTCGTCGAGCCTGCGCAGGAAGAGGATCTACCTCCACAAATGAAAGGTCTGCTGAAATGGTACAAGGGTTACATAAAAAATAAAAACGCCAAAGAATATATTTATGCGGAAGTTAGATATGAGCATCACTTCAAACATTACTATGTACAAATTCATCTGAGTGAATTGTTCCAGCTTTTTAATCTGTGCGAGCTCGACAAATCTATCATCAGTTGCTACGTTCTGTAAGTGATTTATTTCTACCCCATCTCGTTCATATTGCCTGCACTATATATATGTCCTAACTATATTGTTGTGTCCGCTATTATACATGCAGAATGAAGATTAAGGAATGCAGAGTAAGGAACATCCATGATGTTGGGTTCATTGACCCACAAATCGTTAATGGATATGTGTTGGAGCATCACCCCGCCGACATGGAGGCAGACCTGTGGCAGTTTCTTACAAAGCAGGAACTCAAAAGTGATATTCTATTTCCTTACCATTTTGGGTGAGTGTTTCTGTCTTGAGCACATTCTCTTTTGTTTACTCCATGCATGGTATGTGGCCGGCTAATCGATGAGTTATGCATGACGTACTGTGCATGTATCGTGTCCGCAGGTTCCACTGGATTCTGCTAGTAATTAAAGTTGACACCTCAGAATGTCTCGTCCACGACTCTCTGAATAAGGATCCAAAGCTTTGGGGCGGCATGAGAAGAATGCTGCAGAAGTAATTATTTTCATTCATTTGCGCTCTATATCGATCGGCCTATTTCGTTCATTTCCTAATATCAAGTAACTAATAACTCTCTTGTTCATTTAATTTTCTTTGCCTCGTAGGGTTTGGAGACGGTTCGTAGATACAAAGGTCGGTGAATTCAAAAAAGAGCTAGAATTCAAAAGGTCAAAGGCTAAGAATGGTGAGGATATTCAGCCAGCGGGGACCAATCTATGTGCATACTATGTCTGTGAGATGATCCGGAGATACACCTCTGAGCGGCGGGTTCCGAGTGATACCAATGCTCAGAGGAATAACCTCCGGATGATGCTTAGTCCAGAAGCTCGCTTCCGACCACTTCAAGAGGAACTAGCTGGATGGTTCAGGAGGAAAGTCCTCCATCCTAAAGGAGAACACCATTACGAGGACGTAGAACTTTATATGCATTAAATTATGTATGGAAACTTGTTCAAAATTGTATATGGCCATCCGATGATATTGAATATATATTGTATATTCCTCTTGAATTCTTTTTGGTTCTAATTTCAAATTTGTTTGAAATTATACATTCATATGCATGTATGTAGTACCGTAGAATATGTGAAACTCCTTCAAAATTAAAATAAAGCACAAAAGAAATAAAACAATACAAATTAAACAGAAAACAGGTTTAGGGGGGGGGGGGCTAAAACCCTAAACCTGCGGCGGCCTTTAGTCGCGGTTGGCCAGAAAAACCGCGACTAAAGGTCCTCCGCCCCGACGGCCGCCTGGCGCCCACGTGGACGGGCCTTTCGTCGCGGTTCTTAAGCAACCGCGACTAAAGGGGGGGGGCCTTTAGTCGCGCCTGTTTGGTCGCGGTTGCGCAACCGCGACTAATGGCAGTTGCGAACCGCGACCAAAGGCCCTTTTTCCACCAGTGTGTAGCATATGTGTGTCTCACCGGGGGAAGAAGCAAAGCCTTTCCTCTCCTTGGTGAAGTGTGTGTGTGTGTGTGTGTGTGTGTGTCGTGTGTGTTTTCTGTACGTGTGAGTTCTTTTCCATTGTGTGTTCTTGAGAGAAGTAGAGAGAAACTCGAGAGAGAGTTGAGAGGAGAGGAAGAAGAAGCGGCGCTGCGAGGAGGCGGCGCCAACCGCAGTTTGTACATCAGGAAAAAAATGGGTTGAATCTGAATAAACTTTTCTTCCATCTGTTTCTGACCGGAGCTGCTTGGTTGGTGTCTATCAGCAACTTCGTCGAGGACTGGGTTAGGATCGGCTTCCTGGCGAGGAAGAAGGTGAAGGCCGAGTGCTCCGAGATGCCTTTCGAGGACCAGTGCGGCGTCTTGGAAAAGGATCCCACGTTCACACCACTGCCCATCTACCATTTCGTAATCCGTTCGTTTCTAAATATAATTCTTTTTAGAGATTTCAATATAGACTACATACGAAGCAAAATTGATGAATCTACACTCTAAACTATATCTATATACATCCATATGTAGTCTATATTGAAATATGTAGAAAGACTTATATTTAGTAACTGAGGCAGTCAACGTGTCCCTTCAAAACGCATGTGAATGAATTGATTAACTCGCTGACCAAGAGATGATATACTCCCTCTGTAAACTAATATAAAAGTGTTTAGATAGCTAAAATAGTAATCTAAACGCTCTTATATTAGTTTACGGAGGGAGTATTTCTGAACCGTTCGTTACGTTTCCACAGTAGGCAGTCAACGTGTCCCTTCAAAACCTCAGCACCTACCCGTTCGTCAAGGAGGCTGTGGCCAACGGGGCCCTCAAACTGGTCGGCGGCCACTACGAGTTCGTCTCCGGCCAGTTTGATACTAATTGGGATCTGTAAATTAATCTCCCCCTCCCATTGGTCAACTCCTACATATACATCCATACATGCATACATATATCATATCAAATATACCATGGTACAGATCCATCGATGTGAATGTCATGGAGCCCGCACCTGCTCGTTATTTTCCAGCAGTAGTGAACGCCGGATGGCTAGATGTCAATTTTGTAATAAGGGATCAAATCTTCCATTGCGGATTAATTGTAAGAATTATTACTGTGTGATGCATAATTTGATCGCCATGTGATCGAAAGACATCAGATGAAATTTCATTAATATTTTTATCAAGAGTTTTCCTTCTTATTACCTTGTGCTCTTATGGTTTTGCTTTCCCTATGTTGTGTGGCACTAGCTAGCTATTCCAGATTTTTCTTCGACGAACAAATGATCGTTCTAGACCGCATAGCCCTTCGCGATCTGTGCATATTCTGGCCCATATGAACCTGACGGTATAAGCGGTACATGGATGGATATGATTGTATTGACTACCTATCAGACCTTCACTCTTAAGCTTTTGTTTTCCCTATGGTGTGTGGCACTGGCTACTGTTTCACTTTTTTTGCGGGGAACAAACTATTGTTCTAGATCGCCAACCCTATGTTTTCCTAGATGAACAGAAGAGTTTGTATATAGAAATAATAAGGACATCAGTTTGGTCGAATAACATAATCTATGAAGCGACTGAAAGCTTTGAGTTCTTGCATGATTAATGACATCGACATTGGGAGATGACATTCCGTGATTTGCTTTCATGTGTTGGAACTATTATTTTCATATTTTCAAAACGGATGGTGTGTCTAGGCTAATTTCGTCGGTGCCTCACGCTGGTATGTTAGTTCTACGGGATTTACATAGTCATGGGACGACACCTTATATAGCCAGGGTTCCCAGAACATGATTTACCTAGGTTCTCCCCTTAGTCGCTCGGAATAGGCGAACTCCCACTTGATTGATCTACCGGGAATAAACCTAGCCATGAACAATCCTGAAAGCTCGGTGTCTGGGCTGAGCTCGGGCCTCGTTTTTCACTCACAGCCCGGCTCGAAAGTTCAAAAAAGCCTCAAATCCGTGAAATTTGGTATTCCCCTGTTTCAGAATAGAAGGTACATCAGTTTTTTGGATGTCAAACTTCTATATATTTGACAAAGACTATAGAATAAAATATCACCATCTGCTAAAACACAAGACATCCAAATGTTTTTCATGATAGATCAAATGATAGAAATTTTGTATTGTAGATTCTAGATATTGATATGTTTTCTAGAACCTTGGTCAAACATGCACATGTTTGACTTTTGAAACAACTAATGCACCTTATATTTGAAACAGAGGGAGTATAATCTAGGTATGCAAATATGTTTATAGATGAACACTAAATATTTTTCATTAACCATTGCAAAATATAGAAGAAATAAATCATGCCAAAAAAAATCTTTATTACTTTGAACTATTAATCTATATCTTGTAGAATTGTGCCTATGTCTTTTAGACATCTTGGTAAATTAATATGCCAGCCGGATGCACAAATTCATGAAAGAGCAGCAAAATCCAGAAAAATAATACCGATCGAAACATCTAGCTCCTCAGCGATTTGGGCTTCCTGGCCGTCGGATCGGTTCCCTTGATGCGATTCCGCCCGTCGGATCGAGCTGTGAAAGAACGTCGGCCGTCGGATCGAAATGCCGTCCCCTGTAGCAATGGATCGTTACTCCCGCGGTGAAACATCTCATGCCACCGCGCGTAATTTCTGTGACCCGCCGAGGGCATTTTCATAATTTCGCTATGGGGTATAAAAGCCCAATGCCCATAGGGTTTCTCCCCAATCATCTTCCTCCCTCTTCCTGTTCACGGAGGGGGAGCCGCCGCCGCCCCTTCCCCTTCCAAAGCTCGCGCTCTTCCTCTCTTACTTGCCCCCCTCGCGCCGCCGGCCGCCGGCCCGCCGACTCCTTCGCCTCCGGGAAGCATCGCCTTGTTTGCTCCTGGTCGGCGGCGGCCGTGGTCGAGCTCAAGCCCGGGCGCGGCGGCGCGTTGTTGAGCACGGCTGCGGCTCGAAGCGGCGGGGGTAGAGGCGTTGGGCGAGGAGCACCCGCCGGAGGCGCTCGATGTGGCTCCCCCATCACTCCCCGTTCTACGCTGACTGCAGGCGCTCCCCCGTGGCCCCTACTTCTCCTCCATCGCTAGGCAGGGCTCGGCTGCAGTTCTACTCCAGGCTCTCTCTCTCTCTCT
>NC_041393.1:628776214-628789755 GCF_002162155.2 Triticum dicoccoides | reverse complement strand
TCTCTCTCTGACTGCTACTGCATCCATCATCTAGGAACCACTACTCTTGTATAATATTTTCGTTCGATTTGTTATCTCCTAGTGTTCATCGAGGTCTTCTGTTGCCGTTCGATTTGTTGTTGTTCTAGGGTTAGGATTTGCTATTGGATTGGTGACTGGCGTGAGCTGATAACATGTCAGGTTACTATGATCTCCCGTCCCTGTTGATCGAGGTTGCTTTGTTGGTTCTGCCTTTGCTCGGCCATCCTGTTGCAGGTGCTCATCTAATCCCGTCCTTCTCTATCCATATTTTATTTTAGCTCCTGTATTTTGAGCATGGATTGTGCCTTAATAAATCTACTATTATTGTTAGGCTTTTGTGTGGGGGGTGGGGGTTGCTTATTTTGGGTTTTCATTGTTAAAATCTTGTGCTCCTCAGTTACTGTGTTTTACCAGTCATTCACCTATTTTACTGATAATGGACTATCTGTTGAGTATCTTTTTGGGAGCTAATCTTATATTTTCTTAAGGTTGTCACCAATGGGAATACATCCAGTGGACTGGTTTTGCTTGTCAGCAACCAGAACAGATCAGTTCTATCTGTACATATTCAACTTTGGGGATGATTGGAGGCTCTGTTTTCATAGTTTATATGGGTCATCTTTATATCTGGGCCATGGCGGCTGTGAGAGCTTTTTAACCTACTCAGAAGATCGAGAGAAGAGAAGCATCTGTCAGGGCTCAGGCTGCTGAATTGGTAGCTTATAGGGCATTCTGATTATACTATTATTTTGAACCAGAAAATTGTCAATGACTCTGCTGCCACCAATTTAATATATTTCAAATGTACATATATTCTTGTGGGAACAAGTTTCATCACTTCTTCACAGACACTTCTTCACGGCATTCTTAGTCGGGATCTTGGTAACAACTTAAACTTTAGATCACTTGCCGTATAGGGTTGTCAGCAGCATAATAAAGTGTCCGAAGTTTATTCGCTATTTTTGTTTATATTGCAGGTAAGGCTCAATATATCTTTCAGTATGCAAATATATCTTTCAGTATGCAGACCAGAGTAACACGGTCTTGATTGATTTTAGATCTCCTTTGCCTGCAAATCTTCTGTTCTTGCCGTTTATGTGCTGGATCTGCTGTTGCATTTGTCGATCTGTAGGTCCTTGTTTGTTTTGTATTGTCTCAATTCTGATTACCTGCAGCTTATCCATGATTATGACATTTTTTCTTGCGGGGTGGTCTGCTATTTGCAGTGCTCGTTGCTCTGGCCGGTTCATCATTTGATCTGTGCTAGCTTGCTACGTCTTCGTCCACCACTTTGCAGGTCAACCTCTTTTCGTCTCCTCTTCTCTGCTTTTAGTCCAGGCTTGCATTTTTGCAACCATGTATTTTCCTTAACTTGTCTATCTGGTGCTGCTGTTAGATTTAGTTTATTTTTGCATGTTGTTTCTGTTGGTGTGCATGATGGTCAATGGGTGTGTATGTTTCTTGTACTCTTCTATTGGTAGATGGCTAGAATCTAAGAATATTATTCCCTGCTTGCACTTTTGTGGTCTCCTTTCCATCTTTGCTTGTTTTTTTGTGTGTGATATAAGTATGTGCTTTTTGTTCCTTCCTTGGATCCTCGTAGAACCTAGGATTTTTTGTACCTTTCTGTTATGTCCTAGAAGTAAGCTATTGTTTTGTTTGCTAGTGATACTCGCATGTGTGGTTGTGTTCTTCCTTACACGGGCGATTCCGAGCGATCTCTGCTTCACTACTGCCGCCGGTGGCCGTGCTGGTCATAGTCCTGTTGGTTGAGCTCCTTCCCCTCTTATTTTCATGTACCATTTAGTAGGACTGTCTAGGTTGCTACAAAAATGTCTTGGGTTTCTTCTTGTGGATCAGATTCTTAGGTAGTTAGGTTCCATAGGAGGACTTTTGGGGGGCTTTCTTGTTTTGTTGGTGCCTTCCCGTCAAGTAGATACTTGGATTTAGCTAGGTTCTTTGTTTCATTGCTGGGTTTTCTACATGTTAAAGAGAAGCTTAGGTCTATATAGATTCCTGAGGTAATATAGTAAATAAGTGATGCCTTGTGGTATGCTTTGGTGCTTTTGGTGGTTACTGTGAGCCTTCTACGGCCACCTCAGCTTCATACTGGATTTGGTGTGTTGGCATGGTCTGGGTCTACTTTTTAGATTGAGATTCATATTTGTGTGTGGTAGAAAATTAGGTGGCACCCTCACTAGTAGAAAAGAGGGCTTTGGTCCACCCCGGGTTAGCCCATTAGTCCCGGTTCAGTCCAAAACCGGGACTAATGGTGGCATTAGTCCCGGTTCGTGCACCCAGGGGCCACGTGGGCAATTTGTCCCGGTTCGTTTGGACCTTTTAGTCCCGGTTGGTGCCACGAACCGGGACTAAAGGGTGCGATGCCCATTAGTACCGGTTCGTGGCACCAACCGGGACTAAAGGTTAGACCTTTAGTCCCGGTTCAAGCCACCAACCGGTACTAATGGGGTTTGAGGCATTAGTACCGGTTCATGGCACGAACCGGTACTAAAGGTCACATTTTCAAACTCCACCCCCCCATCGCCTTTTCAGTTTTTTAAAAAATAAAAGAAAATGATGAAAATGTCAAAAAAATAAAAAATAAGTTTCCCATGTGATATGTGGTCTAGTTGTTGGGAAAATTTGCAAATGTGAATTTTGACTTTATTTGCAAAATCTCTCTAGAATTTAGTAAAATGGGCATAACTTTTGCATACTGACTCGGATGAAAAAGTTTTTTATATGAAAAATCATCTACTCGAAAAGTTACATCCAAATTTAACCAGGGGTACCCCGTTAAACATTTTCAAAAGCCTCAAAAACCTAACAGAAAAAAGTTACGGGGCTTTTAAGATCTAGAGTGGAAAAAATTGAAATTTTTTCAAACTATGGTCAAACAATGGTCAAATAATGGTCAAACTAATTATTCTAGAATATTAGTGTTACTAAATAATTATTTCAGTTATTTTGAATTTTGGTCAAATCTGGTCAAACTGTGGTCAAACAATGGTCAAACCAATTATTCAAGAAATATTAGTGTTACTAAATAATTATTGTTTTTTAAAACAATAGTTTCAAACTCAAACAATGAAATGTGTCACTTCATGCTCACGCAAAATTCCTGAGGGTTAATAGGTTTGACATCTTACTATTGTCAGGAAAACAACAAGTGTAGACTTGGAAACGAGGGAGAATAGAACCCGGAAGTTAAGCGTGCTCAGGCTGGGGGAGTGGGAGGATGGGTGACCGTTCGGGAAGTTGGATGATTAGGAATGAGGAGGGGTGATTAGAGATTAAAGGATAAATTGAGCAGTGATGAGGGGTGGTGATTAGAGATTAGAGGTTAAAATAATTCAGAAATTTGAAATAAAAAAATAAAAAAATTCAAAAAATTCAAAAAAAAATCATAAAATTTCCTTAAGTCCCGGTTGGTGTTACCAACCGGGACTAAAGGTGGAGCTCCACGTGGCCGCGACCTTTAGTCCCGGTTCCGGTTCCAGTTTGAACCGGGACTAAAGGTGGGAGGCATTAGTAACGGCCCTTTAGTCCCGGTTCAAAAACCGGGACTAAAGGGCCTTACCAACCGGGACTGATGCCCCCTTTTCTACTAGTGCCTGTAGTAGTAGCAGACTTTATATTTGACGAATGCTTTGCGCTGCAGGTTACTGGACGTACTCGATTTTTCCTTACACGAACGTTTCTGAGGGATCTGTGCTTCGCCTCTACTGCTGGCGGTTGTGCCAGTCATGCTCCTACTTGGTAAGCTCATTTCCTTCTTTAATGCATGTACTATTTGGCAAGACCGGCTAGGTTGCTGTAAAAATGTCTTGGGTTTCATTTTGTGTGGAGCAGATTCTTTTTATAGGCCTTGCCTTGGACTTCATGGATCTTGATTGTTGTTTCGCGAATCTGCTATGGGCCATTACTGTTCTTCTACTATTCCTACATATATTATTTGAACATTTGCTATGCTAAGACTCAAATATGACTTGATTTAGATTTATTTCTTCGAACTTGCACCAATCAATATTTCTAGCTCTTCGCCGTTGTCTAATCAACATTTTTATTTTGAATGCTTCGGTGAAACCCAAGCAGTAATCAATATTTCTATTGTTGATCGATCTCTTCTATATGTTTTGATTTAGAAAAGCAATATCTTTGACAAACAAATATGGGAAATCATGGCGATTTTGTTGAGCTTGGCGATTTTATTGCCCTCTTATTATTCTGGGACCCTTTTTCTTTCATTTTCCCTCAGTTAGCTTGATGTGCTTACCTTCTTTTGTATAACTATGACATTTGTAGCCAGATATTGAGCCTTTTTCTCTTTAGAGAAGATCTTGGAGAAAACTATATGACTAGGCACATGTATGACTGTGATCTGGGTGTGCTCTTCTTTATGCAGAAGCTTGAGGCGACACAAAGGCTAATAGACAACATTTCAATAGAGCTTGATCGTGCATATTATTGTCAGTGTCTATATGTGTGAGGTGCCCGCTCTGTATGCGTGAGGTGTGTCACATCATCCGTGGTTTCTGGGACTTGCTTACTATATTCAGCAATTGAACGTTTAGAGTGCGCCCGAACCTATGAAGCAGCTTAATAAGGACACATATTTGTACATGTTCAACCACTACTATAACTGAATGTTGGAATTGATGATTGTGTGATAGGCCATATGACTTGATGAGAATGACCTAATGTTTGGCGATGCTGGTAAACGGTGCTGAGTCTGCAAGCTGATTTTGCCTTGGCTTAGTTACAGAAATAGAATATCCTGTGCATATTTCATATCCAGGGCAATTCACAACTGTCCATTGAGATATGTTGTTTCTATCATTCTTTTTCCATACCATTGCATTGAATCCCTTTTCCAGTTTAGATTATTTGATGCTCAATCAACTGCAGAGAATGTTTTGCTATGATACATAAACCTCATTATTTCCTGGATTCTGAATCATCTAATCATGTGGATGAACTTTGTTGATTTGAATTAGTCGCAACAACATTGGTATTTCCTATGAATTCTTGTTCATCAGTAAAACTTTACTGTCATCATCCTATACTAATGTCATTCTTAGTTTGTTTCCTTGGAATTTCTTATCAGCATAAAACTGTCTTTAGGAGGCAGTTGGTTTTTACTCCAGAGTTCCTCGCCATGAACTTAAGTCTGTAATACTTTAGGACCCTGCCACAATGGTTAGACATGCTACAAACTCTATGCGCATCGCCATCTTATAAATAATGAATTTTTTGATTTGCGATCATTTAATTTCTGAATTTATTTTCTTCACTAATAGTGTCGGTAAATAAAATAGTACAGGCTTACTGGTGATCCGGCGAGCTGCAAAAGCTAAGTTTGCTCTTACTAACTTGTGTTTTGACAGGTAAACATGTTGAGGGAAATGAACAAATCCTACAGAGCTATAAATTTTGTCGACATCAGCTCTAAAGATTACTCTCCGAAGGACAATCAGTGTCTTGATTATGAAAATGTGCGTACTATTACCTTTTAGTACAAATTCTCATTTTGGTTTATTAGTTTCATACTCGGTTATATGGAAAGATTGAAGTGTCGGTAAATAAAACAGCACATGCTTACTGCTGATCCTTCTATAAATTTCATCGACATCAACTCTAAAGCTTACTCTCCAAAGGACAATGGTGATTTTTGGTGTTGATGCAGGAGTGTAGCAGCCTCGACGCAGCAACCGAGTCACTCCTGAATGTGCGGAGAAGCAGTGCCGCATAGCTGGCGAAGTGGCCGGTAGCAGGAAGTCCGCCGTCGATCACAGCAATATCTAGAGTCAAGAAGCAGAGTATGCTTCCTGTTCCGACGCTGAGATCTCTGTACGCCGCCGCCGCTCCCTCCGTCCTTCATCAGTCCCTCCTTCCTCAAGGCCGGCGCCTCCCCGGACGAAGCGGGCAGTTGCCCTCCTTGAATTCAACACCGACCGTCCCATGCCTTTTTCCTATATCTATATTTGAGTTTACCCGGGGCTGTGGGGGCTTCAGGCAGGTACCTGCAATGTCTATATTTGAGTTTATTTTTTCGCATCTCAAGCTGATGAAATGAACCATAGCAGAGCTTTGTAGGTTGTGTTGAATCTTTTTTTGCGAGATGGGTTGTGTTGAATCTGTGATGGCTAGGACTCTTGTAATTTTTGCGATCTAGCATTCTAGGCCGGTGGGTGGGTTATAGACCGACAACATACGCTGGAGTAGCGGTTCTTAGCTCAAAGCTAGGTTTTATTTAGGGATTCGTGATTATTGGTTGTTCCATAGTTGAAGATTGATAACAAATTTGATGGCTTTCCCTCTTTATGACCACACGGGTGTGGTTTTTGTTCGTAAAAGGCTGCAATTTTTTTCCATCTCTATACAAATTGTCTGTTCTATGTTCTTCATCTATCTCCCCAACTGGAAGCAGAGTTGTTTATTACAAGATTTTACTTTTTATGCTCTGTTCTTGAATCTTGCGTTAAACTCTTTATGCTCTGTTCTCAAATTAGGTTGCCCCTGCTGTGTATATAAATGCGATGCTTCCTTCCATGACTAAACAAGCCGATGTTTGGTGAAATCTTTATAGTCTTGCATTGTTAAATTAGTTCATGTGTTTTGCTATGGTCAATTCCTATGTATGTATTGTTTTGTTTCTCTGGTTTTAACTTCTGTACGCCGATGTAGTGAGAGCTCGGTGTCGTGTCCGCCGGCTGAGTGGCAATCTGGAGCTGCAGGTCGCTGAACAAGGCGGTCCTACTGTGAGGATCTCATCTCTCACTCTATGTGTGTATCCCTCAGTCCGGTTCCCCTTTATGGTAATCATTCATGCCTCTAGGGATCACTAAGATTTTTCTTGGTTTTGTAGTTGTGGATTGTTGTGATTGTTACTGCAATAGTAGATCATATATATACACTTGGCAACTCAGTTTAGGATATCGCTTGGTAAATGCTGATTGTTACTGCAATAGTGGATCATATATATACACTTGGCAACTCTGTTTAGGATATCGCTTGGTAAATGGTGGTTGTTACTGCAATAGTGGATCATATATATACACCATATATATACTAATTATTCACTGGTTCTTCCATTTTGGTGGCAACCTTGCTGTTCCGTGCACTATTGGTTGTTGTTTTTACTGTTCGGTTCATGAAGGTAAAGCACCCTATGCATTATTCACTCTTAATTGTTTTCTGTTGATCCATGTTTATTCGTTGTTCATCATATGTACCTCTGTTTGAGGCTGTCGCGGCCTATTGTCAATTGCCATTTCATTTTTACCTTCGAGAAGTGGTTGTTGACGGTTCTGTCATTGGAGGAGTTGAGGTAGATAATTTTGCTAGTAATCGCGTTCTGCTGTCTAGGACACGATTTATCTGGGAAGAAACATTGGACGGGGTTGTTCTTTGTTTGATCAAGCCATTTTCAGGCGGTGAGCTTCTTACAAGGACTGTATGGACTTGTCATTGTATACTACAACTACGAGATCATGCTCGCTTATAGGGATATTGCCCAGTCGGCTATGGTGGTTGCGAGTGCCCTTGCCCGCTCCACCTGGCGTGCGGTGCATGCCGGTTAAGAGGGAAATGTCATAGGTATCAATGTGAGTGTTCCTCTGCAATTACTTTATTCATAGTTAGTCAACTTTGCGTGTAAGTTCTTGGTCCCATCTAGACCTGTCTTAGATACACTAGTAGAAAAGGGGGCACTTTTCCTGGTTCGTAAGGGCCTTTAGTCCCGATTCATGAACCGGGACTATTGGGTTGTTACTAATACCTTCCCCCTTTAGTCCCGGTTCTAACACGAACTCGGACAGATGGTCCTCCACGTGGCCAGTGCGCCAAGCCCAGGCAGGGGGGCCTTTTGTCCCGGTTGGTGGCACCAACCGGGACCAAAAGGCCTCCATGCGTCAGCATTCCAGTGGCTGGGGTTTGTTTTTGAAAGGGGGTTGGGGGTTGGGGGTTTTGGAGGGTTAATTTAGGTGTTTCATATATTGTGTTAGCTAGCTAATTAATAGAGAGAAGTGTCCTCTCTTATGTCCATGCTTGGTCGATGCTACTTACTATACATAGAGAGGCCCTCGACATGCTAGCTAGTAAGAAAATGAAGGGAACCATTAAGTACAGAAGTTCGTCATTCATACCGAGAGAAGTGATCAATCGACCTCTCCTTCTCCGAGAGATTGGTCGAACAACAAGTTTTTGTATTATCTATCCGACGCTACTGGCTACATACATATACAATATGTAAGATCTCTTAATTACAATCCCCTAGCAATTGAAATCAACTTCCACATGGTATTCTCTCGCTTTATTGATGACGTGGTCAAGAAAGAATCCCGCCAATTCCTCTTGAATTGCTTTCATGCGATCTGGTTCTAGGAGTTCATTCCGCATCTGCCACGTCTAATTTGAAGAAGGGGGTTAATTAATACATATATATGAATGAAACTCAACAGAAATGATGGTGTAATAAAATGAAATTGTGAATATTATTGCTTACGCACTTCATATTGTCTTTTAGAGTAGCCCCGCTTATTTTTCAAAGTCGCGTTGTGGATGAACTCGCACACGTAGTATCCACAGAAATCATTTCCTTGTTCCTGCCACAAGCACTTTACGAGAAATAGAGGTCAATCAAACTGATAATGAAGCATTATAAATGGAATTGATGAAAGTATAGCTATAGAATCAACGGGAGATGCGCGCAACTAGCTAGCCAGTAGTACTTACTTTCGGTATGTATATCGCAGCTCCTTCGGCAGTCCCGGAGTTTCTGCGGTGAAATGTTTCCAAACCCTGCAAGACAAAGAAAATAATTATTATTACTTGAGATATCAGGAAATGAACAAAAAGTTGCCGATATGGTGCGATAATGATCGATTGAACTTACTTGTTGAGCAATTCAGTCATTTCCGCATAGGTTTCGGGATCTTTTCGTCTCGAGTCTAAGACGGTTACTAGTCCCCGCTCAAGCTTAATCTCCAGAAGAACATAGTGGAAACTGCGCACGCATGCATAACTCATCAATTACATTACTATAACCTAGCTCGAGTAATAAGGGAAACCGAATATGCACACGACAGTAACTCACTCGAAGTTGTAAGGAAAGAGTATGGTATCTTTTTTTAATTTTTGATCGACGATTGTAGCAAGTTGTCCTCGGCCTCTTTGGCGTGCTTTTTAACCAGAAATTCATCTATGATATTTGTGTTAATGAACCCAATATCATAAATTTCTTGTTTTTTGCACTCGACGATCTTCAATCTGCCTAATATATTGAGGATAATTAATTATAAATACATGCAATGAAAGAGTGGAGCTATATATAGAGACTTAATGTCAGAAATAGTACTTACAGGCAGTAGCAAAAGACCGTTAATTTATCGAGGGCCTTTTGATTGAAGAACGCGAAGAACTCCTCAAATGGAACACACAACAGATCAGTTGCAACGAGGTCGTGCTCCTCTTTAATGTTCAGATACAAACTATTCATCCCCCGAGACTCTCTGCAGGTTTTCATGTACCAATTATGGAATCTTCGCATCATCGTTGTTAGAGATTTTTCATCTTTGACGAGAGGCTTCCCGTACTTGTATTTGTGTTTGTCCACCTCCATGAAATCAGGAAGTTGATCGTCAGGCAGGTAATCTTGTAGACTGCCATAACCGGCCACCATCCCCGAAGCATTAGCGACGATGTTGCCGCTAGACACATTGAGCGGGGGGCACGATTGGTTTGCTTGTTCGCCGAGCTGGTCAATTTTTTTCGCAGATGCTCGTTCTCTTGAACTTTGATGTTTGACAGTACTTCCCGACCGCTCCGCTTGGAGATATGTCTATTCAGTAATGCGCTCATAGTTGGTTCTCGGCGGAGACTTTGCTGGTTTCCTCAGGGCATCGAGAGTGCGCTTTGCTTTCACCGGATCTACCTTCTCCTCCGGAGGTGGATGTCTCTTTTCTTTCACCCCTTCAAAGAACTCCTTCACGCGGGTCCGCACAATCGTCGTGTTTTCCTCCTCGGTCCTCTCATATGGTAACTTCTCTAGAGGCTTGAGAGGTGGACCGTATCTGTATTGCCTCCCGCTTCTAGTTGTGCTGCTAGAAGCCGGAGCAGACGGAGCGGCTGCGACGTCTGTCTTCTTTCGTGCTTGCTTACGAGGCGGAGGAGAAGGACTACGATGCGCCGGAGCAGCCGGGGCGGCGGCGGGTCTCTTCCGCCCTTGCTGGCGAGGCGGAGAAGGAGGAGGCTGCTGGCTGCTCGGGCGCGCCGGAGAAGGAGGCGGAGTGCCGCCACGCGCCGGAGAAGGAGGCCCAATGCCCTGATCGTCACTCGCCGGAGGAGGGGCCGATGGAGGAGGTGGAGTGCCCTGACTCGCCGGAGGAGGAGGAGGAGGCGGTGGAGGAGGCGGAGTGCCCTGACTCGCCAGAGGAGGAGGAGGAGGCGGTGGCGTCCAGTTCGGAAGGTTCATGAGCTCCTTCCGCCATAGGCATGGAGTCTTCAGAGCAGAACCCAGCCTAGTCTCCCCTTCACCAGTAGGGTGGTCAAGCAGGAGGTCCTCAAATCCCTCCGTTATTTCATCCACCATTACCCTAGCATATCCTTCTGGAATCGGCCGGCAGTGATAAGTTGCGCCGGATCCAGTAGGATAAACAGAGCCAACAGCCGCCTTGACCTTCAAATTTATCCATCGCGTCATAATGTGGCAATTTTGAGACTCCGTGATAGCATCCACGGGATAGCTGGCAGGAGCCGTCAAGACATGCTCCGGCTGAAGCAGCTCGGTGGAAGCCACACTGCTTCTCCGCTGAGATGGCGGCGTAGCTTCGGGGGAAGCTTCGGCAGGTCATTTGTTGCGATCTGCTGCTTCTCGTTCCTTGTCTCGTTCCTCTAGCCCCATTACCCTTTCGTGCAGCGCCTACAGTTGGCCCTGCTCCAGTTTCTTCCTCCTCTCATGGGTTTTGTAACCCCCCGCGTCCGGAAAACCAACCTTCCATGGAATGGAGCCTGGCATGCCTCGTGTCCGTCCAGGGTGCTCAGGATTCCCAAGGGCCATTGTGAGCTCGTCCTTCTCCCTGTCTGGAATGAACGTCCCTCGCTGCGCTGCATTGAGATAGTTTCGAAGCTTCTTGACTGGTATTTTCAGTTGCTCGTCCGTCCAACGGCACTTCCCTGATACAGGGTCCAAGGTTCTACCAGCCCCGAAGAACCAAGTCTGGCAACGGTCTGGCCAGTTCATTGTCTCTGGTTCGATCACTTTTTCAAGCATATCATTCTCAGCCTTGGACCACTTAGGCCGGGCTTTGAGGTAGCCACCTGACCCCGTGCGATGGTGAAGCTTCTTCTTCGCAGCATTTTGCTTGTTTGTCGCCGACATCTTCTTACTCTTTTCTGATGTCTTGTGGGCCACAAATGCGGACCAGTGATCTTTGATCTTCTCATATTTGCCGATGAATTCTGGTGTCTCTTCTTTGTCGACAAACTTGTTCAACTCTTTCCTCCACCTCCCGAATAGGGTTGCCATCTTCTTAAGAGCACAAGACTTGATTAATTGCTCTTTAACTGGCTTCTCCGAATCCTCCTTTGGCGGTAGGGTGAAATTTGCCTTTAGCTGAGTCCAAAGATCTTCTTTCTGCATATCATTGACATAAGACACCTCAGGGTCTTCCTCCTTAGGCTTATACCATTGCTGGATGCTGATCGGGATCTTGTCCCTAACAAGAACCCCGCACTGAGCAGAAAATGCGTTCTTTGTCCGGATGGGTTCAATCGGTTCGCCGTCGGGCGCGATTTCTATGATCTCAAACCTTTCATCTGAGCTCAACTTTTTCTTCGGGCCTCGTCTCCTTACCGAAGTTGTGCTCGGTCCGGAGGGCTAGAAATTAAAAGGAAGAAAGACGAGAGTGATTAATATGTGTACATATACCGAAACAATGGATGCATCAATTAACTAGTTAGCACGGGCTTAACTAATATATATATATACCTGGCCGGACTCGGTTCGGTCACCGGAGCAGTCAGCACGGTCTCCTTCTTGTACCTCCATTGTGTCACCGGAGCCATCATGAACATAGCCCTCTTCTTGTACCGGCATCAATGGGCCAAAGCCATCATGAACATAGCCCTCTTCTTCACCCAATCCTTCCTGACCATCGGTGTCGTTGAGAAATGACGCAACTTCATCACTTCCTTGTGCGATTATGTCCCCCAACATCGCTTTTGTTGCTTCGTCTCGGGAGTGCTCCATAGTTTCTGCAAATATTTACAACATGTCAATTATTATTCAAACATGGTACAGATGGATATATATTAGTGGCAAACATAGAACTAGCTAGCTAATCACAATAAGGAATCATGTTAGTGGCCTCGACGCTGCTTCTCTAGGGTTTGGGGTGGCCTCGACACAACACTTCAAGGGTTTGGGGTGGCCTCGACGACAACGCTCTTTTAACTTGGTAAATTTGGGTGGCCTCGAGAGAGTTAATTTGTCGAGTAGGGGCGCGATGGGAAGGGGTAGGAGACGACCAACATCATTTTCTCTCTAGGGTTTGGGTGTCCTCGAGAGTTTTGATCGAGCGAGAGGGCCGACGGGGGTGCTGCCGTGGTATAAGTTATCACGGTCGAGAGAGGGTATATATATCGACCGCCCCTAATGTCGAAGTTATCCGGGAGGGGGTTATATTGACAACAACGCGACATACATATACATGGGAAAATAATGTTATCGGGGAGGGGGTATCGGTACCCCCCCTCGTGTTGAAGTTTCTTCTTTCTCCTCTATTCCTTTTATTCTTCTTCTTCTCCTCTTCTTTTTCTTCTTCTCCCTCGAGAAAGGAAAAGAAGGAAAAGAAGAAAAGAGGAAGAAGGAAGAAGGAAGAAGAAGAAGAAGAAAAGGAAGAAAAAAAAGAGGAGAAGAATAAAGGAATAGAGGAGAAGAAGAAAAAATAGATTATTTTTTTCTATTTTTTCTTCTTCTCCTCTTCTTATTTTCCTTTTTCCTCTCATTCTTTTTCTTCTTCTTCTTCCTTCTTCCTTCTTCCTCTTTTCTTCCTTTTCCTTATTTTCCTTTCTCCTCAACACTAACCTAAAATGCACTAACCTAAAATCGATATCTACTAATTAACTACCTAAATAAAAAATTAATACATATACGAAAAAACATATATAAACAAAAAAAATGCTATGAACATTATATTCATACATACATAGCCACATCCATTCATCATATATATAGCTACCACATATATATATACATTATATATATGAAAAAAATGCAATTAACAAAAAAATACACTTATGAAAAAAATACTATGAACATGTACACATATATACACATACAAACACATATACACAAAAAATGCAAAAAAATGCTATGGAAATTGCTATGGAAAATGCAGGGCAGGGGCGGCGGGGCGGCGCGCGGCGGCCGCGCAGGTCAGGGGCGATGGCGCGCCGGCAGCGCAGGACAGGTGCGGCGCACGGCGGCCGTGCAGGGCAGGGGCGGCGGCGCGGCGGCC
>NC_041393.1:628759019-628775910 GCF_002162155.2 Triticum dicoccoides | reverse complement strand
AGCGCGCGCCGGCCGCGCAGGGCAGGGGCAGTGGCGCGCCGGCCGCACAGGGGCGCGAGACGGGAGGGGCGCGGGAGCAGGCTGTGCTCACAGGGGGCGGCAGCGACGGCGAAGGCGAGCAGCCTGACGACGTCGGTGGCGGCGGTGACGTCAAGGTGGAGCAGGGGCGTCGGGCGGCGACGACGACGAGGAGGAGCAGGGGCGTCGGGGGAGAAGTGGGGGATTCGGTCGAAACTGCTAATTGCTATATATATAGCAAGAGCATTGGTCCCGGTTCGTGGAACCAACCGGGACTAATGCACCCTTTAGTCCCGGTTGGTTCGGCCAACCGGGACCTAAGGCCTCTTTTCAGCAGCCCAAAGGGCGGGAAGCGGCGGCCTTTGGTCCCGATTGGTGGCACCAACCGGGACTAAAGGGGGGGGCATTGGTCCCGGTTGGTGCCATGAACCGGGACCAAAGGGTGGCATTGGTCCCGGTTCGTGGCACCAACCGGGACCAATGGCCTTGCACAGCGGCGTGGTGGTGGGAGTTTAGTCCCACCTCGCTAGTTGAGAGCGCCCCGCACCTGTTTATAAGCTCCGCTGCCTCTTCCCACTCGAACTCCTCTAAAATGCAGGCCAATGGGCCTAATTTGACACTGCTTTGCCTATGGCCCTGCTGGGTCTTCTGCGGGCCTGAATCCTGGCCCATGGTAGGGTTTCTAGTCGTATTCAGGCCGTGGGGGCCCAGTAGGAGGCACTTTTTTTGTTTTTCTGTTTTCTTTACTTATTGTTGCTATTTTTAATTTTTTCCAGTTTTTTGTTTTGTTTTCTGCATTATTTATTTTCTTTTGTTTTTTCTTTATTTTTTAATTGTTTTTGCTTTTACTTTTAGGAAAATTATAAACTTTCTGTTAGTGCCATTAGTTTTCAAATTTGAAAACAATTTTTTTGTTTTTTTGTTTTCTTTCTTGCTTTATTTATTTTATTTTGTTTCTACTTACAACAAAATACTTATTGTTGCTATTTTTAATTATTTTTTAGTTTTTTAGTTTTGTTTTCTGCATTATTTATTTTCTTTTGTTTTTTGCTTTAATTTTAATTCTTTTTTGCTTTTAGTTTTAGAAAAATTATAAACTCTCTATTAGTGCAATTAGTTTTCAAATTTGAAAACACTTTTTTTGTTTTTTTGTTTTCTTTGTTGCTTTATTTATTTTATTTAGTTTCTACTTACAACAAAATACTTATTGTTGCTATTTTTATTTTGTTTTATGCATTAATTATTTTCTTTTGTTTTTTGCTTTATTTTAAATTCTTTTTTCTTTTAGGTCAGCAAAATTATAAACTTTCTGTTAGTGTCATTAGTTTTCAAATTTGAATAGTTAAAATTTGAATTCTTTGAAATTTGTGTGAATCACAAGTTTGTGATTAACTTTACTAAAAAAATGAACACAGATGCGCCTTTAGAGTGTTCTTGATGAGAACATAGTTGACAAGGATTGAAACGGGATTAATGGTATTACGAGGGCCGAACCATAAAACATTAAAGCATTTCAAATGAACTCTGAAAAAGTTGAAAGTTGGCATGGTATCATAAATTCACTCACATAGCATGTGCATGTACAAAACGGACAATGGTATCATACTCGTCTGTTACAAAGTTGGCATGGTATCATCATAATAGTTGCGGGAGAAAGTCTTCACTTTTTCTTCGCTTGTGCCATTTGCTTATTGCGCCGTAATCATGGATAATCTTCATCATTTATCAGGATGCTGGGGTCAGCCTTGACTTTGAAGGGGGGAATTTCATGAAACTTTTCATAATCTTCAGACATGTCTGTCTTGCCCTCCACTCCCACGATGTCCCTTTTTCCTGAAAGAACTATGTGGCACTTTAGCTCATCGTATGATGTATTCTCTTCCTTATCTTTTCTTTTTCTCGGTCTGGTAGACATGTCCTTCACATAGATACCCTGTGCCACATCATTGGCTAGGACAAATGGTTCGTCAGTGTACCCAAGATTTTTCAGATCCACTGTTGTCATTCCGTACTGTGGGTCTACCTGTACCCCGCCTCCTAACACATTGACCCATTTGCACTTAAACAAAGGGACCTTAAAATCATGTCCGTAATCAAGTTCCCATATGTCCACTATGTAACCATAATATGTGTCCTTTCCCCTCTCGGTTGTTGCATCAATGCAGACACTGCTGTTTTGGTTGGTGCTCTTTTGATCTTGGTCAATCGTGTAAAATGTATTCCCATTTATCTCGTATCCTTTCCAAATCGTAACAGTCGAAGATGGTCCCCTGGACAACAAGTACAGCTCATCACAAACAGTGTTGTCACCTCTAAGACGTGTTTCCAACCAACTGCTGAAAGTCCTGATGTGTTCACATGTAATCCAGTCGTCGCACTGCTCTGGGTGTTTGGAGCGCAGACTGTTCTTGTGTTCATCGACATACGGGGTCACCAAGGTAGAGTTCTGTAGAACTGTGTAGTGTGCTTGAGACCAAGAATATCCGTCCCTACATATTATTGAGTCCCTTCCAAGCGTGCCTTTTCCAGTCAGTCTCCCCTCATACCGCGATTTAGGGAGACCTATCTTCTTAAGGCCAGGAATGAAGTCAACACAAAACCCGATGACATCCTCTGTTTGATGGCCCATGGAGATGCTTCCTTCTGGCCTAGCACGGTTATGGACATATTTCTTTAGGACTCCCATGAACCTCTCAAAGGGGTACATATTTTGTAGAAATACGGGGCCCAGAATGACAATCTCGTCAACTCGATGAACTAGGACGTGCGTCATGATATTGAAGAAGGATGGTGAGAACACCAGCTTGAAACTGACAAGACATTGCACCACATCACTCCTTAGCCTTGGTATGATTTCTGGATCGATTACCTTCTGAGAGATTGCATTGAGGAATGCACATAGCTTCACAATGGCTAATCGGACGTTTTCCGGTAGAAGCCCCCTCAATGCAACCGGAAGCAGTTGCGTCATAATCACGTGGCAGTCATGAGACTTTAGGTTCTGAAACTTTTTCTCTGCCATATTTATTATTCCTTTTATATTCGACGAGAAGCCAGTCAGGACCTTCATACTAAGCAGGCATTCAAAGAAGATTTCCTTCTCTTCTTTGGTAAGAGCATAGCTGGCAGGACCTTCATACTGCTTTGGAGGCATGCCGTCTTTTTCGTGCAAACGTTGCAGGTCCTCCCATGCCTCATCTGTATGTTTTGTCTTCCCATACACATCCAAGAAGCCTAGCAGGTTCACGCAAAGGTTCTTTGTCACGTGCATCACGTTGATCGAAGAGCGGACCGCTAGGTATTTCCAGTAGGGTAGGTCCCAAAATATAGATTTCTTCTTCCACATGGGTACGTGTCCCCCAGCATCACTCGGAACAGCTAGTCCGCCGGGACCATTTCCAAAGATTACGTGTAAATCATTGACCATAGCAAGTACGTGATCACCGGTACGCATGGCGGGCTTCTTCCGGTGATCTGCCTCGCCTTTGAAATGCTTGCCTTTCTTTCGACATTGATGGTTGGTCGGAAGAAATTGATGATGGCCCAGGTACACATTCTTCCTGCAACTTCCTAGGTATATACTATCGGTGTCAAGTAAACAATGCGTGCATGCATGGTATCCCTTGTTTGTCTGTCCTGAAAGGTTACTGAGAGCGGGCCAATCGTTGATGGTCACGAACAGCAACGCCTTTAGGTCAAATTCCTCATGTTTGTGCTCATCCCATGTACATACACCGTTTCCATTCCACAACTGTAAAAGTTCTTCAACTAATGGCCTTAGGTACACATCAATGTCGTTGCCGGGTTGCTTAGAGCCTTGGATGAGAACTGGCATCATAATGAACTTCCGCTTCATGCACATCCAAGGAGGAAGGTTATACATACATAGAGTCACGGGCCAGGTGCTGTGATTGCTGCTCTGCTCCCCGAAAGGATTAATGCCATCCGCGCTTAAAGCAAACCATACGTTCCTTGGGTCACTTGCAAACTCATCCCAGTACTTTTCTCTTGATTTTTCTACACTACGACCCGTCAGCGGGTGCTCTCAACTTCCCGTCTTTCTTACGGTCCTCACTGTGCCATCGCATCAACTTGGCATGCTCTCCGTTTCTGAACAAACATTTCAACCATGGTATTATAGGAGCATACCACATCACCTTCGCAGGAACCCTCTTCCTGGAGGGCTCTCCGTCATCATCACTAGGGTCATCTCGTCTGATCTTATACCGTAATGCACCGCATACCGGGCATGCGTTTAGATCCTTATACGCACCATGGTAGAGGATGCAGTCATTAGGGCATGCATGTATCTTCTGCACCTCCAATCCTAGAGGGCATACGACCTTCTTTGCTGCGTATGTACTGTCGAGCAATTCGTTATCCTTTGGAAGCTTCTTCTTCAATATTTTCAGTAGCGTCTCAAATCCTTTGTCAGGCACAGCATTCTCTGCCTTCCACTGCAGCAATTCCAGTACAGTACCGAGCTTTGTGTTGCCATCTTCGCAATTGGGGTGCAACCCTTTTTTGTGGTCCTCTAACATGCGATCGAACTTCAGCTTCTCCTTTTGACTTCCGCATTGCGTCCTTGCATCGACAATGACCCGGCGGAGATCATCATCATCGGGCACTTCGTCTGGTTCCTCTTGATCTTCAGCAGCTTCGCCTATTGCAGCATTATCGTGCACATCGTCTGGTTCCTCTTGATCTTCAGTAGCATCACCGTATTCAGGGGGCACATAGTTGTCATCGTACTCTTCTTCTTTGTCGTCTTCCATCATAACCCCTATTTCTCCGTGCCTCGTCCAAACATTATAGTGTGGCATGAAACCCTTGTAAAGCAGGTGGGTGTGAAGGATTTTCCGATCATAGTAAGACTTCGTATTCCCACATATAGGGCATGGACAACACATAAAACCATTCTGCTTATTTGCCTCAGGCACTTCGAGAAAATCATGCACGCCATTAATGTACTCGGAGGTGTGTCTTGAACCGTACATCAATTGCCGGTTCATCTGCGTGCATTATAATTAAGTGTGTCAAAAATCATTATAGAACATCATGAATAGATAATTAAGTGACCAAATTAATAGAAGTTCATCATCACATTAAAACCAAAGTACATACATAATTCTCATCTAACAACATAAAGCTCTGCAGAGCATCTAAATTAATTAAACCATACATTGAAACTATGTAAAACATTTCAATGCGAAAACAAATGCGATCATAATCGCAACCAATGTAACAACTGATCCAACATCATAATGATACCAGGCCTCGGTATGAATGGCATATTTTCTAATCTTTCTAATCTTCAAGCGCATTGCATCCATCTTGATCTTGTGATCATTGACGACATCCGCAACATGCAAGTCCAATATCATCTTCTCCTCCTCAATTTTTCTTATTTTTTCCTTCAACAAATTGTTTTCTTCTTCAACTAAATTTAACCTCTCGACAATAGGGTCGGTTGGAATTTCTGGTTCCACAACCTCCTAGATAAATAAAATCTATGTCACGTTGGTCGGCATAATTGTCATAAACAATAAATGAACCAATAGTTATGAAAAGATACTATATACCACATCCGAATCATAGACAGGACGAGGGCCGACGGGGGCGGATACCAAAACCATCGCACTATATAAGATGCAATAATAAAAGAAAATTATACAAGTATCTATATAAACATACAAGTAAGAATTTTTTTCCTTTCAGAAAGAAGATAAGAACAAGAGGCTCACCACAGTGGTGCCGGCGACGAGATCGGCGCGGGCGATCGATGGCGGTGAAGACGGGGACAGGACGTGACGGACCGCTAAACCTAGACAAATATTGAGGAAAATGGAGCTTGGAGGTCGAGCTTGGAGAGGAGAAAGCTTAAGTAGTGTGGCTCGGGCATTCCATCGAACACCTCGTGTGCATAGGAGGTGAGCTAGAGCACCACAAAGCTCTCCCCTCGTCGGCCAGGAAAAACAGAGCAGTGGAAGTGCTCTGCTCGCGGGCGAGGGGTATATATAGGCAACTCATTGGTCCCGGTTCGTCCCACGAACCGGGACTAAAGGGCAGCCTTTGGTCCCGGTTCATGCCACCAACCGGGACCAATGGTGATGGGCCAGGAGCGAGGCCCATTGGTCCCGATTCGTCCCACCAACCGGGACCAAAAGGTCCAGACGAACTGGGACCAATGGCCCACGTGGCCCGGCCGGCCCCCGGGGCTCACGAACCGGGTCCAATGCCCCCATGGGTCCCGGTTTTGGATTGAACCGGGACTAATGGGCTGACCTGGCTTGGACATTGCCCCCTTTTCTACTAGTGATAAGGCGTGTCCAAGTCATTGCACTATGCCTCTGGGTGCCTCTTGTTATAAACACTTGCGCCTGTTAATAGATGCTTGCTAATTTATTTCATTCTGGTATGACCAGAGCTCCTGTTTTTTGTGCCCATTGTCTTTCTTAGGGATTCTAAAGCCACAAGGATACAAAATAAATCTGATGATCATTTTATTCACAGTGACGATAATAACATTTCTGCTATAGTTTCGTTGGCTATAGATTTCTTTCTAAACTATAAGATCCATGTCTATCTACATGAGAGAGCTATCTTAACTGCAACCATTTATGTGGCTGTCAAAAGTCAATATTTTTTATCCTGTCAAATGGTCCCTCAGCACAGACGAGAGTATTTGAGCTCTGATTCAATGGCTAATTCCGATGATGATGTTGAAAGAAAGCACTGTGTTACATCCACATGAGTTCTGAATGCTATTTCTATAATCAATTTTCTTGAACATAAAGTATTCTTATCATCAGAGAGCTTGCCGATTGTAGGTTCAACCTATTATCATGATGTGTTCTCCTATAGGAGAGGTTCTTTGCGTACCAGATATAATAGATGCTTTAGAAAACCAAATGGCCTTTACTTTGAAAAGTCGAGAATTTCCTGTCCGACTATGTTATTCCATGACAATAAATATGAACCAGGGCTAGACATTGTCCTTTGTTGGAATTTATATATGAAATATCATGTTCTATCCATGGACAGTTGTATGTTGTAGTGTCGCTGGTCATATCGAAAAATCCCTAAAATTACTTATGAAAGATTAAGATGGAAAATGTATGGAGACTCAAAACATTTTTTCCCCAACGTTTATGCCTCAACTATCCCCTTTTAAGTTTATCGACATGGCCCTATAATAATTAGTAGTAACGTGCGTTGTATTGTCTTTAACAGTATATCCTCAGATACATATTTTTTCTTTTCTCTTTGGCTACTGAATTTTATTGCTCTTCTTTTGCACATACATGTGATGTGGTACATTCTTTCTCTTCATGTTTCAAGAAATTACTTTAGGATACTTCATGTTGTATTGTTATTCTTTATGATCATTAGATTTTCATTGTGCATTGTTATCCTCTGTCATTAGATAGTGTCTCGTAGCCTGTTTTCCTGATGTTTATTTGAATATTTTTTCTTTTATCCACATATGAAGCCCATCTATTTGTCTGTTCTTCATCAGGGTCACAAAGTCTTTGTGCCAGGATTCTTCCCTTTGTAAATATGAAAGTGGCTTGTACGATCTAATTCACGGACTTGCTCTGCTGCTTTGTAGCCTAACTGATTATGTACTCTTGATCGTCCTGATGGCATCTATCAACTCCATTGTAAATCGTCTCTTTATATTAAGCCTGTACTCGCTATGCTAGAATGATAGATGATATAGTAAATACATCTTTTCTTTTTACAAGGCTCATATTGTACGGAATGTCGTGTCCTGTGAACCAAGTTCAGTACGTTGTCTATTAAATATATTCCAGTTTCTTCTTCAGAATGTGATGCTCCAGTTCAGATAATCAGTAGTGCAAATTTTGGCTGATATTTCTACTACAGAGCACTTGGTGGCGATGGATAAGTGTCGGACGGGTTGGGTTTCTTGTTTGAAATATCATAGCCTTTAACATATTTTTAAAATATTTCTATGATTTTGAAATATGGTCACATGTTTCAAAAATGTTCGTTCAATTTTAGAAGTGTCCGCACATCTATGTCCTGCTCCTATCATATTCTCCACTGCATGTTATCCATTATGATTGTATATATTAAACTTGGGTTAATATTGACTTGGCATTACCTGTTTCGATTTCGAAAATGTTGGGACCGGCACCCTCGCGCTAGGGCGCGAACCCGATCTAGTTGACTTATGAACAAAGGAGAATAGAACAAAAAAGGAGAAAAGAACCTACAACTTTGACTGTTGAGGGATGCAGACCATGAAGCAACGACGACGTATAGGGCCCCGATTGCTCTGCTCCTCGACCAAGAGAACGAATGGAAACTACTGTTGCTCTGCTCTGGAGGGATGAAAGAGAGAAGGGAGAATCAATAAAATGCATCCAATTTATAAGTATGAGTTAGCACAATAGCGCAACGAACCAGCAGTTCGTAGCCATCAATGGCTATCTTTCGAGTGAATCCACCCAAGAGAGGATATTCAGAGACGAAGGATTAAGTTGCAGTATTTCATTTGCAGCTCACGCTGAGCTGAATTTTATGTGTGTGCATATGCAGACTGCTTCGAGTGGCATTTTCTATTTGGCGCTTGTGGACCCTTATTGTGTCAGCTCGGGAAGTTGACGCCCACACCGCTGCTCCCATGGGCCAGCCCAACAATCCATTGCTCAAAAATCTTTATTTATAAATGTTCATGCGGGTGATAGAGTGACAACATTCGTTGCTCCAGTCCAATTGCAGCCTCTTACGGAAGTCTTTGCGGCATTTCTTCAAGCGGAAATTGATACCGTGACGAAGGTGTTTTCGAGAGATTTCATTTTTATTCTTAGTCATAGGAGTTACTTTGTATTTTCTTGGTTCTTAGGTCCAAATCGTTGTACCTACAACTGTTATGAGTATGAATAAAGTTACACCAGTTTCTCGAAAATAAAAATTGATTCCCTCGCTCAGTGCCCTAAAAAAAGGAAATACGCACGCTAAGTCAACGGTTGACTGGTCGACAGTTGGCGAGTTGACCGGTCAACGTTTGAATTTTTAATAAAATATAGAAAAATATCAAATACAAAAAATATCAAATTCTGTATAAGAACTCGTGAATTCACAATTGTTCATGATCTTTTTCAAAAAGTTTGCAACATGTTTAAAACTTTGAAAAAGGTTCACCTAGTTAAAACAAAAGTTCATCGAATTTGCAAAAAAAGTCATCAAATTTTCACAAAAGTTCACAAAATTGAGAAAAAGTTCATTAATTTGGAAAAAGTTCATTGATTTTTATATAGTTCATCGATTTTTAAAAAATTTCATCAATATTGAAAAAAGTTCACAAACTTGAAAAATGTTAATCAATTTGAAAATAAAAAGTTCATTCAGTTAATAAAAAATTTGATTGAATTTGAAAAAAGCTTCATCATATTTATAAAAAACATCAAACTAAAACAAAGTTCCTAAAATTTTAAAAAATGTCATTGACTTTGAAAAGAAAGTTAAATGAATTTGAAAAAGTTCATGAAATTTGAAAAGAGTTCATCTATTTTTTTTAAATTAAGTAATCTGAAAAATTCATTGATTTTGAAAATATGTTAATGAATTTGTAAAAAAGATCGCCAATTAATAAAAGTTGATGGATTTTTGAAAAAAGGTTCATCAATTTTAAGCAAAACTGAAGTGCTAGGTCGGCCCACTTCAGTTTTGATCTTCCTGGTAAAACCGCAAAAAATAAGTGACTGAAGTAAACTAACCAGCCACTTCAAACATTACGACAACGTATTTAGTTTCTTTCTTATATACTCTCATCAGCCTTTTTTTTCTTCTGGTCTTTTTACTGGATCGTTTTTTGTTTTGTTTTTTCTGTCTTTTTTATTTTCTTTAATATTTTTCCTTTTTCTTCATTATATTTCCTTGTTCTATCAAGTGCACGATCCTTTTCTAATTTGATGAAGTTTTTTTTCAAATTAATGAAGTCTTTTGTTTAAATGTCAGTCAAATATTTTCAAACCTAATGTTTTTTTCTAAATTTGATGATTTTTCCAAATCAATGAACCTTTTTTCTGATTTCATCAACTTTTTGAAAATCGCTGAACTATTTTCAAATTCAGTGAACAAATTTCAAAATCGATGATCTTTATAAATAATAATGAACTTTTTTTTAGTTGGTAATTTTTAAAAATAGATGAATTTTGTTTGGAAACAAATGAATTGTTTTTCAAAATTGATGAACTTTTTTTTTCAAATTCATGAGCTTTTTAGGTTTTGGCAATCCGCAAACTTTTTTTTAAATACAATGAGAGAGCAGGGAGTACAAAAAATTAAACGGAAGAAAAGTTGTAGCGAACAACAAAATGGGGGACATACGAATGAGGGAAGGAGGAGTAGTGTGCCGAGTTCCATTTAGGTCGCTAGTGTGCGCCAAATCAGTTTCCTACCGCTGAATAGGAAAGGTCAGACCAGGACATGATTGGGCCATGGGCTCAGATCAGCAAGTTGGGCCATGACTTTCTTAGGCCCTTTTTGTTTGGGCTTTTATTTCTGCGTAATAATAGCAGCTAGATACGCAAAAAGCTTGTTCAAGCGCTTCACGTTTTGTGATCCACACGATCCATCCCAACGTGGAGTTCTTAGTATTCACATTTGTTAGCTCACTGTGTGCTTAATGCATTGCTTGTTCAAGCATTGTTTCTATCTGCTCCACCTTATGTGTTGTTTTGCTCCCTCATACCTTATTATGTATGATCGAGATCATTGTTACTACTAGAAAAACCCCTATAGGCAACCACTTAATAGTGACATGGGTTGTGTCGGGCTACTGCTATTTAGTAGCAGCGCAGGCTAAAATCCCGCGCTATAGATATAGGGTTGTAGTAGTGCGGGTACAGGAACCCCACGTTACTACTAAGTGGTCCCCACTGTGCCCCTCGGGACATGCCATAGTAGTAGCGTGGGGTGTAAAAGCCGCACTACTACCAAGTTGGTAGCATTAGCGCGGGTGCTCAATCCCGCGCTACTACTATGGATAGACAGGGCCAGGTGGTGGGCCCCACATAGTAGGTGCGCGGCCCGCGCTATAACTAATTGACTTATTAGTAGCGCGACCCATGATACCCCGCGCTACTACACTACAAGGGAAAACCTAGTAGTAGCTCTTGAAATAGATGTACCAGTAGCGTTAGGTGCAGCGCTACTACTAAAGCGCTACAGCTAACTGCTAGCAGTTGCGCTTGTTTACAAGCGCTACTGCTATACCTAGTTAGCAATAGCGCTTGCTTTGCGCAAGCGCTTCTGATAAGAGTAAGTAGTAGTAGCGTTCCTTCTTAAAAGCGCTATTGCTAAATTTTCCAGTATTTTTGAAAATGCAGCTTATTATCGCTGTCTTTGTATAGGTTTTATATACAGTACTTTTATCATATGATTTTATGACCACGATTAGTTATTATTTATAACAGTGGCTGAGATGAACATTGATTAGATCCAAATGGAGGCAACATGTGGTGCACATCGAAAGTACTACTAGTCCAAACCAGATGAAGTTTGGATTAGTAGTACTTTTGACACGCACCACATGTTGTCTCCACTTGAATCTAATCCACGTTCATTTCTCCCACTGACATATATAATAACTCATCATGCTCATATAACAACTGAGCGTCATGCATCATCATAATATTAAATAACCCATCATTGGTACCATTATAACAAGTCCTACTCATCATCATCATCGTCATACAACTTCTATTCGCTACCATGGTAACAAGTCATACTCATCATCATCATACAACTTCTACTCGTTATCATGATAACAAGTCATACTCATCATCATCATAGTCATCTAACCAACCCTACTTAATTGTTCTTAGCACATGATCAGGAGTATTAGCTAGGATCTAACTACCTTCTCTTAGGTAAAATACCATAAAACAAGATAGGCCCTGACTTTCCATTATGAAGAATGAGATTATCCTGTCTCCAATTCTTGCGTGTCGCACAATCTTGCTTCCAAGTACCTCCGTACGACTGACCATACATTGTTTCTAATATTTGATTGTCATGTCTACATCGGTTTTAGAAATCCGGTATGAACAACTGTGATGCGTAGGATGACTTGGCCATAAGCTCATAACATCAAGGCGACCTTTTGGAAACATCAGATGAGGCATATAATCCTTCGGGATTTTTTGTTGAAAACCATAGTAATAACTTCGTAGTTAGCAATGTAGTTTAGTTTTAGAAAATTTATGCAAAATATGCACGGATGTCGTAATAGTAAAAAAATCTTACCATGCCATCTCCATGGATATTACCGTAGTTCAACACGTGCACTAGTGGCACGTATTGACCATAATGTGCAGGAGTTTGATAATAGATATTGTAATTCTCAAGATCATTAATAAATGAGATTAGATGATTTTTCTCCTGATAAGTTAATTCTGCGCCATCGGTGTAGTAGGTTCTGTCTACCATCTTCTACACATTCTTTGAAGAATTAAAATAAGCTATCAATGGAAATAAGCTGTCAACTATTTTGAAATAAACAATATAAATTACTTAATAACTATGTTTAAAAACTCAACAAGGACCCAAATGTCCATATTGTCTTCCTCGATGTGAGGATCACCAAGATCCATAGTGACAAGCATACCCTCATGGAAATCATATGCCTTGCAAAGTGCTTCCCAATTCGGCCAACCAAAATGGGATACGCTCACAGAAATCATATGCCTTAGGTGAACTATCTTTGTATCCATATTTTCATGATCTTCAAAATCCATCCTCTCCAAGACATAGCGTCTTGCATGCAATGGGAAAAGCTAGTCGAATTGTAAAAGACCAAAATTACACGTTGAAGAAGAAGTCGAGCTTAATTACGAAAAAAACACTTTGCGTCGTTCATACCATTTCAACATCAAAGGTCTCCTGGAGCTTAATGCTGAAGCACCGACCTTCTACCAAGTGAGGCCTGTTGCAGAAACCCCAGTCATCGAGGCACCAGGAGCACTTCGCGAGACTTTCGTCGTCCGACGACATTACATATATCCATAATTCAAAGATTAAATTTCGTAAATTCAATATATGTACTACAAAAAAATAAATTAGATCATTATTATTCAGCACGGGTTGATTATCGGTCCCTCGAGTCTTTTTTTGAAAACTCTCAGCTCACATGGTGTATTATTCGATCGTTGTTGATGGTCGCTCCTCCCTTCATACCCGAGTGCATTAAACCAAAATGTTTAGCACACGGGAACGAAGGAGAAGTGTTGGACCTTGAGAAGAGGTGTCTAGAGGAAGGGGGTGATTAGACACTAAGTACCAAAGTTGTAGTTTTTAAGTTCTTAAAGTTTAAGTGGAGTTTAGGCACAAGTTTAGCATTCACAACACATAGCAAGCAAGCATGCAAAGAGTATATGAGCAACGGAAAATAAAGCATGCAACTTGCAAGAATGTAAAGGGAAGGGTTTTGGAGGATTCAAACACAATTGGAGACACGGATGTTTTTGGCGTGGTTCCGATAGGTGGTGCTATCGTACATCCACGTTGATGGAGACTTCAACCCACGAAGGGTAACGGTTGCGCGAGTCCATGGAGGGCTCCACCCACGAAGGGTCCACGAAGAAGCAACCTTGTCTATCCCACCATGGACGTCGCCCACGAAGGACTTTCCTCACCAGCGGTAGATCTTCATGAAGTAGGCGATCTCCTTGCCCTTACAAACTCCTTGGTTCAACTCCACAATCTTGTGGGAGGCTCCCAAGTGACACCTAGCCAATCTAGGAGACACCACTCTTCAAGAAGTAACAAATGGTGTGTTGATGATGAACTCCTTGCTCTTGTGCTTCAAATGATAGTCTCTCCAACATCAACTCTCTATCATAGGATTTGGATCAGGTGGAAAGAAGATTTGTGTGGAAAGCAACTTGGGAAGGCTAGAGATCAAGATTCATATGGTAGGAATGGAATATCTTGGCCTCAACACATGAGTAGGTAGTTCTCTCTCAGAGATAGGATGCTGGAAGTGTAGGTTCAGTCTGATGGCTCTCTCTACGAATGAAGAGGAGGTGGAGGGGTATATGTAGCCTCCACACAAAATCTAACCGTTACACACAACTTGCCAAACTCGGTGGGACCGAATTGGTAAACTCGGTCGGACCGATTCAGCAAATCTAGTGACCGTTAGGATTTTCGGTAGGACCGAAATGTAACTCGGTAGGACCGATATGGTTAGGGTTAGGGCATAACGTAATCTCGGTAAGACCAATTACACAAACTCGGTGAGACCAATTTTGGTAATTAGCTAACCAGAGAGTTGGTCAGGCAAACTCGGTGGGACCAATTACTCAAACTCGGTGGAACCGATTTTGGTAATAAGTGAACCAGGAAGTTTGCATTGTAATCTCGGTAGTACCGATTGCCAAACTCGGTGAGACCGATTTTGATAATGGACATACATAGAGAGATTACAATCCCATCTCAGTGAGACCGAGATCCCTATCGGTGAGACCGATTTGCCTAGGGTTTGTGGCAGTGGCTAAGACATCCAAACTCGGTGGCGCTGGATAGAAAGAATCAGTGGGGCCGAGTTTGACTTTAGGTTTAGGACATATGTGTGGAAGTGGGAAAGTAGTTGAGGGTATTTGGAGCATATCACTAAGCACTTGAAGCAAGAGGCTCATTAAGCAACACCTCATCCCTCCTTGATAGTATTGGCTTTTCCTATAGACTCAATGTGATCTTGGATCACTAAAATGTAAAATGAAGAGTCTTGAGCTTGAAGCTTGAGCCAATCCTTTGTACTTAGCATCTTGAAGGAGTTCCCACATCCTTTAGTCCATGCCACTCCATTGTTGAACTTATCTGAAACATACTAGATAAAAATGTTAGTCCAACAAGAGATATGTTGACATTAATTACCAAAACCACCTAGGGAGCACTTGTGCTTTCAAGAAGCGACCCCCACGACAACAGACGGCACTCTTCTTCTCTCTTATATGGTGGACACTCTCCCTCACTGATTTGTCGACCATCGGTGATGGTCGTTACTCCTCCTTCCCCTAGTGCATAACAAAGGTCTAGCACAAGGAGAAGACACGACAACAATCGGGATTCTTCCTCTCTCATATATGGCGTATACTTTCTCCCTCACTCATTTTTTGATTGTCATGTATGGAGCCTCGACAGACTTAAAGTCAACCTGAAATGCCGTATAATTATCTTTCTAGAAAATCTAGGCCACTCGATATTTCCTACATATTCTAGCACAAGTCATGCCAAAATTCACAGAAAAATCCGGCATGACCTTTGCTAAAAAAGGACATATCGAGCGCCTGAAATTTTCCGGAACAGAAATTAATCAACACTCTGGCAAAACATAGGCCCCTCGGAGGTATTACCTGCAAACATGGTCACTTGGGCAAGCGCATATCCTATTTGCATTCAAACTTGATGGTCATTGCATTCAAACTTCATGGTCATTGCATTTCAATGGTTGAAAATATGAACAAAAACATTTCAAATTATCTCATAGGACTCATATTGACATGGAGATTTGGCTGGTCTCACCTTGAGGTCGGAGGGGGTCGGTGACGGGACGACGATGGTGACGACATGGAGATTTAGCTGCAAAAACAAAATAGAAACAAAAACATTGTTATCCTCATCCTAGGACTTAGTAAAACCCTATAAGCTATCAACTAACCAAATGCATACGCCTTGCATAGTGCTCTCCAATTTGAGCATTCAAAATAGGAGTAGTTATCCAATTTGAGCATTCATTAAGCAAAACTAAATCATAAAATAAATTAGTATTCAAATTAGCATGCCTTCAATAAGCAAAACTAAATCATCTCTTGCGTCTATACATCGTCGAATATTATCACTAATACATCTCGAATAGTATCATACATGTAACCTCACTAATGTACCTAAAATCCTAGTGAACGACGAGTATCGGCGCGGGTGGTGACACCCAAAGAGAAGGAACCATCATAGGATCGTAGCTCCAGTGAGATCTCTGAAAAACCTACCAGGTATTGGAGAACCTGCCCTCCAACGCATCCATGTAGCAACAAACGTGCTCGTCCTCCTCGCTGACACGGTGACGTACCACCTCCGCGGGGTCCTCAAGCCTCCGCGTCGTATTGGAGAACCTGCCCTCGAACGCATCCATGTAGCAACAAACATGCTCGTCCTCCTCGCTGACACGGTGACGTACCACCTCCGCGGGGTCCTCAAGCCTCCGCACCGTCACTAGCCCACGCGACCGCCACCAAAGAAGGTTCGGGTCAACGACGGGCTGGCTCCTCAACAAGCTGTGCCCCCGGAAGGTAGCACATCCCAGTACCAGCCCGATGGAGCCCAGTCCCGGACATGGCCCCTCTGATCAAGCAGGCCTCCTTCGCCAAGTCGATGACGAGGATGCGGGATAGGCATTGTCAATGTCGATGTGGGAATAATTGCTTTAACTAAAAAAAATAACAACAAATGTGACATGTTCAAAATATGACATGTCCACTTCAAAACGAATCAACCTAGAATTATGTTAAATACACCTAAAACACCTAAATTCTATTGACTATTCCTAATTAAAAACCTACATTTTGAACATGGTTCAATCATAACTAGGGTTCATACTACATTATTCTAAGATTAAACACCTAAAATATCTAAATTAAATTATCTACACATAATTAAAAACCTACATTTTGAACATGGTTCAATCATAACTAGCTAGGGTTCATGCTACATTATTCTAAGATTAAACACCTAAGATCATAACCTACTACATTATTCTAAGATTTAACCTACAATTTTCAACTAGCTAGGGTTCAAAATAAACTAGGGAGGAGGAGTACCTCTTGGTGGAGGACAGCCG
>NC_041393.1:628724752-628758916 GCF_002162155.2 Triticum dicoccoides | reverse complement strand
AGGGTGACCGACCGGGGAGGAGGCCGGCACGAGGGAGGGTGGGCAGTGCGGGAGGAGGGCCAGTGAGGGAGTCCTGGACTAAGGGGTCCTCGGGCGTCCGGGCTATGTGATATGAGCCAGACTGATGGGCCATGAAGATACAAGATAGAAGAACATTCCCCGTGTCCGGATGGGACTCTCCTTTGCATGGATGGCAAGCTTGGCGTTCGGATCACATATTTTCCTTCTTCTGTAACCGACTCTGTACAACCCTAGATCCCTCCGATGTCTATATAAACTGGAGGGTTTAGTCCGTAAGGCAAGAACACAATCATACAGGCTAGACATCTAGGGTTTAGCCATTACGATCTCGAGGTAGATCAGCTCTTGTAACCCCTATACTCATCATAGTCAATCAAGCAAGAAGTAGGGTATTACCTCCATTAAGAGGTCCTGAACCTGGGTAAACATCGTGTCCCCTGGCTCCTTGTTACCTTCGATCCTTAGATGCACAGTTTGGGCCCCCCTACACGAGATCTGCCGGTTTTGACACCGACATTGGTGCTTTCATTGAGAGTTCCATTGCGTCGTCACCAAAAGGTTCGATGGCTCTATCAACCATCCACAACAACTCCATCCTAAGGGAGACTTTTTCCCCGGCCAAATCTTCGTATTCTGCGGCTTCACACTATGTGCCAATTTGATTGGCCATCTGGAGCAGATCGACAACTATACCCCTGGTCATCAAATTTGGTATCGAAACCTAAGCTACGCCGCTGACATTCAAGGAGACTTGATCTTCCAAGGATTCGCGACCTCAACTACAACTCCGTCCTTGAAACCGGAACTCCTTGCCGAGTCCGAGGACGGGAGTTTAGAGCCCGCCGGACTCTCCACAGCCATAACGCTCAACACCGAAGATACAGAGGAAATCATTTCAACGGTCGGCCGGGAGCCACTCTAGGCCCCCTCCATCCTCATCAAGCCCGACTCACGTCCGCACCCCAACTCCGAACTCACGAGGTCCATGTTATACGAGCCCGGCCAAGGGACTCCTATCCCATCATGCTCCACGGATTCTCACTTCCCTGTCCAGACCTTGCTCTTAAATGAGGCCCTGGACTTAATGTGATCTCTGGCCATTATTGAAGGATCGCATGATACGTCTCCAACGTATCTATAATTTATGAAGCATTCATACTATTCCATTATCTGTTTTGAATGATTACGGGCTTTATTTTACACTTTCATATTACTTTTGGGACTAACCTATTAACCGGAGGCCCAACCCATATTGCTGTTTTATTGCCTGTTTCACTATTTTGAAGAAAAGGAATATCAAACGGAGTCCAAACGGAATGAAACCTTCGGCAATGTTATTTTCGGGAAGAATATCATCCTAGAGACTCGGAGTTTACGTCAGAAGATCCTCGAGGAGGCCAGGAGATAGGGGGGCGCCCCCTCTACTAGGCGCGCCCCCTATCTCGTGGGCCCCTCGAGCACCTCCCGACCGACTTCTTTCGCCTATATAAGCCTACGTACCCTAAAAACATCAGATATCAAGATAGACCGGGAGTTCCGCCGCCGCAAGCCTCTGTAGCCACCAAAAACCTCTCGGGAGCCCGTTCCGGCACCCTGCTGGAGGGGGAACCCATCACTGGTGGCCATCTTCATCACCCCGGTGCTATCCATGACGAGGAGGGAGTAGTTCACCCTCGGGGCTGAGGGTATGTACCAGTAGCTATGTGTTTGAACTCTCTTTCTCTCTGTCATGTTCTCTCTATGGCACGACCTTGATGTATCACGAGCTTTGCTATTATAGTTGGATCTTATGATGTTTCTCCCCCTCTACTCTCTTGTGATGAATTGAGTTTCCCTTTTGAAGTTATCTTATCGGATTGAGTCTTTGATTTGAGAACACTTGATGTATGTCTTGCCGTGTTTATCTGTGGTCACAATGGGATATCACGTGCCACTTGATGTACGTTTTGGTAACCAACTTGCGGGTTCTGCCCATGAACCTATGCATAGGGGTTGGCACACGTTTTCTTGATTCTCCGGTAGAAACTTTGGGGCACTCTTTGAAGTACTTTGTGTTGGTTGAATAGATGAATCTGACATTGTGTGATGCATATCGTATAATCATGCCCACGAATACTTGAGGTGACAATGGAGTATCTAGGTGACATTAGGGTTTTGGTTGATTTGTGTCTTAAGGTGTTATTCTAGTACGAACTCTTGAATATATTGGTCCGAAAGAATAACTTTGAGGTGGTTTCGTACCCTACCATAATCTCTTCATTTGTTCTCCGCTATTAGTGGCTTTGGAGTGACTCTTTGGTGCATGTTAAGGGATTGTTTAATGATCTATCTATGTTATTATTGTTGAGAGAACTTGCACTAGTGAAAGTATGAACCCTAGGCCTTGTTTCCTATCATTGCAATACCATTTACGCTCACTTTTACCACTTGTTACCTTGCTGTTTTTGTAATTTCAGATTACAAAAACCTTTATCTACTATCCATATTGCACTTGTATCATTATCTCTTCGCCAAACTAGTGCACTTATACAATTTATCATTGTATTGGGTGTGTTGGGGACACAAGAGACTCTTTGTTATTTGGTTGCAGGGAAGGAAATATGCCCTAGAGGCAATAATAAAGTTATTATTTATTTCCTTATATCATGATAAATGTTTATTATTGATGCTAGAATTGTAATAACCAGAAACATAATACATGTGTGAATACATAGACAAACATAGTCGCACTAGTATGTGGTCCAATGAATGTTGAAGCTCGTGGCAGATATCATTATTTTCTCACCTTCACAGATGATTTGAGCAGATATGGGTATATCTACTTAATGAAACACAAGTCTGAAACATTTGAAAAGTTCAAAGAATTTCAGAGTGAAGTGGAAAATCATCGTAACAAGAAAATAAAGTTTCTACGATCTGATCGTGGAAGAGAATATTTGAGTTACGAATTTGGTTTACATTTGAAACAATGCGGAATAGTTTCGCAACTCACGCCACCCGGAACACCACAACGAAATGGTGTGTCCGAACGTCGTAATCGTACTTTACTAGATATGGTGCGATCTATGATGTCTCTTACTGATTTACCGCTATCGTTTTGGGGTTATGCTTTAGAGACGGCCGCATTCACATTGAATAGGGCACCATCAAAATCCACTGAAACGACGCCTTATGAACTGTGGTTTGGCAAGAAACCAAAGTTGTCATTTCTTAAAGTTTGGGGCTGCGAGGCTTATGTGAAGAAACTTCAACCAGATAAGCTCGAACCTAAATCGGAGAAATGTGTCTTCATAGGATACCCAAAGGAGATTGCTGGGTACACCTTCTATCACAGATCCGAAGGCAAAACATTCGTTGCTAAGAATGGATCCTTTCTAGAGAAAGAGTTTCTCTCGAAAGAAGTGAGTGGGAGGAAGGTAGAACTTGATGAGATAATTGTATCTACTCCCTTATTGGAAAGTAGTTCATCACAGAAATCGGTTTCTCTGACACCTACACCAATTAGTGAGGAAGCTAATGATATTGATCATGAAACTTCAGATCAAGTTTCTACTGAACCTCGTAGGTCTTCCAGAATAAGATCCGCACCAGAGTGGTACGGTAATCATATTCTGGAAGTCATGTTACTAGACCATGATGAACCTACAAACTATGAGGAAGCGATGATGAGCCCAGATTCCGCAAAATGGCTAGAGGCCATGAAATCTGAGATGGGATCCATGTATGAGAACAAAGTATGGACTTTGGTCGACTTGCCCGATGATCGGCAAGCCATTGAGAATAAATGGATCTTTAAGAAGAAGACTGACGCTGACGGTAATGTAACTGTCTCTAAAGCTCGACTTGTTGCAAAAGGTTTTCGACAAGTTCAAGGGGTTGACTACGATGAGACCTTCTCACCCGTAGCGATGCTTAAGTCTGTCCGAATCATGTTAGCGATTGCCGCATTTTATGATTATGAAATATGGCAGATGGATGTCAAAACTGCATTCCTGAATGGATTTCTGGAAGAAGAGTTGTATATGATGCAACCGGAAGGTTTTATTGATCCTAAGGGAGCTAACAAAGTGTGCAAGCTCCAATGATCAATCTATGGTCTGGTGCAAGCCTCTTGGAGTTGGAATAAACGTTTTGATAGTGTGATCAAAGCATATGGTTTTATACAGACTTTTGGAGAAGCCTGTATTTACAAGAAAGTGAGTGGGAGCTCTGTAGCATTTCTAATATTATATGTGGATGACATATTGTTGATTGGAAATGATATAGAATTTCTGGATAGCATAAAAGGATACTTGAATAAAAGTTTTTCAATGAAAGACCTCGGTGAAGCTTCTTACATATTGGGCATCAAGATCTATAGAGATAGATCAAGACGCTTGATTGGACTTTCACAATGCACGTACCTTGATAAAATGTTGAAAAGGTTCAATATGGATCAGGCAAAGAAAGGGTTCTTGCCTGTATTACAAGGTATAAAATTGAGTCAGACTCAATGCCCGACCACTGCAGAAGATAGAGAGAAAATGAAAGGAGTTCCCTATGCTTCAGCAATAGGCTCTATCATGTATGCAATGCTGTGTACCAGACCTGATGTGTGCCTTGCTATTAGTTTGGCAGGGAGGTACCAAAGTAATCCAGGAGTGGATCACTAGACAGCGGTCAAGAACATCCTGAAATACGTGAAAAGAACTAAGGATATGTTTCTCGTATATGGAGGTGACGCTAGTCGTAAACGGTTACGTTGATGCAAGCTTTGACACTGATCCGGATGATTCTAAATCGCAAACCGGATACGTATTTTTATTAAACGGTGGAGCTGTAAGTTGGTGCAGTTCTAAACAAAGCATCGTGGCGGGATCTACATGTGAAGCGGAGTACATAGCTGCTTCGGAAGCAGCAAATGAAGGAGTCTGGATGAAGGAGTTCATTTCCGATCTAGGTGTTATACCTAGTGCATCGGGACCAATGAAGATCTTCTGTGACAATACTGGTGCAATTGCTTTGGCAAAGGAATCCAGATTTCACAAGAGGACCAAGCACATTAAGAGATGCTTCAATTCCATCCGGGACCAAGTCCAAGTGGGAGACATAGAAATTTGCAAGATACATACGGATCTGAATGTAGCAGACCCGTTGACTAAGCCTCTCTCACGAGCAAAACATGATCAGCACCAAGACTCCATGGGTGTTAGGATCATTACTATGTAATCTAGATTATTGACTCTAGTGCAAGTGGGAGACTGAAGGCAATATGCCCTAGAGGCATTAATAAAGTTATTGTTTATTTCCTTATATCATGATAAATGTTTATTATTCATGCTAGAATTGTATTAGCCAGAAACATAATACATGTGTGAATACATAGACAAACATAGTGTCACTAGTATGCCTCTACTTGACTAGCTCGTTAATCAAAGATGGTTAAGTTTCCTAACCATAGACATGAGTTGTCATTTGATTAACGGGATCACATCATTAGGAGAATGATGTGATTGACTTGACCCATTCCGTTAGCTTAGCACTTGATCGTTTAGTATGTTGCTATTGCTTTCTTCATGACTTATATATGTTCCTATGACTATGAGATTATGCAACTCCCATTTACCTGAGGAACACTTTGTGTGCTACCAAACGTCACAACGTAACTGGGTGATTATAAAGGTGCTCTACAGGTGTCTCCGAAGGTACATGTTGGGTTGGCGTAATTCGAGATTAGTTTTTTGTCACTCCGATTGTCGGAGAGGTATCTCTGGGCCCTCTCGGTAATACACATCACTTAAGCCTTGCAAGCATTGTAACTAATGAGTTAGTTATGGGATGATGTATTACGGAACGAGTAAAGAGACTTGCCGGTAACGAATTGAACTAGGTATTGGATACCGACGATCGAATCTCGGGCAAGTAACATACCGATGACAAAGGGAACAACGTATGTTGTTATGCGGTTTGACCGATAAAGATCTTCGTTGAATATGTAGGAGCCAATATGAACATCCAGGTTCCACTATTGGTTATTGATCGAGAATAGTTCTAGGTCATGTCTACATAGTTCTCGAACCCGTAGGGTCCGCACGCTTAACGTTACGATGAAAATTTTATTACGAGTTTATAAGTTTTGATGTACCGAAGTCTGTTCGGAGTCCCGGATGTGATCACGGACATGACAAGGAGTCTCGAAATGGTCGAGACATAAAGATTGATATATTGGATGGCTATATTCGGACACCGGAAGTGTTCCGGGCGTTTTCGGAGAAAACCGGAGTGCCGGAGGGTTACCGGAACCCCCCAGAGAGAGAGTAATGGGCCTTATGGGCCTTAGTGGAGAGAGAGAGGGGCGGCCAGCGTGGGCCGCGCGCCCCCTCCCCCTCTGGTCCGAATTGGACTAGGAGGGGGGGGGGGCAACGCCCCCCTCTTTCCTTCTCCCTCTTCCCCTTCCTTTCCCCTCCTAGTAGGAGTAGGAAAGGGGGAGTCCTACTCCTACTAGGAGGACTCCTCCTCCTGGCGCGCCCTCTAGGGCCGGCCGGCCTCCCCCCTTGCTCCTTTATATACGGGGGCAGGGGGGCACCCTAGAACACACAAGTTGATCTACGGATCGATCCTTAGCCGTGTGCGGTGCCCCCTCCACCATATTCCACCTCGGTCATATCATCGCGGAGTTTAGGCGAAGCCCTGCGCCGGTAGAACATCATCATCGTCACCACGCCGTCATGCTGATGGAACTCATCCCCAACACCCTGCTGGATCGGAGTCCGGGGAACGTCATCGAGCTGAACGTGTGCTGAACACGGAGGTGCCGTACGTTCGGTGCTTGGATCGGTCGGATCGTGAAGACGTACGACTACATCAACCGTGTTGTCATAACGCTTCCGCTTTCGGTCTATGAGGGTACGTGGACACACTCTCCCCTCTCGTTGCTATGCCATCACCATGATCTTGCGTGTGCGTAGGAATTTTTTTGAAATTACTACGTTCCCCAACAGTGGCATCCGAGCCTGGTTTTATGCGTAGATGTCATATGCACGAGTAGAACACAAGTGAGTTGTGGGCGATACAAGTCATTCTGCTTACCAGCATGTCATACTTTGGTTCAGCGGTATTGTGAGATGAAGCGGCCCGGACCGACATTACGCGTACGCTTACGCGAGACTGGTTTCACCGTTACGAGCACTCGTGCTTAGAGGTGGCTGGCGGGTGTCTGTCTCTCTCACTTTAGCTGAATCGAGTGTGGCTATGCCCGGTCCTTGCGAAGGTTAAAACAACACTAACTTGACGAATTATCGTTGTGGTTTTGATGCGTAGGTAAGAACGGTTCTTGCTAAGCCCGTAGCAGCCACGTAAAATTTGCAACAACAAAGTAGAGGACGTCTAACTTGTTTTTGCAGGGCATCTTGTGATGTGATATGGTCAAGATGTGATGCTATATTTTATTGTATGAGATGATCATGTTTTGTAACCGAAGTTATCGGCAACTGGCAGGAGCCATATGGTTGTGCTTTATTGTATGAAATGCGAACGCCCTGTAATTGCTTTACTTTATCACTAAGCGGTAGCGATAGTCGTAGAAGCAATAGATGGCATAAACGACAACGATACTACGATGGAGATCAAGGTGTCGCACCGGTGACGATGGTGATCACGACGGTGCTTCGGATATGGAGTCACAAGCACAAGATGATGATGGCCATATCATATCACTTATATGATTGCATGTGATGTTTATCCTTTATGCATCTTATCTTGCTTTGTTTGATGGTAGCATTTTAAGATGATCTCTCACTAAAATTATCAAGAAGTGTTCTCCCTGAGTATGCACCGTTGCCAAAGTTCGTCGTGCCCAGACACCACGTGATGATCGGGTGTGATAAGCTCTACGTCCATCTACAACGGGTGCAAGCCAGTTTTGCACACGCAAAATACTCAGGTTATACTTGATGAGCCTAGCATATGCAGATATGGCCTCGGAACACGGAGACCGAAAGGTCGAACGTGAATCATATAGTAGATATGATCAACATAGTGATGTTCACCATTGACAACTACTCCATCTCACGTGATGATCGGTTATGGTTTAGTTGATTTGGATCACGTGATCACTTAGATGACTAGAGAGATGTCTGTCTAAGTGGGAGTTCTTAAGTAATATGATTAATTGAACTTAAATTTATCATGAACTTAGTACCTGATAGTATTTTGCTTGTCTATGTTTGTTGTAGATAGATGGCTCGTGCTGTTGTTCCGTTGAATTTTAATGCGTTCCTTGAGAAAGCAAAGTTGAAAGATGATGGTAGCAATTACACGGACTGGGTCCGTAACTTGAGGATTATCCTCATTGCTGCATAGAAGAATTACGTCCTAGAAGCACCGCTGGGTGCCAGGCCTGCTGCAGGAGCAATGCCAGATGTTGTGAACGTCTGGCAGAGCAAAGCTGATGACTACTCTATAGTTCAGTGTGCCATGCTTTACGGCTTAGAACCGGGTCTTCAACGACATTTTGAACATCATGGAGCATATGAGATGTTCCAGGAGTTGAAGTTAATATTTCAAGCAAATGCGCGGATTGAGAGATATGAAGTCTCCAATAAGTTCTACAGCTGCAAGATGGAGGAGAATAGTTCTTTCAGTGAGCATATACTCAAAATGTCTAGGTATAATAATCACTTTATTCAACTGGGAGTTAATCTTCCGGATGATAGCGTCATTGACAGAATTCTCCAATCACTGCCACCAAGCTATAAGAGCTTCGTGATGAACTATAATATGCAAGGGATGAACAAAACAATTCCCGAGCTCTTCGCAATGCTAAAGGCTGCGAAGGTAGAAATCAAGAAGGAGCATCAAGTGTTGATGGTCAACAAGACCACTAGTTTCAAGAAAAAGGGCAAAGGGAAGAAGAAAGGGAACTTCAAGAAGAACAGCAAGCAAGTTGCTGCTCAAGAGAAGAAACCCAAGTCTCGTCCTAAACCTGAAACTGAGTGCTTCTACTGCAAGCAGACTGGACACTGGAAGCGGAACTGCCCCAAGTATTTGGCGGATAAGAAGGATGGCAAGGTGAACAAAGGTATATGTGATATACATGTCATTGATGTCTACCTTACTACAGCTCGCAGTAGCACCTGGGTATTCGATACTGGTTTTGTTGCTAACATTTGCAACTCGAAACAGGGACTACAGAATAAGCGAGCACTGGCCAAGGACGAGGTGACGATGCGCGTGGGAAACGATTCCAAAGTCGATGTGATCGTAGTCGGCACGCTACCTCTACATCTACCTTCGGGATTAGTTTTAGACCTGAATAATTGTTATTTGGTGCCAGCGTTAAGCATGAACATTATATCTGGATCTTGTTTGATGCGAGACGGTTATTCATTTAAATCAGAGAATAATGGTTGTTCTATTTATATGAGTAATATCTTTTATGGTCATGCACCTTTGAAGAGTGGTCTATTTTTGTTGAATCTCAATAGTAGTGATACACATATTCATAATGTCGAAGCCAAAAGATGTAGAGTTGATAATGATAGTGCAACTTATTTGTGGCACTGCCGTTTAGGTCATATTGGTGTAAAACGCATGAAGAAACTCCATACTGATGGACTTTTGGAATCACTTGATTATGAATCACTTGGTACTTGCGAACCGTGCCTCATGGGCAAGATGACTAAAACACCATTCTCCGGTACTATGGAGAGAGCAACAGATTTGTTGGAAATCATACATACAAATGTATGTGGTCCAATGAATGTTGAAGCTCGTGGCGGATATCGTTATTTTCTCACCTTCATAGATGATTTGAGCAGATATGTGTATATCTACTTAATGAAACACAAGTCTGAAACATTTGAAAAGTTCGAAGAATTTCAGAGTGAAGTGGAAAATCATCATAACAAGAAAATAAAGTTTCTACGATCTGATCGTGGAGGAGAATATTTGAGTTACGAATTTGGTTTACATTTGAAACAATGCGGAATAGTTTCGCAACTCACGCCACCCGGAACACCACAACGAAATGGTGTGTCCGAACGTCGTAATCGTACTTTACTAGATATGGTGCGATCTATGATGTCTCTTACTGATTTACCGCTATCGTTTTGGGGTTATGCTTTAGAGACGACCGCATTCACATTGAATAGGGCACCATCAAAATCCGTTGAAATGACGCCTTATGAACTGTGGTTTGGCAAGAAACCAAAGTTGTCTTTTCTTAAAGTTTGGGGCTGCGAGGCTTATGTGAAGAAACTTCAACCAAATAAGCTCGAACCTAAATCGGAGAAATGTGTCTTCATAGGATACCCAAAGGAGACTGTTGGGTACACCTTCTATCACAGATCCGAAGGCAAAACATTCGTTGCTAAGAATGGATCCTTTCTAGAGAAAGAGTTTCTCTCGAAAGAAGTGAGTGGGAGGAAGGTAGAACTTGATGAGATAACTATATATACTCCCTTATTGGAAAGTAGTTCATCACAAAAATTGGTTTCTGTGACACCTACACCAATTAGTGAGGAAGCTAATGATATTGATCATGAAACTTCAGATCAAGTTTCTACTGAACCTGTAGGTCTACCAGAATAAGATCCGCACCAGAGTGGTACGGTAATCCTATTCTGGAAGTCATGTTACTTGACCATGATGAACCTATGAACTATGAGGAAGCGATGATGAGCCCAGATTCCGCAAAATGGCTAGAGGCCATGAAATCTGAGATGGGATCCATGTATCAGAACAAAGTATGGACTTTGGTTGACTTGCCCGATGATCGGCAAGCCATTGAGAATAAATGGATCTTTAAGAAGAAGACTGACGCTGACGGTAATGTAACTGTCTATAAAGCTCGACTTGTTGCAAAAGGTTTTCGACAAGTTCAAGGGGTTGACTACGATGAGACCTTCTCACCCACAGCGATGCTTAAGTCTGTCCGAATCATGTTAGCGATTGCCGCATTTTATGATTATGAAATATGGCAGATGGATGTCAAAACTGCATTCCTGAATGGATTTCTGGAAGAAGAGTTGTATATGATGCAACCAGAAGGTTTTATTGATCCTAAGGGAGCTAACAAAGTGTGCAAGCTCCAACGATCAATCTATGGTCTGGTGCAAGCCTCTTGGAGTTGGAATAAACGTTTTGATAGTGTGATCAAAGCATATGATTTTATACAGACTTTTGGAGAAGCCTGTATACATAGTTCTCGAACCCGTAGGGTCCGCACGCTTAACGTTACGATGACAGTTTTATTATGAGTTTATAAGTTTTGATGTACTGAAGTTTGTTTGGAGTCCCGGATGTGATCACGGACATGACGAGGAGTCTCGAAATGGTCGAGACATAAAGATTGATATATTGGACGGCTATATTCGGGCACCGGAAGTGTTTCAGGCGTTTTCGGAGAAAACCGGAGTGTCGGAGGGTTACCGGAACCCCCCGGGAGAGTAATGGGCCTTATGGGCCTTAGTGGAGAGAGAGAGGGGCGGCCAGCATGGGCCGCGCGCCCCCTCCCCCTTTGGTCCGAATTGGACTAGGAGGGGGGCGGCGCCCCCCTCTTTCCTTCTCCCTCTTCCCCTTCCTTTCCCCTCCTAGTAGGAGTAGGAAAGGGGGAGTCCTACTCCTACTAGGAGGAGGACTCCTCCTCCTGGCGTGCCCTCTAGGGCCGGCCGGCCTCCCCCTTGCTCCTTGATATATGGGGGCAGGGGGCACCCTAGAACACACAAGTTGATCTACGGATCGATCCTTAGCCGTGTGCGGTGCCCCCCTCCACCATATTCCACCTCGGTCATATCGTCGCGGAGTTTAGGCGAAGCCCTGCGCCGGTAGAACATCATCATCGTCACGACGCCGTCGTGCTGACGGAACTCATCCCCGACACCCTGCTGGATCGGAGTCCGGGGAACGTCATCGAGCTGAACGTGTGCTGAACACGGAGGTGCCGTACGTTCGGTGCTTGGATCGGTCGGATCGTGAAGACATACGACTACATCAACCGCGTTGTCATAACGCTTCCCCTTTTGGTCTACGAGGGTACGTGGACACACTCTCCCCTCTCGTTGCTATTCCATCACCATGATCTTGCGTGTGCGTAGGAATTTTTTTGAAATTACTACGTTCCCCAACAGAGACCATCTTCATCCTACGCCTCCTACGGATTGATAAACCTTAGGTCATCCACTTGAGGGAAATTTGCTACTGTCCTACAAACCTATGCACCTGCAGGTCCAACAACGTCTACAAGAAGAAGGTTGTGTAGTAGACATCAAGCTCTTTTCTGGCGCCGTTGCCGGGGAGGCTAGGTAAGCGGCACTCACACCCCATCAACTAAGATCATTTCTGGCGCCGTTGCTGGGGAGGTGAGTGCTTGAAGGTATATCTTTAGATCTTGCAATCGAATCTTTTTGTTTCTTATTTTATCACTAGTTTATTTTATAAAAGAAAACTACCAAAAAAAAGGAGTTAAGTTTATCCCATACGCTATGCCTTTTTAATATCTTTTGTGAGTATGATGAAAATGAAAATTGTGCTCAAGTGCTAGAAGAAGAAATCTATAGAATGTTTGGTACCAGATCTTTGTATGATGAGCATGATGTTGCAATGTTGTTAGTATGAATTCCTTGAATATCCATGATGCTAATGACATGCAAAGCCACAAGCTTGGGGAAGCTATGTTTGATGAATATGATATTTTTAGTCCCCCAAGTTTTGATGAGAATATTGATTATGATGAAAGCATGCCTCCTAGTTATGATGATTATATTGATGAAACTGGGTTTGGAAGAGTGTCAACTTTATTTAGTGATGATTCCACTATTTCGGAAGAGGTTCCAATTGATTATGAGAACAAAGTTGCTATCTATGATGATTATTGTGATGACTTGTATGCTATTAGGAATAATGATAACCATGAAACTTGTCATCACAATTTTAGTATTCAATTGGATTATGCCTCACATGATAATTATTTTGTTGAGTTTGCTCCCACTATTTTTCATGAGAAGAAATTTGCTTATGTGGAGAGTAGTAAATTTTCTATGCTAGTAGATCATGAAAAGAATGACTTAGGTGCTGGTTATATTGTTGAATTCATTCATGATGCTACTGAAAATTATTATGAGGGAGGAACATATGCTTGTAGGAATTGCAATAATATCAAGTTTCCTCTCTATGTGCTTGAAGTTTTGAAGCTATGCTTGTTTTACCTCCCTATGCTTGTTGATTATTGTTCCCATAAGTTGTTTTCTCACAAAATCCCTATGCATAGGAAGTGGGTTAGATTTAAATGTGCTAGTCATATGCTTCATGATGCTCCCGTTATGTTTCAATTCTTATCTTTTATGTGAGCATCATTGCCATCATCATGCCTAGCTAGAAAGGCATTAAAGAAAAGCGCTTGTTGGGAGACAACCCAATATTTAACCTTACTATTTTTGTGTGTCCACATGATTATGCTACTGTAGTAATCATGTTTTATAGATTTTGTTTCAATAAAGTCCCAAGTAGAACCTTTGGGAAGACTTGGGTGAAGTTTATGTAATCTTGCTGTAAAAAACAGAAACTTTTGCGCTCACGAGATTAGCTGCCATGTTTTAATGGAGAGAGATTTTAGGTTGATTCTTTTTGCAGACGATTAATAGACAAATTACTCAGGTCGAACAATTTATTTCAGAATTCTTTGTGTTCCATAAGTATACGTTTGATACAAATTACTACAGACTGTTCTGTTTTTGACAGATTCTGTTTTCTTTGTGTTGTTTGCTTATTTTGATGCATCTATGGCTAGTATTACATGGTATGAACCATAGAGAAGTTGGAATACAGTAGGTTTAACACCAATATGAATTTAGAATTAGTTCATTACAGTACCTAAGTGGTGGTTTTATTTTCTTTTACTAACGGAGCTTACGAGTTTTGTTTTGAGTTTTGTGTGGTTGAAGTTTTCAAGTTTTGGGTAAGGATTCGATGGACTATGGAATAAGGAGTGGAAAGAGCCTAAGATTGGGGATGCCCAAGGCACCCCAAGGTAATATTCAAGGACAACCAAGAGCCTAAGCTTGGGGATGCCCCGGAAGGCATCCCCTCTTTCGTCTTCGTTCATCTCTTTTGATAAAAAGAAACCATGATATGAGAGGAATTAAGAAGACACAAAAGTTTAAGCTTGGGGATGCCCAAGGCACCCCAAGATAATATTTCAAGAATTCTCAAGCATCTAAGCTTGGGGTTGCCCCGTTAGGCATCCCACCTTTCTTCTTCAACAACTATCGGTTAGTATCGGTTGAGCCTAAGTTTTTGCTTCTTCACATGAGTTGTGCTATCCTTGCATTGTCATTTTATTTTGTTTTGCTTGCTGTTTGAATACAATACCAAGATCTGAAATTCTTTAATGAGAGAGAGAGTCTTCACATAGTTACATAATTATTTAGCTACTCATTGATCTTCACTTATATCTTTTTGGAGTAGATTTTCATTTACTCGTGTGCTTCACTTGTATCCTATGAGTAAATTGCTGAATGAGTTGAATGTCATAAATCTGAAATTATATATGCCTCATTTGCTTATCCCATGGGGAGTAATGACTTCACATCTAAGAAGTAGAGGTTGTAAATTTATTGAACGTTAGCAAGCATTGTATTAGTCATTTGAACAATTCATGAAAGAATATTGAAGGAAGGGAGATTTGACATATAAATATATTATCTTAGACATCTTTTATAATTGTGAGCACTCATTAAGTATGACATGCTAAAGAGTTGATGTTGGACAAGGAAGACAACATAATGGGCTATGTTTTCTCACATCTCTGTTAAAGTATATTGTCATGGATCATTCAAACATATTGAGCTTGCCTTTCCCCCTCAGGCTAGCCAAAATTCCTTGCACCAAGTAGAGATACTACTTGTGCTTCCAAATATCCTTAAACCCAGTTTTTGCCATGAGAGTCCACCATACCTACCTATGGATTGAGTAAGATCCTTCAGGTAAGTTGTCATCGGTGCAAGCAATAAAAATTGCTCTCTAAATATGCATGACTTATTAGTGTGGAGAAAATAAGCTTTGTACGATCTTGTTATGGAAGCAATAAAAGCGCCGGACTGCATAATAAGGCTCCATATACAAGGGGCAATATAAAGTGACGTTCTTTCGCATTAAGATTTTGTGTATCCAACCCTAAAAGCGCATGACAACCTCTACTTCCCTCTGCGAAGGGCCTATCTTTTACTTTATGTCTTTTACTTTATGCAAGAGTCAAGGTGATCTTCACCTTTCCCTTTTTCATTTTATCCTTTGGCAAGCACATTGTGTTGGGGTGATCCTGATATATATATCCAATTGGATGTACGTTAGCATGAACTATTATTGTTGACATCACCCAAAGGTGAATAAGTTTGGAGGCAACATTATAAGCCCCTATCTTTCTCTGTGTCTGATTAAAACTTCATAACCACAAGTATTGCTTGAGTGTTAGCAATTGTAGAAGACTATATGATAGTTGAGTATGTGAAGTTTGCTAAATCAAAGATCTGACATAGACCCTTCCTGAAATAGGATGAATTGCAATTGTTTGATGACTAAGAATGAAGTTTGCTAGTTTTCAAGAAAGTTTATGGTCTATGCTTTGGCATGTGAATTGCTTGTTACTTTATCATGAAAAGTTTTATGAGATGAACTACTGTTATGACATATAATCATGCTAGAAAAGGTGATTGAAATTATCATTGATCAAACTTGTGCACCTTCTAGCATTCACACTTCATAAATTCTTTCTTTATCATTTACCTACTCAAGGACGAGTAGGAATTATGCTTGGGGATGCTGATACGTCTCCCACGTATCTATAATTTATGAAGCATTCATGCTATTTTATTATCTGTTTTGAATAATTACGGGCTTTATTTTACACTTTTATATTACTTTTGGGACTAACCTATTAACCGGAGGCCCAACCCATATTGCTATTTTATTGCCTGTTTCAGTATTTTGAAGAAAAGGAATATCAAACGGAGTCCAAACGGAATGAAACCTTCAGCAGCATTATTTTTGGGAAGAATATCATCTTGGAGACTTGGAGTTTATGTCAGAAGATCCTTGAGGAGGCCATGAGATAGGGCCCCCCCCCTACTGGGCGCGCCCCCTGTCTCGTGGGCCCCTCGAGCACCTCCCGACTGACTTCTTTCACTTATATAAGCCTACATACCCTAAAAACATCAGATATCAAGATAGATCGGGAGTTTGGCCGCCGCAAGCCACTGTAGCCACCAAAAACCTCTCGGGAGCCCGTTCCGGCACCCTGCCGGAGGGGGAATCCATCACCGGTGGCCATCTTCATCATCCCAGCGCTATCCATGACAAGGAGGGAGTAGTTCACCCTCGGGGTTGAGGGTATGTACCAGTAGCTATGTGTTTGATCTCTCTCTCTCGTGTTCTCTCTATGGCACGATCTTGATGTATCGCGAGCTTTGCTATTATAGTTGGATCTTATGACGTTTCTCCCCCTCTACTCTCTTGTGATGAATTGAGTTTCCCTCTTGAAGTTATCTTATCGGATTGAGTCTTTGATTTGAGAACACTTGATGTATGTCTTGCCATGTTTATCTGTGGTGACAATGGGATATCACGTGCCACTTGATGTATGTTTTGGTGACCAACTTGCGGGTTCCACCCATGAACCTATGCATAGGGGTTGGTGTCGGATTTCGGGTTCCGGCAGACCCTCTAGGTTTGAACTCTGGGGTGTGCATAGAGATCTAGCCTTCTACTACCTGCGCCTCACTGCCTCGCTAGGATCTAAGCAACCAAAGGAACAACACAAGAGACACGGGGTTTATACTGGTTCAGGCCACCATTATGGTGCAATACCCTACTCTAGTGTGTGGTGTGGTGGATTGCCTCTTGGGCTAATGATGAACAATACAAGGAAGAACAACCTCGCGAGGGTCTGTCCTTGGCTGGTGCGATGAACTGCTAGGGGGAGTTCAGTCGCTATCTCTATTGGTTTCCTAGTGAGGATTCTCCTGTCTATCTTGTGGTGGCTAGTCCTATTTATAGGCAAAGGCCCTGGGCCTCTTCCCAAATATTGAGCGGGAAGGGAGCCAACAATTGGCCATTTTTGAAGGGGAACATCTAGTACACTTATTCTGACTAAAGTTGGTCCTCGCCTGCTAAAGGCTCTAGTGGTGACGCCGGCTTGGGCTCCACGATGACCTCCATCCTGCCGTTCTACTGGTCTTGGTCTTGTTGCACCGAAATGGATGCCTTTGCTTGATGCTCTCGGCTGCGCTTGCTCTCTTTGCACCAAAGAGGAAAGAAGGACACTGCGCGGGCCGGCGCCCGCCTGGCGCCCTTGGTCATCATGGCTTGTGTCATGGGCACCTCGCGAGGTACCCCGCCTTGATCTCTCCGCCTCCTCGCGAGCCAGCCCGACGAGGCCGCGCCTGAGGAAGCCTCCTATCGTCCGCCCTGCGAGGCTTGGCCCCTCGCGAGGGTCTTGAGCTTGTGCTGATGAAGATGGGCCATGCTGGGCCGCCCCTTGAGCAAAGCCGCAGGCCGCAGGCAGGCAAGTCTGGGGACCCCCGTTCCCAGAACACGGACAGTAGCCCCCGGACCCAAGGCGCGCTCGGACTTGGCTGAGCAGAGAGGCGAAGGGGCAAGTGCAAAGCGTCGCGGGCCCTAACAACCTGCGGACTCGGGCGCCGCGTGGCGGTTCATTGGACATGGGCGGCTCCGCTCCCCCACGACGCCTCGGTAAGTGCGCGAGTTGACAAGTCCCTGCATACAGAGTGGTTCATGATTACCTGTGATCATTGAGGCCGGTGATTGGCCTCCTATGGCTATAAGTACGGGGAGGCACCTGCCCTTCCGGTCCATCCCCTCTCGTTTCTCTTCCGTCTTCATGGCTCCGCCAAAAAGGTACTCGGCCGTGGAGAAAGGGAAGGCCTGCCGGGTAGAGCTTGACTCTCCTCCACCCAAGCGTGGTCGAGGCCGTCCCCGCAAACACTCTGTGACTCCCATGGTGGCTCCCCGCGGTCGCGGAGGCGATCTTCCGTGTGGTGAAGGGCGGCCGGCCGCCGCTGGGGGACGCGCTGCGGCTGTACGACCCCCTAGGTCGCGTTCCCACTCGGCAGAGGTACTGCCGGAGTTCGTCGTGTGGGCGGCGGAACCGGCCCGCACCTGGCTCCAACTTCCTCGATTCCTCCTAGGTGAGCTTCCGGCTGGCGCCCCGGGCGGCCTCTGGCTTCAGGCAGACGGTTGCTACGGCCGAGCCTCCTGTGCTTCGCTAGAGGTTTATGCAGCCGGGAGCTTGGCCCTGACCCGCGGCTGGCAAACGTTTGCCCACGTGCATGGTCTGATCCGGCGGTGCACCCTGCACTTCAAGTTCGACGGTGATGCCACCCTCTACGTGAGGGTGTTTGGGGAAGATGGTCGCCGCGCCGGGTGTTGCCCTGAGAACGACGACCGCGGTCGTGGGTCCAGCCCCAGCGACGACGAAGACAACAGCGCGCGAGTGGTCTGTGGCGGTCGAGGTTCATCGAGCTTCGACGGCTCTTCTTCGGGCAGCGGCTCCTCCAGTGGTGGCCGCGATCAGCCTCCGCGCCGTCGCGCCCGCCTGGAGGGAGGTACCGGGTCCACCTGCTGCCGCACCCCAGTGAAGAGCGAGATGGAGTCCTCCTGAGCTCCGGAGGCAGTTTGAGTCTCTCCCGCGAGCTGGTGTCGGGCGAGCGCGCCTATTTTGTTCTTTTTCCCTTTCCCTGCGCAAAATACACTAGTGTAGGGCCCCGTGAGGGTGTGCTTGGACTATTGCTGTTTATTTATCGTACTGCTTCCGCTATCCTGATATCGTGCCTTTGTGCCGTGCGCCTGCGCGCAGAAATTACTTATCTCGGGGGGAGGGATAGTCGTGGCCCTTGCTTCCCTAGGTTGAGGCTCTGTCGAACGTTCCATGTCCTGCGAGGGTTAGTTTGGAGAGGTAGTTTCCGGCCTCAACCGTGGAGGCGATCGACCCAGGCCCTGTGTTCGTGTCGCGGTGCCCGTGGGGCACGGACCGGAGGTGTGCTCCTGTAGTGGACCCGGGTTGGGAAGCCTCGAACGACAAGGGCAGAAAACACTCGCGAGGGCGCCCGCGGTGCTCCCTCACGAGACTTGCACGAGAGAAATCAGGGCAGGAGAGCGAGAAAAGAAAAGAGTCACAAACCAAAGGCGACAACAACTTCAGCAAAACCTCGAATGGGGAGGAACAAGCCAACTACAGAAAGCAAGTGAGAAAAGCCGCGTCCGGCACCTAATCTAGTCTTCGACGTCTTCTCACCAGCGCGGAGCTAAGTGCTGCCACTGGGCGTGGGAGGGAGCCCCAGGGCCTGAGGCCGGCACTCTTGAGACTCCGGGGCGTGTACATCCCCACTCATTATTACGTGAGTGTGTCACGGGTGGCGAGGTTCACAGACATTGGCCTTCTTCATACGCTCCGGGACTTTCTTGGGAGAATAAACCTCACAGGCATTTGCCTTCTTCATAGGCTCTGGGCCTTTTCCAAAACGGAACATCTTCACAGGCGTTCGCCTTCCTCACAGGCTCCGGTCCTTTTTCCAAAACGCAACATCTTCACAGGCGTTTGCCTTCTTCACAGGCTCTGGGCCTTTTCCAAAATGCAACATCTTGACAGGCGTTTGCCTTCTTCACAGGCTCTGGGCCTTTTCCAAAACGCAACATCTTCACAGGCTTTGGGCCTTTTAGGGGTAAAACCTCCGGAGGTGCTGCGCGTTCTGGACGGGTACCCCCTCCTGAGTCTCCAAGCACGCGGAGCCAGGCCTGGAAACATGAACAACCTTGAACGGGCCCTCCCACATGGGAGAGAGCTTATGCAGTCCCTCCCTAGAGAGAACCCGCCTGAGCACGAGGTCCCCTACCTCAAGAGTCCTGGGGCGGATGTTGCGGCAATGGTATCGCCGCAGCGGTTGCTGGTATCTTGCCGCTCGGAGTGCGGCCTCCTGTCGACGCTCCTCCCCCAGCATGAGGTCCGTCCCCCGCATGGTGTCCTGCTGCGCCTCGTTGAATGGCAGGACCCGTGCGGAGCAACGTCTGACCTCATGAGGGAGGACCGCTTCAGCTCCGTACACCAGGAAGAATGGGGTCTCGCCAGTTGGCTTGGTCGCGGTTGTGCGGATGGACCACAACGCGGCCTGAAGCTCATCGTACCAGCCTCAGCCGCAAGCCTCCAACTTCTTCTTGAATGTCCTGGTCTTGAGGCCTCTCAGGACCTCCGCGTTGGCCCGCTTGGCTTGACCGTTGCTCCGGGGGTGCGCCACCGAAGCATAGCATATCTGCGTTCCAAGGTTAGCACAGTATGTTTTGAAGAGGTTACTGGTGAACTACGAACCGTTGTCGGTGATGATGCGGTTCGGCACCCCGAACCGGCTCACGATGCCCTTGATGAACTTGACCACAGACCCTGCGGGGATGGTACGGACGGCTTCCACTTCAGCCCACTTGGTGAACTTGTCCAAGGCGACGTAGAGGTAGCGATAGCCCCCTGGCGCCCGAGGAAATGGGCCCAGGATGTCCAGCCCCCAGACTGTGAATGACCACGAGAGGGGTATAGTTTGCAGGCCTCCAGCCGGCTAATGGATCTGCTTGGCGTGGAACTGGCAGGCCTCGCAAGCCTTCACCAGCTCGACGGCATCATTGAGCGCAGTGGGCCAATAGAACCCACTCCGAAACGCCTTGCCAATGAGAGTTCGCGACGATGAATGATGCCCACAGTCTCCACCATGTATGTCTGCCAGCAGTTCCTTCCCTTGCTCCCTGGAGATGCAGCGCAGGGACATATCATTCGGTCGCCTTCGGTAGAGCTCTCCATCTCTGATGCAGTATACTGTGGCCTATTGCGCCACGCACTCCGCTTCCTCCTCCTTCTCTGGCAAGGTCCCTTGTGTCAGATAGCTCTGGAGATCCGTGATCCTGCACCCCTCCTGAGGCTCCATTGTCAAGAGCAGACGTGCCCCTGAGGCCGGGCCACAGACCGGGGCTCCCGAGGCTAGCGGCTGGGGGAGCTCCTCCCGAGGCTACACCGCGCTTGACAGTGACGGCGTGGCCGAGGGCTTGAAGAGCCGCTCTTCGAAGACGCCGGGCTCCTGAGGTAGTCGCCTGGATGCTCATTTGGGGATGTCGTCAGCCTCCTGATTGGTGCCACGGGGCACATGCTGTAATTCCAGCCCCCAGAACTGCTTCTCCATCCTGCGGACCTCCGCAAGGTAGGCTTCCATGTGCTCATCCCTCGGCTCGTATACTTTGTTGGAGAAGTTGATGAGGAGTTGTGAGTCACCTTTGATGGTAAGACACTTTACTCCGAGGGCGTCTGCGGCCTTCAGGCCCGCTATCAAGCCTTCATATTCTGCTATGTTGTTGGAGACCTTTTCTCCATGCTGGAAGCAGAGCTGCACAGCGTACTAAAGCTTGTCTTGGGTAGGAGATATAAGCACCGCATCAGCCCCCGCGCCATGCCTGGAGAACGCCCCGTCAAAGTACATGACCCAACCGTCCGGTGCCTCGCTTCCCGGAGAGAGGGATCGATACTCATCAGCCTTGAGGCCCGGCGCCTCCGCCCACTCTGGTACGAAATCTACCAAGGCGACCCCCTTGATGACTCTGGTTGTGCTAAATTCGAGCAGAAACGCTTGCAGTTCAATGTTCCACTCAGCGACTCTTCCAGCTGAGTTAGGGCTCCTGAGCACCCTTTCCAAAGGGTACGCTGAGACAACCTTGATGGGGTGGCCCTGAAAATAATGCCGCAGCTTGCACAAGGCCACCAATAGCGCGAGGGGAAGTTTCTGAGGCATGGGGTACCGCGCCCTTGCGTCCCGCAACACTGTGCTGATGAAGTACACCGGATGCTCAACGAGGTTGGGAACGCTGGTGTTGACGGTGCCCTCCGGAGACCGTGGCACCTCCTGAGACAGGGGAGACCCCAGTGACGGGTCGCCAGGGGGAGGGGCTTCCGCTGTCTCGAGTGTGTTCCCCAGCGGCGGTTGATCCTTCTCGGCTGCGGCAGTGGTCTCTGTGGGTCTTCCTTGTTCATGCTTTGTCTTGACTCGGGCAGATGCCGTGGCCTTGCCCAGGCGTTCCTCCCTAACCGCCACCAGGGCTGCACTGGCGGAGTAGGGAGTGGCTGCAAGTTAGAGCACCAGGGGTTCCTGAGGGCGCGGGGCCACCATTACCGGAGGGCTGGTTAGGTACTTCTTGAGGTCTTGGAACGCCTTGTCGGCCTCTTCAGTCCATTCAAAGGGTCCCTTTTTCTTCATCAGCTGGAAGAAAGGCAGAGCTCGCTCCCCCAACTTGGAAATGAAGCGTCCCAGTGCTGTCACGCGCCCAGTGAGCTTCTGCATCTCTCTGAGGGTCTTTGGCGGGCTCATGTCCTCGACCGCCTTGACCTTTTCTGGGTTAGCCTCGATGCCTCGGTGGGACACGAGGAAGCCCAAGAGCTTGCCTGAGGGGACCCCAAACACACACTTCTCTGGATTGAGCCGCAGGCTCACAGTGTTGAGGCTCGCGAAGGTTTCCTCCAGGTCTTGTATCAGGGTCTTGGCCTCGCGAGACTTCACCACAATATCAACAACGTAAGCCTCAACGTTCCTCCCGAGCTGCTGGCCCAAGGCGATGTGCATCAGCCACTGAAAGGTCGCCCCTACGTTGCGCAACCCGAATGGCATGCATGTGTAGCAGTACACTCCACACGGGGTTAGAAAGGCCGTTTTTTCCACATCTTCTACTGCCATCTTGATCTGGTGATACCCAGAGAAGGCATCCAAGAATCACAACAGGTCGCACTCAGCGGTGGAGTCGACGATCTGATCAATGTGGGGGAGCGGAAACGGATCCTGCGGGCAAGCCTTGTTGAGGTTGGTGAAGTCGACACACATGCGTTCCTTTCCCCCCTTCTTTGGCACCATGACTGGGTTGGCCAACCAATCCAGGTAACGGACCTCGCGAATGACCCCTACAGCTTCCAACTTGCGGGTCTCTTGGACGATGAAAGCCCGCTTTTCCGTGGACTGCCGCCTTGCTTTCTGCTTCACGGGTCGGACATTGGGGCACACATTGAGGTGGTGCTCGATTACGCTTCTAGGGATCCCCGCCAGCTGATCGGGCTCTCATGCGAATACCTTTTTGTTCGCGCGCAGGAACTTGACCAGGGCCTCCTCCTGCTCGGGCTCGAGGTTGGCGCCTATGGCGAAGGTGGCGTCGATGGATCCGTCTTCGTCAACCAGCATCTGCTTGGTTTCTGCCTTGTCTTGGGTGAACAACTGCTTCTTCTTGGCCGGCGCAGCCCCCTTGGGCTTAGGGGCGTCCGAGTCGGCAGGTTGCACCGCTGCCGCCGCCGCCTTGAAGGCGAGCTTGAGCACTTGTAACGCATCCCCAGTGTCTCCGCACACGGTGAGGACGCTGTTGCTCCCGGGCATTTTCATGAGGTTGTACGCCGAGTGAGTCGCAGCCATGAACCGGGCCAGCGCCGGATAGCCGAGGATGGCATTGTACGGAAGGCCGATGTGGGCGATGTCGAAGCCGATTAGCTCCGTGCAGAAGTTTTCGTAGGTGCCGAAGGTTACCGGGAGACGGATCTGCCCCAGGGAGCTGGAGGACCCGCCCCCGACGCCCACGAAGGGCCAGCTAGGCCGAAGTTGTTCCGGCGGTATGTAGAGGAGGCTGAAGGCTTCAACTGAGAGCACGTTGAGTCCCGAGCCGCCGTCGATGAGAGTTCTGGTGACGGCCACCTGGCAGATGGTGGGGGTACACAGCATCGGGAGCGCGCCCGAGCAGACCGAGTTGGAGGGGTGGTCCTTCGAGCTAAAGGCCAGATCGGCCTTGGGCGCCGACTGACCTGAGGGAGCCCCCTGCCGCGTGGAGGCTGCGCCGACCTGGCGGACGAACGGCTTGACGTGGCGGCCTGAAGGTGGCGCCTGCGAGCCGCCCAGGAGGGCCGCGATGACCGGGGGTGCCGGCGCATCGTGCCTGGCAAGGAAGAGGTTGCGCAGCTCTTCCCAAGGGGCCACGGAAGCCGCCGATAACTTGGCCGGCCACTGCACCTGTCGCAAGGCTGGGGCCAAGGCTTGGAGCCCCCTGGCCCCCGTGCTATCACCAACGACTGGAGCGGACGGTGCGCCGCTCGTCGCAGGGCGGGTCATGGTGTCGGCGGAGAGCGGGTCGGCGGAAGGAGAAGCTCTGGCGCACCCCTACCTGGCGCGCAAAATGGCGGATTTCGGGTTCCAGCAGACCCTCTAGGTTCGAACTCTAGGGTGCGCGCCGAGATCTAGCCTTCTACTACCTGCGCCTCGCTGCCTCGCTAGGATCTAAGCAACCAAAGGAACAACACAAGAGACACGGGGTTTATACTGGTTTAGGCCACCATTGTGGTGCAATACCCTACTCCAGTGTGTGGTGTGGTGGATTGCCTCTTGGGCTAATGATGAACAATACAAGGAAGAACAGCCTCATGAGGGTCTGTCCTTGGCTGGTGCGATGAACTGCTAGGGGGAGTTCAGTCGCTATCTCTACTGGTTTCCTGGTGAGGATTCTCTTGTCTATCTTGTGGTGGCTAGTCCTATTTATAGGCAAACGCCCTGGGTCTCTTCCCAAATATTGAGCGGGAAGGGCGCCAACAATTGGCCATTTTGAAGGGGAACATCTAGTACACTTATCCTGACTAAAGTTGGTCCTCGCCTGCTAAAGGCTCTGGTGGTGACGCCGGCTTGGGCTCCACGATGACCTCCATCCCGCCGTTCTGCTGGTCTTGGTCTTGTTGCACCGAAATGGATGCCTTTGCTTGATGCTCTCGCCTGCGCTTGCTCCCTTTGCACCAAAGAGGAAAGTAGGACACTGCGCGGGCCGGCGCCTGCCTGGCACTCTTGGTCGTCATGGCTTGCGTCATGGGCACCTCATGAGGTACCATGCCTTGATCTCTACGCCTCCTCGCGAGCCAGCCTGACGAGGCCGCGCCTGAGGAAGCCTCATGTCGTCCGCCCCGCGAGGCTTGGCCCCTCGCGAGGGTCTTGAGCTCGTGCTGATGAAGATGGGCCATGCTGGGCCGCCCCTTGAGCCACGCCGCAGGCCGCAGGCAGGCAAGTCTGGGGACCCCCGTTCCCAGAACGCCGACAGTTGGCACACGTTTTCTTGATTCTTCGGTAGAAACTTTGGAGCACTCTTTGAAGTACTTTGTGTTGGTTGAATAGATGAATCTGAGATTGTGTGATGCATATCGTATAATCATGCCCACGGATACTTGAGGTGACAATGGAGTATCTAGGTGACATTAGGGTTTTGGTTGATTTGTGTCTAAGGTGTTATTCTAGTACGAACTCTTGAATCGATTGGTCCGAAAGAATAACTTTGAGGTGGTTTCGTACCCTACCATAATCTCTTCGTTTGTTCTCCACTATTAGTGGCTTTGGAGTGACTCTTTGTTGCATGTTAAGGGATTGTTATATGATCTATCTATGTTATTATTGTTGAGAGAACTTGCACTAGTGAAAGTATGAACCCTAGGCCTTGTTTCCTATCATTGCAATACCGTTTACGCTCACTTTTACCACTTCTTAACCTTGCTGTTTTTATAATTTCAGATTACAAAAACCTTTATCTACTATCCATATTGCACTTGTATCACTATCTCTTCGCCGAACTAGTGCACCTATACAATTTATCATTGTATTGGGTGTGTTGGGGAAACAAGAGACTCTGTGTTATTTGGTTGCAGGGTTGCTTGAGAGAGACCATCTTCATCCTACGCCTCCTACGGATTGATAAACCTTAGGTCATCCACTTGAGGGAAATTTGCTACTGTCCTACAAACCTGTGCACTTGCAGGCCCAACAATGTATACAAGAAGAAGGTTGTGTAGTAGACATCAAGCTCTTTTCTGGCGCCGTTGCCGGGGAGGCTAGGTAAGCGGCACTCACACCCCGTCAACTAAGCTCTCTTCTGGTGCCGTTGCCGGGGAGGTGAGTGCTTGAAGGTATATCTTTAGATCTTGCAATCGAATCTTTTTGTTTCTTATTTTATCACTAGTTTATTTTATAAAAGAAAACTACCAAAAAAATGGAGTTAAGTTTGTCTCATACGCTTCGTCTTTTTAATATCTTTTGTGAGTATGATGAAAATGAAAATTGTGCTCAAGTGCTAGAAGAAGAAATCTATAGAATGTTTGGTACCAGATCTTTGTATGATGAGCATGATTGTAATGTTGTTAATATGAATTCCTTGAATATCCATGCTGCTAATGATATGCAAAGCCACAAGCTTGGGGAAGCTATGTTTGATGAATATGATATTTTTAGTCCCCCAAGTTTTGATGAGAATATTTATTATGATGAAAGCATGCCTCCTAGTTATGATGATTATATTGATGAAACTGGGTTTGGAAGAGTGTCAACTTTATTTAGTGATGATTCCACTATTTCGGAAGAGGTTCCAATTGATTATGAGAACAAAGTTGCTATCTATGATGATTATTGTGATGACTTGTATGCTATTAGGGATAATGATAACCAGGAAACTTGTCATCATGATTTTAGTTTTCAATTGGATTATGCGTCACATGATAATTATTTTGTTGAGTTTGCTCCCACGATTTTTCATGAGAAGAAATTTGCTTATGTGGAGAGTAGTAAATTTTCTATGCTAGTAGATCATGAAAAGAATGATTTAGGTGTTGGTTACATTGTTGAATTCATTCATGATGCTACTGAAAATTATTATGAGGGAGGAACATATGCTTGTAGGAATTGCAATAATATCAAGTTTCCTCTCTATGTGCTTGATGTTTTGAAGCTATGCTTGGTTTACCTCCCTATGCTTGTTGATTATTGTTCCCATAAGTTGTTTGCTCACAAAATCCCTATGCATAGGAAGTGGGTTAGACTTAAATGTGCTAGTCATATGCTTCATGATGCTCCCGTTATGTTTCAATTCTTATCTTTTATGTGAGCATCATTGCCATCATCATGCCTAGCTAGAAAGGCATTAAAGAAAAGCGCTTGTTGGGAGACAACCCAATATTTAACCTTACTGTTTTTGTGTGTCCAATTGATTATGCTACTATAGTAATCATGTTTTATAGCTTTTGTTTCAATAAAGTGCCAAGTAGAACCTTTGGGAAGACTTGGGTGAAGTTTATGTAATCTTGCTATAAAAAACAGAAACTTTTGCGCTCACGAGATTAGCTCCCATGTTTTAATGGAGAGTGATTTTAGGTTGATTCTTTTTGCAGAGGATTAATAGACAAATTATCAGGTACACCAATTTATTTCAGAATTGTTTGAGTTCCATAAGTATACGTTTGATACAAATTACTACAGACTGTTCTGTTTTTGATAGATTCTGTTTTCTTTGTGTTGTTTGCTTATTTTGATGCATCTATGGCTAGTATTAAGTGGTATGAACCATAGAGAAGTTGGAATACAGTAGGTTTAACACCAATATGAATTTAGAATGAGTTCATTACAGTACCTAAGTGGTGGTTTTATTTTCTTTTACTAACAGAGCTTACGAGTTTTGTTTTTAGTTTTGTGTGGTTGAAGTTTTCAAGTTTTGGGTAAGGATTCGATGGACTATGGAATAAGGAGTGGAAAGAGCCTAAGATTGGGGATGCCCAAAGCACCCCAAGGTAATATTCAAGGACAACCAAGAGCCTAAGCTTGGGGATGCCCCGGAAGGCATCCCCTCTTTCGTCTTCGTTCATCGCTTTTGATAAAAAGAAACCATGATATGAGAGGAATTAAGGAGACACAAAAGTTAAAGCTTGGGGATGCCCAAGGCACCCCAAGATAATATTTCAAGAATTCTCAAGCATCTAAGCTTGGGGTTGCCCCGTTAGGCATCCGACCTTTCTTCTTCAACAACTTTAGTATCGGTTGAGCCTAAGTTTTTGCTTCTTCACATGAGTTGTGCTATCCTTGCATTGTAATTTTATTTTGTTTTTGCTTGCTGTTTGAATACAATACCAAGATCTGAAATTCTTTAATGAGAGAGTCTTCACATAGTTACATAATTATTTAGCTACTCATTGATCTTCACGTATATCTTTTTGGAGTAGTTTTTCATTTACTCGTGTGCTTCACTTGTATCCTATGAGTAAATTGTTGAATGAGTTGAATGTCATAAATCTGAAATTATACAGGCCTCATCTGCTTATCCCATGGGGAGTAATGACTTCACATCTAAGAAGTAGAGGTTGTAAATTTATTGAAGGTTAGCAAGCATTGTATTAGTCATTTGAACAATTCATGAAAGAATATTGAAGGAAGGGAGATTTCACATATAAATATATTATCATAGACATCTTTTATAATTGTGAGCACTCATTAAGTATGACATGCTAAAGAGCTAATGTTGGACAAGGAAGGCAACCTAATGGGTTATGTTTTCTCACATCTCAGTTAAAGTATATTGTCATGGATCATTCAAATATGTTGAGCTTGCCTTTCCCCCTCATGCTAGCCAAAATTCCTTGCACCAAGTAGAGATACTACTTGTGCTTCCAAATATCCTTAAACCCAGTTTTTGCCATGAGAGTCCACCATACCTACCTACGGATTGAGTAGATCCTTCAAGTATGTTTTCATCGATGCAAGCAATAAAAATCGCTCTCTAAATATGCATGACTTATTAGTGCGGAGAAAATAAGCTTTATACGATCTTGTTATGGAAGCAATAAAAGCGACGGACTGCATAATAAAGGTCCATATACAAGGGGCAATATAGAGTGACTTTCTTTCACATTAAGATTTTGTGTATCCAACCCTAAAAGCGCATGACAACCTCTGCTTCCCTCTGCGAAGGGCCTATCTTTTACTTTATGTCTTTTACTTTATGCAAGAGTCAAGGTGATCTTCACCTTTCCCTTTTTCATTTTATCCTTTGGCAAGCACTTTGTGTTGGGGTGATCCTGATATATATATATCCAATTGGATGTACGTTAGCATGAACTATTATTGTTGACATCACCCAAAGGTGAATACGTTTGGAGGCAACATTATAAGCCCCTATCTTTCTCTGTGTCTGATTAAAACTTCATAACCACAAGTATTGCTTGAGTGTTAGCAATTGTAGAAGACTATATGATAGTTGAGTCTGTGAAGTTTGCTAAGTCAAAGCTCTGCCATAGACCCTTCCTGAAAATAGGATGAATTGCAATTGTTTGATGACTAAGAATGAAGTTTGCTAGTTTTCAAGAAAGTTTATGGTCTATGCTTTGACATGTGAATTGCTTGTTACTTTATCATGAAATTTTTTATGTGATGAACTACTGTTATGACATATAATCATGCTAGAAAAGGTGATTGAAATTATCATTGATAAAACTTGTGCACCTTCTAGCATTCACACTTCATAAATTCTTTATTTATCATTTACCTACTCGAGGACGAGTAGGAATTATGCTTGGGGATGCTGATACGTCTCCAACGTATCTATAATTTATGAAGCATTCATGCTATTTTATTATATGTTTTAAATAATTACGGGCTTTATTTTACACTTTTATATTACTTTTGGGACTAACCTATTAACTGGAGGCCCATCCCATATTGCTGTTTTATTGCTTGTTTCAGTATTTCGAAGAAAAGGAATATCAAACGGAGTCCAAACGGAATGAAACCTTCGGCAGCGTTATTTTTGGGAAGAATATCATCCTGGAGACTTGGAGTTTACGTTAGAAGATCCTCGAGGAGGCCAGGAGATAGGCCCCCCTACTGGGCGCACCCCCTGTCTCGTGGGCCCCTCGAGCACCTCCCGACCGACTTCTTTCACCTATATAAGCCTACATACCCTAAAAACATCAGATATCAAGATAGATCGGGAGTTCGGCCGCCGCAAGCCTCTGTAGCCACCAAAAACCTCTCGGGAGCCCGTTCCGGCACCCTGCCGGAGGGGGAACCCATCACCGGTGGCCATCTTCATCATCCTAGCGCTATCCATGACGAAGAGGGAGTAGTTCACCCTCGGGGCTAAGGGTATGTACCAGTAGCTATGTGTTTGATCTCTCTCTCTCGTGTTCTCTCTATGGCACGATCTTGATGTATCGTGAGCTTTGCTATTATAGTTGGATCTTATGATGTTTCGCCCCCTCTACTCTCTTGTGATGAATTGAGTTTCCCTCTTGAAGTTATCTTATCGGATTGAGTCTTTGATTTGAGAACACTTGATGTATCTGTTGCCGTGTTTATCTGTGGTCACAATGGGATATCACGTGCCACTTGATGTACGTTTTGGTGACCAACTTGTGGGTTCTGCCCATGAACCTATGCATAGGGGTTGGCACACGTTTTCTTGATTCTCCGGTAGAAACTTTGGGGCACTCTTTGAAGTACTTTGTGTTGGTTGAATAGATGAATCTGAGATTGTGTGATGCATATCGTATAATCATGCCCACGGATACTTGAGGTGACAATGGAGTATCTAGGTGACATTAGGGTTTTGGTTGATTTGTGTCTTAAGGTGTTATTCTAGTACGAACTCTTGAATATATTGGTCCGAAAGAATAACTTTGAGGTGGTTTCGTACCCTACCATAATCTCTTCGTTTGTTCTCCGCTATTAGTGGCTTTGGAGTGACTCTTTGGTGCATGTTAAGGGATTGTTTAATGATCTATCTATGTTATTATTGTTGAGAGAACTTGCACTAGTGAAAGTATGAACCCTAGGCCTTGTTTCCTATCATTGCAATATCATTTACGCTCACTTTTACCACTTGTTACCTTGCTGTTTTTGTAATTTCAGATTACAAAAACCTTTATCTACTATCCATATTGCACTTGTATCACTATCTCTTCGCCGAACAAGTGCACCTATACAATTTATCATTGTATTGGGTGTGTTGGGGACACAAGAGACTCTTTGTTATTTGGTTGCAGGGTTGCTTGAGAGAGACCATCTTCATCCTACGCCTCCTACGGATTGATAAACCTTAGGTCATCCACTTGAGGGAAGTTTTCCACTGTCCTACAAACCTGTGCACTTGCAGGCCCAACAACGTCTACAAGAAGAAGGTTGTGTAGTAGACATCATCGCCGCCGAACTATGCCTGGCCCGCACTAGGGGTTGAGAGCGGGGAATTTTGCGTCCCACCCACCCACCCACTTCATAGCCACTGTCGGGGACTTAACCAACATGCTCGATTATGCTTCCGAGGACATCGACGGCATGGACGACGTTGTTGGAGAAGAGCAAAGCCATAACCCGCCATTCACCGGACGCTGGACGGCTACTTCCACATATGACGTGTATATGGTGGACACACCCAAAGAGGACAACGACGAAGGTGGGAAGGACCCAGTCGAGAATAATTATCTTGTGGAGCGCCGTCATTAGCGGCGCCGCTCTAAACCGCGCCGAGGAAAAGACAGTAACACCGGCACCGGAGACAACATAACTCCGGATAACGCCGAAGACCAAGAAGGCCCTGTCGAGCCAACATCCGAGCAGGATGATGGTGAAGAGGGGCAAGTCAACCTCGATGATCCTATCAGGGACGAGGGTTCGGAGGATAGTAACTACCTACCGACCTCCGAAGAGGATGAGAGCCTGGGCGAGAAGACTTCATCATACCAGAGGACCCGCTCGAACAAGAGCACTTCAAGTGCCGGCTAATAGCCACAGCCAAAAGCCTGAAAAAGAAGTGGCAGCGACTCCAAGCCGATCAGGATTTACACAACGACAGATGGACTAATGTCCTGGCATCCAAGGAATACGACCTCGAGTGCCCAACTAAAAGTTATCCAAAACGCAGATTGCTCTCCCAATTCGATGAGAGGTCCCAGAACCTATACCGACAATGCGTAACGTAGCTGACGGACCTAACTGACCACCTCGTGGTCGGGACAGAGCGACAACACAAGCCGAACACCAACCTGCGCCACATCGCCCCAGAGGCAGAGAAACAGCGATCGTAGGATGCAGGCACGACCTGCGCCAGGACTTGGACAATAGAGCCGGTCAAACCAGATCAATTTACGGACCACGAGGGCCTGCACCAGCGCAAGAAGATGGCCATCCAGCCTAGCACGATAAACACAACTTCACACGGGCTGAAAACCGCATACGGACTCCATCCGAACTGCGTCGTGACGTCGCCTGATACAGAGGAGCCGCACACCCTCTATGTTTCACCGATGAAGTAATGGAGCACCAGTTCCCAGAAGGGTTTAAACCCGTAAACATCGAATCATACGACGACACCATAGATCCCGTAGTATGGATTGAAGACTTTCTTCTCCATATCCACATGGCTCGCAGTGATGACCTACATGCCATCAAGTACCTCCCCCTAAAACTCAAGGGACCAGCACGGCATTGGCTGAATAGCCTCCCAGAAAACTCTATTGGAAGATGGGAAGACTTGGAAGACACCTTTAGAGACAACTTTCAAGGTACATATGTTCGGCCCCCGGATGCCAATGACCTTAGTCACATCATCCATCAACCCGATGAATCAGCCTGGAAGCTCTGGACCAGGTTCTTAATTAAAAAGAACCAGATTGTGGATTGTCCGAATGCCGAAGCCCTCACGGCCTTCAAACACAGCATCCGAGACGAGTGGCTTGCCCGACACCTCAGCCAAGAGAAACTGAAGTCCATGGCAGCCCTTACCGCACTTATGACCTGCTTTTGCGTGGGAGAAGATAGCTGGCTCGCTCGAAGAAGCAGTAGCACCAGCGACCCAGGCACCTCTGAAGTCAGAGATGGCAGTCACAAACCACGACGCGACAAGAACAAGCGTTGAAACCATGCAGAAGACATGACGGTGAACGCCGGATTCAGTGGCTCCAAATCCGGTCAGCGGAAGAAGCCATTCAAAGGAAATAAAGATGGTCCATCTAGTTTGGACAGAATACTTGATCGGCCTTGCCACATTCATGGCACCCCCTAAAAACCTGCCAATCACATCAACAGAAACTGTTGGGTGTTTAAACAAGCCGGCAAGCTCAACGCTGAACACAAGGGGAAAAGGCCGCCAAGCGAGGACGACGATGAAGAGCCTCGCCCTCCGAGCACAGGGGGGAAGAAGCAATTTCCCCCCGAGGTTAAAACGGTGAATATGATCTATGTCACGCACATCCCCAAACGGGAACACAAGCATGCATTAATGGACGTCTACACCGTAGAGCCGGTCGCCCGAAAATTCAACCCATGGTCGGCTTGCCCGATCACATTCGATCGAAAGGACCACCCGACCAGTATCCGTCATGGAGGATCGGCAGCTTTCACTACTAGGGAAATGCTTATACACAGGAGCTCACCAGTAGCGCTTGTTCAAGGAAAGCGCTGCTGCTACATAGCAGTAGCGCTTGGGCAGTACGGGCGCTGCTACTATGATCATAGCAGCAACGCTGAGCCTATAAAACACGCTACCAGTACAATTGACAAACCGTTCCAGGTATGCTAGGGATAGTGGTAGCGCTCATATTTTGCAAGCACTACTACTATGCATCTTAGCAATAGCGCTTTTTTACTGACCAGCGGTACTGATAAATTCAGTCCCCCCCTCCTAGACCAAAGTTTAGTCCCACCTCGCTCCGCGAACAGAATTTTTACCACCTTAAATATGGTGCTTCTCAAACCATCACAACCACTTGGTCTTCATTGAACTCTATGTGTAGGATCTGTGGCTGCAATAAGAATCTTCGCCGGTTCATATTGACAATTCAGATTCTACACAAAAAGTTCATTGATGACCAATGTATTTTTGATTTTTTTACATTCTTAGCCTTATTTGTAGCACCTTTATTCATGAAGTGCTAATGCTAAAATCTGTAGCAGTAGCGCTTTTCTTCAGAAAGTGCTACTACTACAGATGTTAGCAGTAGCGCTTTTCAGAGACAAGCGCTACCACTAAGGGCCCTTATCCAAATTAACCGGCCCGCGCGCGTCCTCTCACTCACCCCCTCACACTCTTGTCCATGGCCTCTCTGTCGCCTCCGTCGCCCTTGCCGCTGTCGCCGTCCTCCTGCTCCACCCCAAGGTCGATCTCTCCCTCCTCGTCCCCCCTCCTCGTCCCTCCACATCCTCCCTCTCCGGCGCCAGTGGCCCCCTCTTCCTCCTCCCTCTCCGCCGGCGGCCCCCTCCTCCTCCTCCCTCTCCGGCGGCCCCCTCCTCCTCCTCCCTCTTCGGCGTCCCCCTC
>NC_041393.1:628706387-628724579 GCF_002162155.2 Triticum dicoccoides | reverse complement strand
TCCCCCTTCTGCTCTCTCCTCCTCCTCCTTCCCCTCCTCCTGGCCTCCTCCCACACTCCTCCTCCCCCTTCCTGTAAATAGGTTTTAGTTTTTTTTAAATGTAGGTTTTTATTTTTAGTAAATTTGAATAGAATAAAATATGAAATTGAAAAAAAGTAAATGTAGGTCTTTTGAATAGAATAGGGAATTTTTCGAAAATTTGAATAAGTAAATTTGAATAGAATAGGAAATTATAAGTAAATTTGAATAGAATAATTAAATGTAGCTTATGGAGTTTCACTAAGCCCTAACATGACGATAATAATGTTTTTGTTTATATTTAGTTTTTGTAGAAATCTAGGAGCCCCTGCATCATCCCCGCCGTCGTCCTTGTCACCGACCCCCTCCGACCTCGATCGAGGTGAGACCAGCCACCCCATGTTTTTAATTTAATTTAGGTGTTTTAGGTGTTTAATCTTAGAATAATGTAGTATGAATCCTAGTTATGATCAAATTGGAAAACTACTCCATCAAGTTTGAATGCTCATATCATGTAGATATAAACATGTATATCTTCTGTTGCTCAAATAGGATATGTGCTTGCCCAAGTGGCCAGTCATGTTTGCAGGTTACTCCTCCGAATGGCCTATGTTTTGCCGGAGTGTTGATTAATTTCTGTTCCAGCAAATTTTAGGCGCTCGATATGTCCTCTTTTAGCAAAGGTCATGATGGACTTTTCCGTGAATTCTGGCATGACTTGTGCTAGAATATGTAGGAAATATCGAGTGGCCTGGATTTTCTTGAAAAATAATTAAAAGATATTTCGTGTTGACTTTAAGTCTATCGAGGCTACACCATATATGAGAGGACGAAGAATCCCGACTATTGTCGTGGGGGTCGTTTCTCCTTGTTCTCCTTGTGCTAGATCTTCGTTGTGCACTAGGGGAAGGAGTAACGACCGTCACCAACGGTCGCAATGTCAGAGAGGAATTAGTGAGGGAGAGTCTCCACCATATATGAGAGGACGAAGAATCCCGACTGTTGTCGTGGGGGTAGCTTCTCCTTCGTTCCCATGTGCTAGACAATTTGGTGTAATGCACTCGGGAACGAAAGGAGGAGCTACCATCACCGATGGTCGAATATATACACCACGTGAGCTGAGAGTTTTCAAGAAAAGACTCGACAGATCGATAGTCAATCCGTGATGAATAATAATGATCTAATTTAGTTTTTGTAGTACATATATTTAATTGTACAAGTTTAATCTTTGAATTATGAACATAGGAAATGTCGCCAGACGAAAGTCCCGGGGAGTGCTCCTGGTGCGGCGATAACCGGGGTTTCTGCGACAGGCCTCACTTGGTAGAAGGTTGGAGCTTCAACATTATGCTCGAGGAGGCCTTCGATTGTGAAACGGTACGCTACAATGCAAATTGTTTTTTCGTAATTAAGATCGACTTCTACTACTTCAATGTATAATTTTCGTCTTTTACAATTTGACTAGCTTATCCCATGCCATGCAAGACGCTATGTCTTGGAGAGGATGGGTTTTGAAGATCATGAGAGGAATGAAACAAAAAATTTAACCTAAGGACCCATCTTGGTATGGATTTCAAGGTAAATCTATACAATTCTGAGAATGCATCCAATTTTGGTTGCCCGGATTGGGAAGCACTTTGGAAGATGTATGATTCTCAAGAGGGTATGTTTCTCACCATGGATCTTGGTGATCCTGACATCGAGGTAGGCAATTTGGTCATTTGGGTCCTTGTTGATATGCTTCCAATTCTACCGCTATGTGAGTTTTTCAAACATAGTTATTAAGTAATTCATATTGTTTATTTCAAAATAGTTGACAGCTTATTTTCATTCTAGCTTATTTTCATTCTTCAAAGAATGTGTGGAAGATGGTAGACAGAACCTAGTACACCGATGGCTCTGAGTTAACTTATCAGGAGAAAAATCATCTGGTCGCATTTTCTACTGACCTTGAGAATTACAATACCTATTATCATACTCCTCCAAATTATGGTCAATACGTGCCACTAGTGCACGTGTTGAACCACGGTATCTTCCATGGAGATACCCTGGTAAGTTTTTTTACTATTACGACATCCATGCATCTTTTGCATACTTCTAAAACTGAACTATATTGCTAACTACGAAGTTATTACTATGTTCAACAGAAAATCCCGATGGATTCTGTGCCTCATTTGATGTATGAGAATGGTTGCCTTGATGTTTTGAACATATAGCCAGGTCATCCTACGAGTCTCACCTGTCCATATTGGATTTCTAAAACTAGTGAACACATGGTAATCAAAGAATGGAAAAAATGTATGGACAATCGTAAGGAGGTTCTTGGAAGCAAGATTGTGTGGAAGGCAAGAATTGGAGATAGGATAATCTCCATTCTCCATAATGGAGAGTCAGGGGCTATCTTGTTTTATGCTATTTTACCTAGGAGAAGGTAGTAGGTCCTAGCTAATACTCATGATCATGTGCTAAGAACAACTAAGTAGGGTTGGTTTGATGACTATGATGTTGATGTTGTGTCGAGTAGAAGTTGTATGATCGATGATGATGAGTATGACTTGTTATTATGATACCAATGATGAGTTATTTATTATTATGATCGGTGATCCATGATGCTAAGTTGTTATATGAGCATGATGGGTTATTATATATATATATATATATATATATATATATATATATATATATATATATATATATATATATATCAGTAGGTGAAATGAACATGGATTAGATTCAAGTGGAGGCAACATGTGGTGCACATCGTAAGTACTACCAATCCAAACTAGATCAAGTTTGGATTAGTAGTACTTTCGACATCCAACACATGTCGCCTCCACTTGAATCTACACCACGTTCAGTTCACCCACTGTTATATATAATAAAAAATCATGGTCAAAAATCATATGATGGAAGTACTGTATATAAATCCACAACGAAAATAAGCTATATTTTTAAAAATACAGGAAACGTTAGCAGCAGCGCTTTTCATAAGAAGCGCTACTGCTACTTAGTACTATCAGTAGCGCTTACTATAGGAAAGCGCTACTGCTAACTAGGTATAGCAGTAGCGCTTACTATGAAAAAGCGCTACTTCTAACTAGGTATAGCAGTAGCGCGTCCTTTCCAGCGCTACTACTACTAGTTAGCTGTAGCACCTTAGTGGTAGCGCTTGCACAAGCGCAACTACTAGCTTAAAAAAGCGCTACTACTAGGGTTTTCCCTAGTAGTATTTGGTCCTCGATCCAATCATCGATGGGTTCCATCTCACGCGAGTCCTCATGGACGGTGGCAGCAACCTTAACCCGCAAAATGGGTATCGATCCGTCAATAATCAAGCCCATGAAACTACCTTTAAAGGAGTAATACCCAGTGTAGAGGCCCGCTGCTCGGGCCCAATAACGTTGGAAGTCGTCTTTGGCTCACCCGATAACTTCAGCAGCGAAGATTTGATCTTCGATATCGTACCCTTCCAAAGTGGCTATTCACGCACTGCTCGAACAGACCGCTTTTGCTCGGTTCAACGCGGTGCCACACTATGCTTATTTAAAGCTCAAGATGCCCGGTCCACGCTACGTCATAATAGTAAATGGCAACACGGAACGCTCCCTCCGCACAGAGGATCACACCGCAGCTCTTGCAGCCGAGGCACAGAGCGGCGTACTTACACCACACACCTCATCGATCATCAGGCCGCCGGACTTTGTTAAAAGAGTCTGGCCAGTCCCGCAAGCTAGTAGCTTGGTACATCCAGAGCTCGACTAGCAGTTCCGCCTCCGTCGATCGCCGCACACACCCGCGGAATTTGTACCGCGCTTGCATCATTACGCACTCAAAATACCTTGGGCATCGGCAGAGGCACAATACGGGAAGGTCTATAGTACGGCTCGACCCTATATGATCTCCCACCTTCTTTTTGCTTACCCTCTTTATCACAAGTGCATTCGAGCATATGTATCCGACGGACTTACAAGGACTCACTCCGCGCCCGGTCTCGCATGACAACCAGAAGACCGTTTCTTTCAAGGAACTCCTCTCTACAGGATGAAAGCAGTGCAGACGTGCGGCAGGACATCCAAAGGACTCTTCGGATCAAACCTTACTTAAAAGGACCTGCACTGGGATTTTCTCCATATTATTTGACCCCTGGCATATAAAATGATTTTGGTGCTAATGGTACCCCCATGTAAGATCACGTCTTGATGTATCAATCAGATTCTAGTAGCGACATTTTTTTCGGTATCTACTTTATTTATAAAACTGTAATCCGTCTCTCCAGTTGTCGCACATACCTCGACACCCATTGCCAGGGGCTCTATATGGCCATTCATGAGCCACTAAACGAAAGCCCGAACAACTTTGTAGCACACTTCGGTGTCCCGATCTTGGCATTATATGCATCGGCTCCGAATCATGTCTTTGGTCAATAGTTGGGTTGCCCGGCTCCTGTGTTTGCTACCTTACGTTCCATTTGTTCGGCTAGGGTAGTAAAGGAAGAACTACTGCGATTGTGTTTCTGGTTCATCCGGTTGAGCACCTCACTAGAGAAAGCCAAAAACTTACTGTCAGGATGCGGCGAGAGCTGATCAGCCGTTCGGTGACTTACTAAATCTTTAACGATTTTTCTATTTTAAACGAAGGACTTTTTTTTCAGTCTTACACGTAACACATACGCATTTGGATAGTCTGCATTTGGATAGTCAAATACGTACTAGGGGCTATTTTATAGCCCCATCGTCAAACTCCTATGGCTATGTGAGAGCGATAAAGCCATATAGTCCGATTGCCTGGTTAAACACACTAACACCTCCGTCACGGGCCAAGACATTGGGTCAAGAGTGTTAGTGTGCCTTTCTGAACACCCCCACAGTATCTACGTGGGGGTCGAAGACGACGAGTGGAAAACTCTCAGGCATTAAAAAATATGGCCGCACAGGAGGAAATAATTTTAGATAATAACTCAAATATATTACAAAGCCTTAATTTCTATAGACACACAATTGGTTCATTCGATTACATTCATTCCAACATGATATCCTTTGAGCATTGACCCTCTATCAAACGAGCACCCTCTAGGACATCGCTCAAATAATGCTCCGGTGTGCGGTGGTCCTTGCCTTCAAGAGGACCGTCCACCGCAACAATGGCGGCCTTCATCTTGGCCCAATGCACCATAACACGGGCGAAATACCTTTGTGCACCTTCTATACACACCGACTGTTTGAAGGCATCAATGCGGGGCACGACATCGACGAGTCGCTGCACTAAGCCAAAATAACTGCTCGGAACAGATTCATCCGGCCATAGCCAGAGTATAACCTCCATCATGGCTGCTCCGGACATCTTGTCCAGCTCAGCCCATTGTGCCATCTGGTCGTTCAGCAGCGTCGAACGCTCCTAAGTCGCATATTGCAACCAGAACAACTTCTCCGTCGTATGCCCCTCCTGGTCCCGGTAGAATTGCGCCGCGTCAGCCGCACTCTTCTGTAGATCTGCAAAGGAGTCTGGAGAACTCCATAGTCTATTAAGCAAGGCATACCTCTGATCGCCAAACTTAGACTGTAAAAGAAAGGGCTTACCAGCCGCTATCTGTCAGGCCTGTCGAAGCTCCTCATGAGCCGCGCGGGATTTAGACTATCAGTGGGAAACGACACCTATGGTATCACAAGGATCCCTACTGTGGTTGCAGGGCGTTGGGTGGTGAGGAGAGCAGGATCAGCAGTCAGTACGAGTACGCAAATCGTTTACCCAGGTTTGGGCCGCAGAGATGCGTAATACCCTAGTCCTGCTTGGATGTATGTATTTGTGTTCTTGAACTAGATACACGAGCGTAACTTGTCCCAAAAGTCCAAATCCTCCTCCAGGACGCCTCGGGCCTCCTTTTATAGGCAAGGGGGTCGTCACAGTGGCACACAGGAGGTGGCATCGGGGTACTGTTGTTAAGCCTATCCCTTGCCATTACGGGACAAGGTGCATTTAATGCGCCTCTGACGTGTCCCCTCCACTTTACTGCCGCTTCGCCTCGTCTCGACACGCGCCTGGGCCAGCAAGGCGGCCAGCGCCATGTAGGCTGGCAGGCTGCTGAGGTGGTGCGGTGGCGGGGCCTTCACGAAGATTTGCATGCCACCACGTAAACATGCGCTAAGTTGGCTGAGAAGCCTTGTGCCGACACGCAGGTGCCTGCCAGCTGGTGGGCTGGCAGCTGCATCGGAACAGTGGCAGAAACCTAGCAGGTGCGGGCCTGGCCGTGGCCTTGCGGTCGTCCCCGGCAAGGGCCCTGCCAGGGCCTCGGCAAGGGTCTTGCCGCGACGCTGCGGTCGTCCCCGGCAAGGATCTTGCCAGGGGTCTTGTGGGTTTCCTTGGCGAGGATCTCACCGAGGTTCGTCGTCTTCTACTCTTCTGATCTGAAGTGCTCCTTGTCTTCACAAAGATCTGCATGCCACTATGAAGGCGCCTCCCGAGCCTTGGTCCCAACGTGGTTGGCGGCGCTGGAGGAACTGGGGCTCAAGGGTGGCTCGCGCTACTCGCGTCGGGTATGCTGCCCCTGCAAGGGTATTGCCGGGGCTGTGGGGGCTGCCTCGGCAAGGACCTTGCTGGGAGGAAACCACTTCGCCTTCTGGCTCTTTATGCTTCTGTCTTGGCGTTGCTTTGATTCTGTGTTGTGGCTCTGATTTCCTGTCTCTGCCCTGCTTAAGTGTGGCCGTGGGCGCGGCTCTGACTGCCCGTGCATGAATAAGGGGTACAAAAGGGCGCCCCTATTTTAGTACACCGACAAGAGCCCCCAGGCCTGGGCCACACATAAGCGCGACAAGTTGTTGGGCCAGGCCCAGAACGGTGCGCGGGCAGGCGGGGCGGTTTTTACCGCGGTATCTTTCCATCCGTTGCGCTTCCCCATGACCCGCGTTGAATGCGTGACGTGGGGGTTGCACGCGCGGGTGATCGAAGCACACTTGCGTCATCTTGTGGTGAACAATAAAGAGGCGGCTTGCGTGTCCCTTCGAGACCGCGGGGCCGCCGCTCATTTATTGTCCTTACCTAGCAACCATCGCTCCACGCGTCCCACCGCCCCGTCTCTCGCGCCACATACGCTGCATGAACGATGCAGAGCGAATGACAGGCGTGCGGGATACGGGAAGACATGCGCACGTGGGTCGATTCGCAGGCGCCTTCAATTGGGCGGGGAGGACGGTCGACAGCCTCGCTCGCTGTCACCTTTAATGAGCCGGATTGGCCGAGAGGGGCGGCCAAGCCCCGCCCCCATCCCTTTATAAGGAGGGGAGCAGAAGGAACGACGCCTCTCAGTCCTCCATCATTCGCCTCTCCCCATCCCTGCTCCTTCCTCTCTTCTACCATGGCGAGAGGGTGCGGTGATGCTTCATCGGTGGCGGCAAGGGTCTTTGCTCGACAACACGTCGCCCCTTCCCAAGAGCCCATGGTGGCGGAGCCGGCCGTTGAGGGAGGGGGAGGGGCGAGGTAGAGGCCATTGCAGTGGTCGGGAAAGAGGAGGACGGGGCGGCGCCTCGGCCTCGCCTCCGCCAGCGGCCCCTCCCCCGGTGGAGGGACACGTCGGGGACAACCCCTACGAGTTCTTCATCAAGCTACGCCAGCCGCCGCGCCATCGTCTTCGTCTCCCGAGCCCGTTTGCCCGGGAGATGGAGCTGGACCCACCGCAGGCACTGAGGCTGCACATGAGGGGCTGTGGGAATGGCGGCACAAGGGCCGACGTCGAGTTCCTAGCCCCTCACGTCATGTACCTTCGCTGGGTGTGGAAGACCTTCGCTCTCATCCATAGTCTGAAGGAGGGGCTCACTCTCCATTTTAAACTAATGGAGAGTGGCCTCCTCTCCGTCAAGGTCTTTGGACACTTCGGGACTCGTGTAAGGTGTTGTGTGTAGAGTTCTTCTGATGACGAAGATTCCTCCTCGAGCGAGAGTGGTGAGGAGGATAGTGATAGCAACGACGAGGGTAGCGGGCGGCAGGATGACAGGTCCGACTAAGCGTCGGGCGCGCCGCTCCGAGGTGACACCAGCGACCCCATCATCCGTGTCGCCGGCTCCTTGAACTTCTCGGGGTCGCCTCCTTGGGTGGCTGGCGTGGGGAAGCCGGAGACGGCGAAGAAGGCGGGTGGTAGGCCGTCAAGTCGGAGTATGATGGCACCAACACCTTAATAGCGTATTGACGGACCGCTGCCTCATCTTCCAGCTCTTCCTCCGGCACCACCACTGCCAACCCTCTCCTAGGCGACAACCGACATGTTCTTTTGGCGCCCTCTACTGCTCGTCCCTTGCCTAGGCGCTCCTTCTGCCCTTTGCCTTCTTGTTTGATTTCCTGAGGAGAGGGACAAGAAAGGGATTACGGGCATCTTATCATTTTCAATTTGTAAGCCCACGGGCCTGATTTAGATCTAAAACCTGTAATCTCCCTGTTCATGTTTTCATTCTGTACTCATTGTACCTGTATGGAACGTATTAATGGAAAAAGGGTGCTTGCCGGGTCTTGTGTGTGAGTGTGAGAAAATCTCATACCAAGGAACAAATCCTTGTTATTTTTAATATGAGGACCGTTGCCCGGCAGCAGGCCTTGCCGTTCCCCCACTCCGTTCATCCATACTCACGCCCTTGGCAGAGGCAGGGACGAACTGGGGGTGGGCTCTATGCTTGCTTCCTTGCTGCCGCGGCTATAACCATATTCCGAACCAAGAAAATCTTGGGTGATAGGAACGAGGAGAGCACGACAGCCTTGGAACAAAATGAGGTTCCATACAGAAATGCACGATAGGGGATGGGAAAACCTATCTAAATCTGCAGCCCCCGGCAACCCTGACTTGCCATGGGTGGACCTCCGTGTCTTCAGCCTTCGGCAAGCTTGGCTTGCCGGCCCGGGGCGCCGTCTTGTTCTCCTCCTTCCACTTGGCTTGGCGGAAACACATTATGTACCCTGCGTACCAAAGAGGATGGATAGGAACAAAATGACGCAAACTCGACCTCTATGCTAGGGGTTAGTCGCTGCTAAGCTCTATCAACCCTAACCGAGGAAGAGACTTATCCTAGCATGCATGCTATAACTTAGGGCGCCAGCGCTTCGTTTATTTATGCTCAGGGTCTACGCCTGGCTTTGTACACAGGGTTACATGCCTTGTCGGCAAGGCTTGTACAAAAGGTGGCTTGCCGGGGGGCCCGGCAGCTGCGCCTTATGGGTAAAGCTTGCGAAGATGCTCGATGTTCCAGGAGTTGCTCACTGGAATGGCATCGTCGGTCTCCAAGCAGACTGCGCCAGGCTTGGTGACTCATGTTACCCGATAAGGGCCTTCCCACTTTGGTGTCAACTTGTTAGAATTCTTGGGCGACTGAACGTGCCGAAGAACAAGGTTGCCTTCCTCAAAGCTCCGGGCATGAACCTTGCGGGTATGGTAGCGATGCAAGGCTTGCTAGTAGCATGCCGCTCTAACAGCCGCCCGAAGATGATCTTCCTCAAGGAACGTCTCGTCATCTTGCCGCAATTGCTCTTGCTCAAGCTCATCATAAGCGAGCACTCAAGGTGACCCATATATGAGTTCCATGGGGAGAACTGCTTCTGCCCCGTAGGCCAGGGCAAAGGGTGTCTGGTTGGTGGCTCGATTTGGCATCGTTTTGATCGACCAAAGAACCGCCGGCAACTTCTCAATCCAGCGCCTTCCACTCTTGCGCAGCCTGTCAAAGGTCTTCGTTCTTAAGCCTCATAGAACTTCAGCTTTTGCTCTCTCTTCTTGGTCATTGCTTCGTGGGTATGCCACAGAAGCAAAACAGACCTTGCTGCCCAGATCCTCGATGTACTGCATGAAGGCGTGGCTTGTGAACTGTGTGCCGTTGTTGGTGATGATCCTGTTGGGTGCACCAAAACAGCAAACTAGCACCTTGAAGAACTTGATGGCTGACTGCGCTGTCACCTTCCTCACTGCTTCCACCTCAGGCCACTTTGTGATCTTGTCAATTGCAACATACAAGTACTCAAAGCCCCCGACGGCGCGGGGAAAGGGACCCAGTATGTCGAGCCCCCAGACCGAGAATGGCCAGGAGAGAGGGATTGTCTGCAAGGCTTGAGCTGGCTGATGGAGTTTCTTTGAATGGAACTGGCACGCTTCACACTTGGTTACTAGTGCCGTCGCATCCTGGAGGGCAGTGGGTCAGAAGAAACCTTACCAGAAAGCCTTTCCAGCAAGGGCCCTTGACCCTATGTGGGAGCCACATATGCCTCCATGTATCTCTGCCAACAGCTCCAGTCCTTCCTCCCGGGAGATGCACTTCAACTTCACTCCATTCGTTCTCTTTCTGTACAAGATGTTGTCAACGAATTGGTATAGAGCAGACCGGTAGGCTACTCTTTCTGCCTCTTCCTGCTCCTCAGGAAGCTCTCCTATTTGGAGAAATTGGACAGTGTGTTGCGCCCATGCCGGAGCCTATGGCTCGACGACAAGGACCAAAGGCATTTCCTCTGCCGCGGGAATGGTTGCCTCCGCGGCAAGGGCCTGGCTCCCCGCCGGAGTCAGTTGTCCCACGGCAAGCTCGACGTCCGTGGCAGCTCCTTCGCCGGTGGCTCCAGGGAGCTTGGTGGAGAAGTACTTGCCGGGGCCTAGCTTCCTCCGCTTGTTCTGCCCTGTCGATGGTTTGACGGATGGTTGAGTTAACTGAAGCACAAAAGTACCTGGTTCCATAGATAGCTTGAGGGCAGCACACTTTGATAGATAGTCGGCGACGTCATTCTCTGCTCGGGGGACATGCTCCGCCTGTATCCCGTCAAAGCGCTCCTCCAGTTTCCTCACTTCATCGATGTAAGCTTCCATCAGCGGGCTCTGATAATCCTTGTTGATTTGCCTGATGACGAGCTGTGAATCACCCCTAACGATGAGCTTTTTGACTCAGAGGTCCGCTGCGATCCTGAGACCAGCGAGCAAGCCCTCGTACTTGGCGGTGTTGCTAGTTGACACCTCCCGGGGAAAGTGCATTTGCATGACGTACTTGAGGTTCTCCCCGGTGGGTGCGACAAGCAGCATGCCAGCACCAGCGCCTTGCAGCGAGAAAGCCCCATCAAAGTACATGATCCAGTTGCGGCTCGTTTCTTTGCCGGGGAGAGTGGTCTCCTGCACCTCTTCGTCGGGTGTCGAGGTCCATTCCGCTACGAACTCTGCCAAGACTCTGCTCTGAATCGTTGAGGTGCTCTCAAACTTTACACCAAAACTTGACAGCTCCAAGGACCATTCCACGATCCTCCCAGTTGCATCTGGGTTATGCAGTATCCGTTACAACGGGAGGCGGGTGACAATGGTGATCTCGTGCGCTTGGAAGTAATGATGCAGCTTCCTCGAGGCCATCAGGAGGCCGAAGAGCAATTTATGCACACCAGAGTACCTCAACCTAGCCCCCCTGCAAGAGGGAGCTGACGAAGTAAACTGGGTGTTGCACCATTTTCTTCTTCTGCGCCACTTCACCTAGTCATGTGGGCCCTGTTGCACTAGCATCATCCCCTGCCAGGGACTCAGTCTTGCCGGGACCGAGCCCTGCCGGGGAGGGTTCCGGCTTGCCATCTGTTAATTCTCCCACTGCCGCTGCCTCTTTGTCGACCTCTCTCTTCGCCACCAGTGCGGCGCTAACCACCTGATTCATTGCCGCTAGGTACAGCAGCAACAGTTCTTGTGGTTTGGGTGTAACCAACACTGGGATAGAGGAGAGGTATTTCTTCAAATGCTGCAGTGCTGCCTCGGCCTCCGGGGTCCGCTCCATGGGGCCCGCCTTCTTCAAGATCTTGAAGAAGGGAAGGGCATGCTTCGCGGACTTGGAGATGAATCTGCTCATGACGGCAACGCAGCCAGTGAGCTGACGCACGTCTTTGATCCACTTGGGTGCCTCAATTTGCTCGATGGCCTTGATCTTGTCTGGGTTTGCCTCAATCCCACGCTGCGACACAAAGAACCCGAGAAGCTTGCCAGAAGGGACACCGAAGACACACTTCTCAGGGTTCAACTTGAGGTTGATCTTGCGTAGGTTTGCAAATGTTTCCTCCAGATCTTGCACAAGTGTTGCTTTGTCCTTGCACTACAAAAAAATACACTTCCGTGATGATACGTGTTTGTCACAGTAGGTCGCGTTTTTTGTCATGCATGTACATCCATGACAAATTTATGACAGAATCAAGATAGTCATACCTGTGCTATCGTAGAAGTGTTCCATGACATTACCAAAATTATCATCACGGAAGTGTCCACTTCCATGACGATAAATCGCGCGTCACAGAAGAGCTTTCGTCAAGGGTGAACGACACGTGGCATCCACCGTAACGGAACGCCGTTAAGCTATCGGGTTGGGTTTTGGATCCGATAACCCGTTAACAACCCCGACCAATGGGGATTTTCCACATGTAAAATCATCATTGGCTGGAGGAAAAACATGTCGGCTCATCGCTGGGACAGATGTCATCCACTCATTGGAAAGAAGGCGCCTATGATATGTCGACACGTGGCACGGCCCAACAGCGCCCATTGTGGTGAAAAGGCCGGCCAGTTTGACTTGGTCAAAAGGTGGCGGGTCGGCCCAAGGAAAGCCTGTTAACGGCATGTTCGCATATAGCCACTTTACAGCCCGCTAACCCAAGGCCCGTTACACACTATTAGAATTAGGCCCAGTAGCGTCATCTGGGCCATCCAATATGATTCCAGCCCGTTTTCACTTCTGGCCCATGTATGGCCCATGACATCTTCCGGCCCATATGAGGCCCTATGTAACTCTTGGCCTATTAATGGCCCGTGGTGAAACTGGCCCATAATGAACAATGTATCAGTTTACACCCATTAATGGCCCGTGGTGAAACTGTCCCGTATGGAACAGTGTATCACTTTATACCCATTAATGACCCGTTATTCCGTTGGGCCGTTTCCAGCCCATGTTATATTTCGGCTTTCTCAGAGCCCATTTATTCTTGGGCTCATTTCCATCATTCGTTTTCTTACGGCCCGTTACAGTCATTTTCTGCTTGTGGGCCAAATTCAGCCCGTGGTTACAGACGGCCTGTTTGTGGTCCGTTAATACGTTGGCCCGTTTTCATAGTGTCATCAAATACGGCCTATTAACGATGACCTATTATGGTCGGCCCATGAACGGACGATTCCAACTCTAGCCCGTTTATGGCCAGAATGCGGTCTGTTTGGCCCATGTTTGGCCAATCCATCATACGGCCCGTATAAGGCCCATTGACGATACGGCTCGTAGAAGGCCCATTGTTTCTACGGCCCGTAGAAGACCCATTGTTTCTACAACACGTAGAAGGACCATTGTTTCTACGGCCCGTAGAAGGACCACTATTTCTACTGCCGTAGGTCCAGTGTCACTATAGTAAATATTAGCCCATGGTTATTGTGGCCTAGTTTTTAAAAATAGGTTATTGCAGCCACTAGAAAACCGCAGAAAAAGAACTGCACTGACTACAAGCAAACAAATAGACAAGACAACAAGGAACTAAATAAGCAAGCAACTTACACTAGGCTATCACGGCTATTACACATATTACATCCACTGGGCATCAAAGTTCGCCACCAATGCAAATATAGGGAATACAGCAGCATATAAACACCGTAGCAAAACAAGTCCAGAACTAAAACCACTTCATAAGAGCTCAAGAAACAATATCATGGGTACCCATAATGCTGGTAAGATTCTTAGCAAGCTTATTAAGTTTCTCTTGTTTGGCGCTTAAGTCCTCCAGCGCTTGCTGTTGCACCAGAAAGTATGCATCCGAATTCTGCAGGGACTTCCTCAGTCCTTCGGCTTCCTGTCGCATAACATCTGATCGATGTCTTTCAACTTGAAGTTGAGACTCAAGAAGCCAAACTGATTTAGGCAACGAGTTCGAAGAGTTGGTGCCAGCAGTGGTAGCCAGTAACTCGAACACTACATCAAGACAGGATTTTGGGGTTGTTTCAGTGTGTTCAATATAGTTTTTATCAGCTTTCTTGAAGACCAACAAGGATGTCTCACTATCTTGAACCTTATCTGCATTACTTCCTTTACCATTGCATAACAAGGAACTCTTCTCCAATATTTTATCCGCGTTCTAAAAGAGAAACAAACAAACACATCTCATTTTGGTAAACCAGTTCAGTAGTAAGGTGGACAGGACAACAACATCAAAAAAACATATATCTATGTAGTATGGTCACTGTATGATCTATATCATTCTAGTTTATGTTGCCAAATCAAGATAGATATAGTTCGAATCATATCTATTTAAGACAAAGCAGCACAGACAAAATATAAGTGTGGGAAACTACACAACAATAACAACACTTGTAATGTGCATGGCATGAGAACATATCTGTTTATTCAATTGAAACTGAAATCAACATAGAGCAAGTTACAACAGCAAACAGCCAAACACGTTGGAGAAACATGTTTAAAACATACCTATTGTGCCATTGGAGTTTCAATTGCATCCTTCAAATTTGAAATTGGTTGGTATCAGTAAATACAGTGATGCAAGAGCAAAGTAGTATGAACCATAGCTATGGAACCTGACCTGAGAACAATTCTTCTTCTGCTTTAAGCGTTGACTTTGGGTTCGGAGTGGTGGTCCTCGTGATTTGGGCACTGCAGTTGCCTTACTAACTGGTCGTGTTTGGGTGCTCTATGGTGGAGACGGTGATGTGTCAACAGGAACTGGGTGTCTATCTGCTGGGGTTGGGGTTAGAAGGGGTGTAGCTGGTTCTCTGTCCAACTGGGTAGGGGTACAATCTGCATGAGTGTGGGTTATGAGTCATGGGGCTGGTTCTTGGGCAAGTACAATCATGGTTCTATCTGCATCGACAGGTAGCACGATCTTTTCTGAAGACCGTGTTTTTACTCCCACATATACTGCCATCACCCCCTCCAATTGAAATGGCTGATAAACCATAAAAGTAATTGGATGTACAGACATTGTAAGATAGACAGGTGCAATGGATAGTAGGGAAGAAAACAGGGCATGAAATAATTCACATTTATGTTGTCTAAGCAAACAGAATAGGAGGACATAATTTCACATATATGATGGTAATTAAACAGGATAGCATGACACAATTTCACATGTATGATGGCTAACTAAACAAGATAGAATGACATACTTCAAAATATGATGACTATGTAAACAGGATGACATGATATAACTATACGATGTGTTTATTAAAGTGGTTGGCATGCCATAAATCACAAACATGCCGTCGATGGAAACATGATGGCATGATATAATTCACGGATAGAATGACATAATTTAAGATATGATGACTATGTAAACAGGATGAGATGATATAACTATTATGTCTTTAGAAAATGGGTTGGCATGCCATAATTCATATACATGCTGTCTATGTAAACATCATGGCATGACATAATTCAAATATATGATTTATATACTAAGGAAGTGAGCAGAGGGCAATCGCATATATGATGTGTCAACTAAGGAGATGGCATTCAATATTGTGTACATGATGTAAAAACTAAGCATTGCAATACAACATATGCATTATATGAGTAATATAACCCTGCCAAGTTTGAGCATACACCTCAGGGGGATAATAGGACTGGTCATCTGCCTCTGAATCATCCTCTGAAGAGCTATCTGTAACCAGCAAGCCATGTCTGCTCTGAAGACCTTGTTTCCACTCCAGATTTTTCCATGACCGTGCCGAATGGCTGATGCACAGGAAGAGTAATTGAATGTACTAAATGTTTTGACAAATTTAACACGTAATAAAAAAATGATGGCATGATATAATTCACATATAAGATGACTGGCTAACCAGGGTGGCATTGCAAAATTCACATATATGATGCCTGGCTAGACAAGATGGCATTGCATGATTCACATATACGATAAAGAAACTAAACAGATGGCATTGACACAAAGCATGTCTAAACTAAGCAGATGACATCTTTAATGTATACAGTAAGCAATGCAAGACACCATATGCATGATATTACCAACATCAGCATGCCAAGTTAGAGCGAAGACCTCATGGGGTAAATAGGAGTGGTCTTTTCCTTCTGAATCCGCCTCAGAACAGTTATCTTCCTCTTGATTACGATCTGAAATGGGTGGAGGGGGGGTTGCCTTTGCGCCCACCATGGAACGACGTCTGCATGAAATTTTATTGCCACGCAAGGCTCGTCTCTTTTGCTCTACATGATCAGTTCCATTGTGTACAATAACTGGCATGGATAGGAATAAAACATAGTGAGATTATGTAAGGAGTGCATGCACAAATCCAGAGTGATGGTAGCAAACTGTGGATAGACCCAAAACCAATGATAGCAGGCAGATAATAGCTTTAGTTAAAAAATACAGATAATGGCTCCTTTAATGTTTGTTTGCACCCAACATGAAACTCATAGTAGACACCAGAGATTAACCAGATAGTAGACATATAGTATTGATTGCTGCCCCAATATGTACCCCACAACCATTTAAAAACTCAAGTTTCAGCATTAGTTTGGACCTGACTCGGAGTCTAACAGGTGAACACGATGATAATGTAGCATGCCAGCATATTAAGTGACACATAACGTAAGCAGACACGGAAGAGTGCGACCTCTCTTGCGGACCCGTGTAGTCCTCAAGGTCATCTGCTCAGTTGATGATGGTAATGCAGTTGTCGTGGCTGCCGGCGGCGGGGAAGAAGATCTGAGGCAGTGAAAGATAGTCTGGAGAGCGGATCCCTGCTGTGGTGAACCCTTCCGTCGTTGGAGCAGCTGAGCTGGGGTGGAACACAGCGCCGCAGGAGCAGGACAAACCACACAAGGTTTTCTTTGACACATATCTGTAACAGAAGTAATTGAGTAAGGGCTTGTTTGAATTTGAGGATTCTAACAATGCAGGGATAGGAAATAGACAGGAATAGCATAGGAATGCACATGCAAAATAGAGAATTTAAAAACACATGATTTCTGCCAATCTGAGTGTTTGATTCACAACAATTGGAAGATCACGGGATGCAAAAAAGCATGGTGAGATTAAGTCAAACCACAAGAAAATGAACGGTTATAATGCTATTATGCTACTATATCTTAGTCTTGTGCTTGATGAATAGGAATATGAAAAGGAGAAGTGGAAATTAGAATTCCTACGGTTTTCCTTTCAAGGAGACACTAAAGAAACAAATCCTACATTTTTCCTTTGCTCCATTACTTTGCACCAAATTCATGAAAAGTAGTACCATAGGAAACTTTCCAATTCCTATGGTTTTCATTCACTTTTCCTTTCAAGCACTGGCAATTCTATAAGGCAGGCTTGAGCAAGGAAAATCCTACACTAAAAAAATGTTTTTGTGCTACTTCTATTACTTTGGACCCAGGCCACTGCCATACTAGCTCAACTCCCAGGCCCATCGACAAATGCACAGCTCAAACGCGCAGAGATAAATAATGATGGCGTTCAAGAGAGTCCATCACGGATAGCTAAGTTGCCTGGTACCTCACGGCTTGTCATATAGTAGGATAAAATACTCATACTTCCCGTTACTACGAGTGCTCAGTGGACAATATATATAACATGTAGAGTAAAAAAGAGATGCAACAGGTGTACAACCTCTTTAGCGAAGCCATGCCGATCTCAGCGTGATTGGGTTGGCCGGTGAGGATGCTCCGACTGACTTTGCTGTCGGAGGAGGGGAAGAAGATCTTAGGCGTCTGGAGATGGAGCCCGAGGTACTGCTCCACTGTGATGGAGGGTTTCGTTGTTGGAGCAGCTCCGGTGACTTGTACGATGCCGAGGCTGAAGCAGGAGAAGAGAGACAACGAACAATGTTAACCTGAGTGGAATTCTAATAGCATATCCAATACATGACGTAAAATACATAACCACAAAGTGCTAGATGTAAAATACATCAGCCGCTCATCTCTGAACTTAACTATCGAAACTGAACTTAACTGTCGAAACTGAACTTAAGTGTCGAAACTGAATTTTGCTATCGAAACTGGTCAAAACTGAACGCACTAGCAAGGTGAGGCTACACATCGGTCGACTGACTTTTTCATCTCCGATCAGTCGATTTTGCAGCCGTTGGATACGAAATCAAGGGCCTGCGGTTCGTCTTCAACGTCCACCCCCCTGAGCCGCCAGCCACCACCGGCCAAACAGCAGCCCCCCGCCACCCGCGGCCGGCGGTGCGCCGCCCTGCCC
>NC_041393.1:628693879-628705869 GCF_002162155.2 Triticum dicoccoides | reverse complement strand
AATCCCCACGCCACCGCCCCGCCAAGGCCCCGCCACCGCCGGCGACCACCGCCCCCATCCTGAACCCTAAGATAGATAGTGGGGTACCTCTCCGGCAAGCCCCCTTCCCCGCTGCGGCTGGTTCTTCCTTCACCCCGGCGATCCCACCCCTTGAAAATCGACTGACCCAAAAGTCGATTTAGTCGACTGAAGCGTAGCCAAATCGGAGCAGCATCGCAAGCAAGAGCAAGAGCGAGAGCAGCAGCGCGAACAAGAGCAATAGCAAGAGCAGACCAGGCAGGGGACCGAGAGCAAGAGCAGAGCAGCAGCACGAGCGAGAGCTAAAGCAGCAGCAGCTCCTACTGATGTGGACGTCGTTGCCGAGGGAGCGACGCCGTGGAGGAAGTGGCCGGTGATGCCGCCGTGGATGGAGCCGCGCCGTGTCAGCTCGGTACTGAGTGCTGGCAGCACCGTGAGATCGAATCAACGAGAGAATGCGGCGATTAGTGTACAACCTCTTTGGTGGCACCGATTAGGCCGCAGCTTCATCCGAGGAAACGGTGATGATGATGCTCTTCCGGTGGTGCAGGTGAAGACGGTGGTGTGGGAATGGAGGTGGCACGAAAGACGAGGGGAACGTCGGGGCAGCTCCTTGGAGGTGGAGGATGGGGTGGCTGAACGGGCGGGACAATGAGATCGATGACGGATCCTCATCTGGTATGATGGATGAGGGACGTCGAGGTGTTGCTGTGGACGGCGTCGTCGGGGAAGAGGCTCCGGCTGGGTGGCGGATGGAGCAGGGTGTGGGGTTTCGTTGCGGGTTTTCACGGCCTCGATGTACGAATGGGTGGGCGGATGGGATGGCAGTGGGGAACCATGGCTTAGAGACGCGCTTGTCCGAAATGTGGGGTAAGTTACGAAAGTACCCACCACCGATTTGAGGCGGTTCTTTCGGTTCAGGGGTGCCACGGGCATTTCGCGTGTCGGGATTTCATAGGAGGTGGGAGTTTTCGCGCGTGTTGTAATTTCGGAATAGCAAGGCGCGGGTTGAGATGGAGGGAGTTGTCGGAGCACAGCGAGACAAAGATATATCTTAAATATTTTGGGCTAACAAGGTGCGGGTTGAAGAGGCGGGAGTTTTGCAGCACGATAGACAGAGATGCTAGCTTGAATTTTCGGCATAACAAGGCGCGGCTTGAAATTTCGGAAGAACAAGCTTAACGTGTACCCACAAAAAAGTCAATTTGCACCTCAACACGCACAACACACACACACACAAACACCATTTAGACTAGAGTAAGGTACACGTGCATTGCACGCATGAGATTTGGCAACCAAATTATGAATAAATACCACATTATAGCATGCAAGCTTTGAGTCATATATGCATGATGTAGATGTTCATTTAATTCTTATAGTTCATTTCATTCAAAATCATCTAGTTTTTATAAGAAAGCTAATCTATTTTAAGATTCATGGAATTGTGCGCTGTAAGACATAATGTAAAAACAAATAATGGCAAATCATGTAGAAAAACATTTGGGCAATTCTGATACAGAAGATTCTAGAACAAATAAGAAGTGCTTGTGTTTTGATGTTTCTGCATTATGCTTAAGTTCAACCATGGTGTCTTCTAGATTATACATGTGGCGAAACCTGGTGGAATCTAGATGATATCCAACGGCCAATAGTGATCAAATTTGCCATCTTTGGACCATCGGATTCGCCTCATCCAACGACCATCTTTCAAAGTTAAAGGTTATCCGCACACAATATAAAAAAAGATATAATATAATATATATAGGGGTATAGATATAGATATGTGATGCGAAAGACGCCCATCATCTCCAATTAGAATAGTGTGTCCATGCATGGATGCGACGTGGCCAAATGATGTATGCCATCGGTATCTCAAATTCAAATCAGTCTGACCTTGTTCAATGTGTATACATTACAACATGCTCATTTCCAAACCACACCGCGCAGATCTCCGTTATATTCATGCATGCATGTGTTTCAAACATCAGGATCTCCTATTCAAATATTTGAATACAACTTTACATTGATTACGACCTCACCTATTCTTTCACACCCACACAGTAGTCTTCTCTTTATAATTGTACCACTAACTTTCTCTCGTGCATGCATGCACACACACTACCAGTCGGCATTATCCATCGCACGCATGCAATCTTTTTCTTCAGGTCGGTCTCCCATGAAGGCACACACCCACACACATCCCCCTCTCCATCATATCGGGCATTCTTTATCACTCACGCGTGCATGCGCAACGATCAATGTTCCTCCATGTATGTGTGTATATAGCTAGGTCTTTCATAGTTTTCCACACAAACCGATCAATCGATATATCCAATGAGGTCTCACCCTCTTTCCCACGTCCACATCAATCAATCTATACCTCTCTATATAGGATTAACATATATAGCTAATACACCCACATTAATTATATATCCAACGTCCCCCTCTCATCATCCATGCCTTCCGCTTCATCTCTCAGACGTGTGCACAATGGCGAAGACAGGGGGCTGTAAGGGCCCTGCCCCCCTAACATCACTATATATCGAGGCTAATATGAATGTGATCATTAGACAATTGCTGCTAAAAAAGGTTTAATTTCATGAATTGACCCTCCTCGTAAACGATTAGCAATGCTTGGCCCCCTAGCTCATTTATTTTTCATGGCTCCACCACTGCGTGCAACATCGCACATGTTCGCCCCCTCTCTCTAAATATCGATCTCACACTTGTGCATTCCTTCATAGTCTCCCTCCACCCGGCTCCTCGCACCATCTTCTAGCCCCCACCGGATTTTGCCACATCTACAATCTAGCAGACTCCATGGTTGAACTTAAGCATAATGCACAAACCTCAAAACAACAGTGGTTCTCTTTTGTTCTAGAATCTTCCGTATCATAACTTCCCAAACTTTTTTTCTTGTTGAATTGCCATTATTTGTTTTTACTTTATGCTTTACAACGCACAATTCCATGAATCATAAAATAGATTAAGGGCTTCTTTGATTCAAAGGATTCTCAAAGGAATTTTGGAGCATTCTAATCATTAGGAATTTTTCCTATCTTGGTTGTTTGATTCGTAAGATTGTAAACCATAGGAATTTTTCCATATGATTCATTTGCACTAGATTTCATAGGAAACATCCCATCCACTCAAACCTCTTTGAAAGAATTCTGCGTTTTTCCATGCACAATCAAACACTCGTACAATCCTGTAGGATTCAAGACGACATTCCACTATAATCCCATGTTTTTCCTATTCCCGCGTTCTTAGCTTTTTTATAAAAACTAAGAGGGTGCTTGGATCCAAGGGACTTATTTTAGTCTGACTAAAAATAGTCTCTTTAAGAGACTAAAGTTCCAAGCACCCCTGACTAAAGAGGGGCTAAAACTAGTCTTAAGACTATTTTTTTAGTTAGGGGTACCCCTACTAAAATGTGGATTAATCCTCTCTCTCCTCATTTAACTCCTCTCCTTAACACGGGCGAGTTTTGGATTGGAGGGTTTGGAGGATAATAAATGCTCATTAACTTGATTTTAGTCTTCTTAGTATTTGGATCCTAGCATGGATGAGGCTAGCATGTTTTAGTCTCACTACTTTTAGTCATGGGACTAAAATGTACCCAAGCACCCTCTAATTGATTTTGAATGAGATGAAGTATAAGAATTAAACAAAGGTCTACATCAGGCATATATGACTCAGAGCTTACATGCTATAGTGTGGTATTTATTCATAATTTGGTTGCAAAATCTGATGCGTGCAATGCACGTGTACCTTACTAGTACTTCGAGTATGTGCAAAACACGTAAATTAGAATACCAATGGCATGCTACATAGTGTCTCTCTTACAGTTCATGAAGCCACGTGGCACATGTGGAGGTGTTGTCGCGACCTCCTTGCGGGGATTGATCACAGTGACGTGCTGCTGGTTCCAGAAGAATGTACTCGTCCTCCCTGAGCCATACTAGCGGTACATGCACGAAGAGAAGATGTGCACGCACGCCACGCATGCACTCATTCCCTCGCACGCACACGCGGGTACACGAGCGGACGAAATTTTGTACCAATATCCACCCCATGTGATAATTTGACGCGTGTAAAGTCGTTCACTTCATTGATGGTCAATTAATACAGCACATGCAAATTGAGTGGACGTGAGGGCGGAAGAAAGACATTATTACTCACTGCGCGCATGCGAGTAGTTAAATCGTGGGTTGCTAGTAGTACTTCCATTGGTCTCCTTCATATTTTGTGCCAATTTTTGACAGTAACATAATATTTACGCATTTGAGCAGTGTAGTACTTGAAATTTATGTTCCGCTAAACTCATCGGGAGCCGTTTCGGGCCTTGAAACCAAAACCGTCAATTAATCTTTACCTTGTTCCCATCACATTCGAAAGCCCGCTCACACCTACTAGTGCGTACCAAACCTGAACGTGTTCCCACTATGCAGGTATTAGTACTAGTGCTAGTACTTAGGTTATAAAAAGGGGAACTACCTAACCGAAAATTAGTCTACCTTTCCTCCTCATAAGTGCTTCTTCTTCGTCCGTCGTTGCCATGGCCGGTGAGCAGAGCTCTAGGTCGAGAACTACTCGTAACAAGGGAGCGGCAACCAAGGCTGTGGAAAAAAAAGAGGGCTCGCCGCCACGCAAAGACCTCGAAAGATCTCTCACGGGCAGGCGATGGCTCCTAGGAGCGCCCTAGTCACGGAGGCGAACATGCCGAGATGGCGGAGCTGGAGTCGTTATCCCTCGACGGCATGCCCAATCAGCTCAATAAGCACCTCAACAAGCAGAAGGAGTTCATCCAAGGCTTGATGGAGTTGCTGAAGGAGAGCCTCGATGACATGCCCGCTGAGGTCAATCAACAGGGGGAGTTGACCGCCGGCTTGGTGATGCTGCTGAAGAAGAGCATTGCCTCAGAGAAGAAGGCGACCGTCGAATTCCTGCGACTTCAGGAGGACAAGGCGAAGCTTTGCCACGAGATCGACCTATTGAGGAGAAGAACGCCGGCTGGAAGAAGCTGCATGAGAATAGTAGTTCCTCGATGAAGATGCTGCAGGCCCTCGTCATGGAACAGAAGGAGGAGTTGGCGAAGCTCCGCATCGAGCACTCGGCTGCTGTCAAGGTACGTAATGCGGCCGTGGAAGAGATGATGAAGGCTCGCGTCGAGAAATCCCGCATCATGAACATAATGAAGAAGATGGCGGAGGAGACGCGCAAGGAGATGGAGGTCGTGGAGGCGATGAAGAAGCAGTTACGATTCCGCGGCGAATTAGATCATTTGGGGTGATAATCTTCCTTCTTCTTTTGCTGCTGTGTTTCATCTTTTGCTTCGGGTGTTTCGCCGCATGTGTCACGTTCTCTGCGAGGCATGAATAGAACAATGTTTTTTTGAGGGAATGAATAGAACAATGCTAACAATGAGATGACTAGCAAATTAGATCATTTTTATCGCCATATGGCACCGGGCTGCCGTGTTTCATGCTCCTCCGTCGCAATACTACTCCAGTGGAAAACTTGAGTATACCACACGGTTCTTTGCTCCTCCTCGATCAGGTCGTCGGCGCATTTATACGAGCAGTAAAATCACAAGGCCCCGCCTTCCAGGAGTAATGAGCCATCAAATCACAAAGGCCGTCGCCTCTCATGAAAACGACCAAGCTAGACTGCCCCGCCCTCTAGCCTTTTAAAAAGTGTATACTTTTGTACAGTAGTAGTATCGATGGATTGCACCATGGAGCAAAACTTGAAATTTTAAAAAATGGTGGTACATAGAGATAGCGCTCGTCGCCAAATTATACATATAGTACTATAAAAAGGCTAGTCACAATAATGGTGTCCAACACAACCCACCCCTCAAATAAAACTAAGCATCCTGGAATTCTTTGACAAAACTAAGCACCCTGAAATTCTTTGACAACTAAACTGCTGGCTATATGATGTTGGCCATATATATTGCACGTATATAATGTGAAGAAACGTGTGGTTGTACTATACCAACAAAAAGATGAAATGTAAGAAATACTAGTATGTACGTATTGAAGAGTTAAAATAACAAGAAGAAACATAACATAGTTCTGCTGGGGGCTCAGCACAACACACCCCTCAAATTAAATTAAGCACACCTGAAATTAAACTTTGCAAATATTCCGGTAGACGCTGCATTAGAACCACCATGAGCAACGACACTGCCACCTTACTCGGAGTCCTCGTCCACGTCCTCGACTTCGTCCTTGTCCCTCTTCCTCTTGGCCGATACTTCTTTGCTTGAACTGCCAACTTGGCTGTTGCTCTTCATCCAACCCTTGTAGATATTGAAACAAAGGTAGCCATCCATTGCAGCGTAGTGGATGTGGTCTATATCTAGTACATTCCGCTGCCATGCATGACGATGAAACGTGTATGGAGGTTTCTCCAGTTTACCGTACGAAGGATGAACCATGGCTCCTGCCAGGGTCAGCACTGAAGGCTGACGAGAGGACACCAGCCGATTCTTTTGCAGGTCGAAGGTGTTGCCTACAACGAGGCCTATCCGACGCAGGACTTCTTTGTCCTTACCAAAGTCTACAGTAACGAATTTGACTAGGTTGCTCTAGAGGAAGTCCTTAAAATCCTAGCACTCAACGTTGGCATGGCATATGTGGTAGACCAAGCATAAGTCATGCATGCAAACCTAGATCACGGCGGGCTTATTCCTCTCTTAGTCCTTTAGATCCTTCTATCGTCCCACGACTGTGGTGTACTCAGCATCTAGCCTAGCGACCCACTCATCATCTGAATCTTTGAACATGCGTCTGAAGCGAGAAAGGCATCCTTTCACCGTCACGGAAGAACGGGTGTAGATGACGTCGAACTCATCGCCGGTGATGGTTCTAATCTTGTACTCACCACCGATCGGGGAGATTTTGGACGCCATGGATTTGGGAGGAGGGTTAGGATTAGTGGAACTGCCGTAATGCAAATTGACGGGACGAATAGGAGCAAACCGCTGTAGTATTAAAGGACGTGCGGTGACGAGTAGGAGCGAACTGCCAGCGAGCGAATGGCAGGGTAGTGGCTTTCCATTCTCCCATGATACGGGCTTCTGAGAGCCCTTGGATCTGAGATCGAATGGTTGCATGGTGTGATTCTAGACCTATGGGTAAATATCCTATCCTGGAGGGTTATTCTGCAAATTTTTAGCAACTTAGCATGTGACCGTTTGATCTCAGATCCAAGGGCTGCCAGCAGCCCGTATCATGGTCGCGCCTACCACGACCGTCGCGTCGCTCGCGCGGTCGCGCCCTTGGAGATTTAACACGGTGCGTTAGGCTATTGATGTTGGCATGTCATACATAGTCATCACTTAGTCACTCATACTACAACAAGGTTTGCTATAAGGTTGGCTAGAAGTGTATTTTTTTACTCCTCTCTATCTCTTTCTTCGTACTCCCTCCGTCCCATAATATAAGAACGTTTTTGACACTAGTGTAGTGCCAAAACACTAGTGTCAAAAACGTTCTTATATTATGGGACACAAGGAGTACTAGTATTTATTGCATTTGCCAAGGAGTGACCTCTTTCAATGAAATGGTGTTGCTAAGTTTGCTTCATTTAATTAGCTATAGACTCAAAATTGTATTTTCACCTAGGTACACGCGCTTAGCACCGTTTCTTCCTTGGGTCACCAAACTAGTCTCTCTCTTCTTGATTAACTTGCCACATCCGACTTTATGCCTATGTGGCAAGCGTAAGCACCTGTAGGAGCAAGTAAGGTGCCCGTCCGTTGCACGGAAGAGTGAAATGCATTGATCGGGGTGTTGTTTATTTTGACAAAGGATGTGGGGGTCATCTCGTGTGTAATAGGTATCGATAGGTTTCTTCGGATATTATTTCATCTCTAGAGCTCAGAAACATTCGGGTGAAATAGATAAACAAGTATCTTTTGCAAGCAAAAGCGTTCAACTGTTCAACCTGCATCCAAAACTTGTGAAGAAATAACTCTTATTGTGCTTTGCAGGAAATGGTACATCATAAGTCTTTCACCGGTACTATAGTAAAAATTCATACATGGAAGATTCTAGACTAAACCGTAAATGGATACACTTTTATTCATGCGCGATACTGCAATAGAGCAAGATCATGCATGGAAGTCTCCACATGCTTAGACAGCGGATTACATTGAGCGAAGACTAATGATCAACATTTAACTTAGTAATGCATATGTACAGGTGAACCTCCTTGGAGTCCCCATGCACATTGTTGGGGGTCAAATAATACCATGCGTCTTCCATGTCCACATCGGCGGGAAGGTCCCAGCTCGGCAGAGTCCAAGTCAGCTTGACGTAGCCAGTGTCGCCGCCCACGGACCTCCGAGGGGTAGTAATAGTGAGCACGCAACCGTACATTGGCCTGGTGCCGGTGTCAGCGTCAGCGGCGTCGCCCCTGACGCACACTACAGAGATGTGGTGGCGGCCTGCGCGGGCCTCGCCGGTGGTCACGATCAAGAGGAAGACGCTGTCGTCCTCCTCCGAGACTAGCAGGCGGCGCTGATCCTCCAGCGACTCTGGCACGGTGAACGGGTAGCATGTCTCGTACTTGATGTTCTTCGCCAAGGGCAAGTAGTGATCGCCGCACACCTGCGTCAGGTGATGCACGATGTCCGCCGGCGAGCCCCAAAACGGCACCGGGCACTCATAGCAGTAGACGAAGGGCTCCTTGGAGGCATCGACCGCGCAGTCCATGAAACGGGAGTGGTTGTAGGGGACGTTCCGCTAGTTGAATATATGAGCAAGTTACTACGAGATTTACTACAAAATAAATCATGATGGCTATAACAGAGGTTAAACTAATCATGCAGACTATCATAGTAGATGAACATATCGAGTCTAGGACACAGACTAGAAACATGAATTCTACCACGATTTCGAGCAGGAAGGAAAGAAACACATACGTTGCAACGGGAGAAGCACCATTGGCGTTGAGGTTGTCGCCCATGTCATTGAGGAAGAGGTTGCCGAGGTCGGGGAAGAAGTCATCGTCGGTGAAGTCGTGGCTGCTAGCAGTCGCGAGAGTGCGCTCCCCAAATGTCAACAGCGCCGCCGAATGGAGCGCAGGAGGGAGTGGCTGTAGGGGACATTGCGGCCGCCGAATGGAGCGTAGGAGTAGCCCACGAAGCAGTAGATGGTGCTCCTCCCTAGTCTCTATTCTTATCTCTATCTCTACTACTCTTCTTTGTTTTTTATAATATACTAGTTGTAGTTGTCAAATCGAATAGTACTGCACCGTCCACTGCACGCCCGGCTGAACACGCCTCCTCGCCTCCATTAAACCCACATGCAAACCGGGAAACCTACTCCGGCCCATGGTAGGAAATTTGCCGGTTGCCGCGGGAGGGTTATTCTACAAATTTTCAGCAACTTAGCATGCGACCGTTTGATCTCAGATCCAAGGTCTGCCAGCACCCCGTATCATGGTCGCACCTACCACGACCGTCGTGTCGCGCGCGGGGACGCGCCCCTGGAGATTTAACATGGTGCGTTAGGCTATCTGAGTTTGGCATGTCATACATAGTCATCCCTTAGTCACTCATACTACAACAAGGTTAGCTATAAGGTTGGCTATAAGTGTATATTTTTTACTCCTCTCTATCTATTTCTTCGTACTCCCTCCGTCCCATAATATAAGAACATTTTTGACACTAGTGTAGTGCCAAAAATGTTCTTATATTATGGGACATAGGGAGTACTAGTATTTATTGCATTTGCCAAGGAGTGACCTCTTCCAATGAAATGGTGTTGCTAAGTTTGCTTCATTTAATTAGCTATAGACTCAAAATTGTCTTTTCACCTAGGTACACGCACTTAGCACCGTTTCTTCCTTGGGTCACCAAACTAGTCTCTCTCTTCTTGATTAACTTGCCACATTAGACTTTATGCCTATATGGCAAGCTTAGCACCTATAGGAGCAAGTAAAAGTGTTTACAATAGTGCGCTTTACATGGCATTTTTGCATATGCGAAGGAAAGAGAGGCAAGGAAAAAGTGGAGAAGTTGGCTCTCATGCAAGAGCCAGCCTATACTACATGGTGGAGCATTGGGAGAGGCACCTGTATGGAGGTGGTCAAGAATCGGGAGACTCACGCCGGTCGTAGCACCACAGTTAAAATGATAATGGCAAGTCAAATCATAGGGCCCCACCTGTCCAGCAGTAACCCACTGTCAAATCACACAGCCCTACGTTTGTAGCAGCCTACTCCCTCGTCTTCTCGCTTCACTGTCGAACCGACTAGGCGGAACTGTCCCGCCGCCTACCGCGCAGGAAAAGCCCCGCTCTCGACTTTTAAATAGTATACATTATACTAATTTTGTATCCATGGATTGCGCCCACGCCATGGAGCAAAGCATCCAGAAAACGGCGGTACACATGTACGGAGTATACAGCACGCCTGTCGCGTTCGTGTCGCACCCCAGATGGTCGGTCGGTCTGGCAGGCTGCTCTTCGAATGGAACGCGCGTCATATTGCGTTCGCACACACATGTGGGACGGCAAATGAGAACCGACCATAGGAACACTACCCGGCCCCGCAAGTCGGGTGACTTAATAGAAGCGGGAGACGAGCGATAGTACTAGAGAAGTGTTGTACTACATTGGTGTCTGGACGATCCCTGCAAGACACGGAAGATCAGTTCGTCCATGCATGTGACCAGACTCCACTAGACATGCCTGGATTGGCTATCGTCTACATATCGTGTAGGCTATGTTGTACATGGTTGTAGTTGTGGTGAGAAATCTAAAAAAGGTTTCTGGTCATCTCGCAAAATTAGGTGTCATGTGCTTCGGATCACTGCGAGGGTTAAACAGTGACAACTGAGTTGGGCTAGTCATTGGGGGCACATGCATGAACAGTGACTACTCTGCTTCCATCTAGGTCAAGCCGTCTATGTTAACTAGGACATCTATCGACGGACCCCTTTGCTACGAGTTTATCTTTAATTTGAGCTTTGTTCCTCATCTAGTTTGTCCGTCGGGATTCATGTTGTCTTCTTTGGGCAGTGAGGTTAATGTTATGATTTCTTGTCATGTGGCATTTTTTCGTGTTATATGTTATAATCCGGCGCATTAGATCGAAATGACGATAACTGCGCCTCCGGGCCACGTGCATGAAGACTTCTCGACGGCCATTGACGAGGTCAAGCCGGCTCCGATAGACAAAAGAAAACTAGTACTACTCCACTATATTGGCAGGAGCCTCCGAGCTTGCTTGCTAGTGTTGCTCTCTTCACACTATCTTGGCCTCTCTAGATCTAAACACGACAGCGGTGGCCACACACTCTCTCTCTCTCTGCTCACCGCTGGTCACAGATCCAGCCGGATCCTCTTCGACGGGGAAGGTGAGAAGGTGCAATGTTCACGCGGTCGTCCTCGGTGATGGCTCTTACCCACTGTTGGGCGCGTCGCGATCAGCCTGCCTTGTCGTTCTCTCCCAAGCACCACTGGCGAGGGAGGGCCTCCGACCCCTTCTTCCTCGCTGCCGTGGTGTGGGCAGATTCGGCCTCCCGCCGCTCACCTAGCGACATCCCGGCGACCATCAGGTATAACTTCCTTCGAAACCGGCCATGCTCTACTTCCCGAGCTCCTGACGTTGCTGCATTTGTATCTTTTACTATTTCTCAGGCACCCTCATTGATAGGATCGATCGACTGTTCGAAAACCACCTATTTTTTTACGTTTAAGAGGTAAAACTAGTTCATGCACTCGAATCTAGTACTACTTGGTTCAAACAATGAAGAAAGGGGGGGGGGGTGGGGGAGGATTTGTTACCTGGATCTAGGACTTGGTTGAAAGAGGAAATAATGGGGGCGAAAAGTAGCAGAGACTGGCTATCCAACTGGTCTCGAGGTCTAATAGGGAAATAAAGGGAAACGCAGTACAAACTAAATATAAACTCGATCTATTGGTTGAAAAAGGAAAGAAAGTGGGGACAAGTCA
>NC_041393.1:628689070-628693246 GCF_002162155.2 Triticum dicoccoides | reverse complement strand
GGCCATGCTCTACTTCCCGAGCTCCTGACGTTGCTGCATTTGTATCTTTTACTATTTCTCAGGCACCCTCATTGATAGGATCGATCGACTGTTCGAAAACCACCTATTTTTTTACGTTTAAGAGGTAAAACTAGTTCATGCACTCGAATCTAGTACTACTTGGTTCAAACAATGAAGAAAGGGGGTGGGGGTGGGGGAGGATTTGTTACCTGGATCTAGGACTTGGTTGAAAGAGGAAATAATGGGGGCGAAAAGTAGCAGAGACTGGCTATCCAACTGGTCTCGAGGTCTAATAGGGAAATAAAGGGAAACGCAGTACAAACTAAATATAAACTCGATCTATTGGTTGAAAAAGGAAAGAAAGTGGGGACAAGTCAACAGAGTAAGTCCAGCACTAGATTTGCTAGCCTCACACAGTATAAGGTGGCTATACCGAACAAAAATGGGACCAACCCAGATATCATGTTCTGATGTTTGTTGCCCCGAGCCACTCTTATGTAATGCCACTGGTAAAATGTAGCAATCGCACTGTTAAAAGTAAGGACACGTTAAGCCAATGTTGTTTTCAATGTAATGCCTCCAGTAATATGAATCAATGTCACTTCTTTACATGTCATGCTAAAATTTCCCATTAAGATAAGTTGGTTCTTTTTGTTAGAAATGCAACAGTCCTGGTCCGCCTACTCTCCCGCGCCCAAAGTAATGTCGTATTTAACTGTTGTCATAGTTAATCCTAATGCCCACACTAATATCTAGCAATGCCACTGCTTTCGAAATTGCTACTGTCCTTGTATGATTGCCATTCAGATAAGGAACATGCTTCTTTTCATTTGAAGCATGTTTCATCACTTGTTAGTCACCCTCCTTTCCACCTTTTTTGTGCAAACAGAGATATACATTTCACGCTCGATCTTAGTTGAACTGCACAAATGATATCCAAATTATAGTTGAGCATTCCAGGAGCTTCACAACCAACCTTGATGTTGCTCAATTTTATTGCAACTAATGAAGAAGAAGCTCTGTGGGTTTCGTTTTCTGATGGAAATGGAACCGGGGCTGGAGCCCTTTTCTTAAATTTTTTTTAAGAAGAAGCTGCTAGCTCACGGGACATTGCTTCATTTTAGGTGAAATGCACCAAAAGGTCCCATGAATTGAATCATCCTTGTTGGTGAATAAAAGAGCCAGCTTCAACATCCCAGTCTAAGCACCCCCGGTCTCCATCCTTGCGACGCACGGTACACACCCTAGTGTCACTGATAAAATGAAGTAATAATACAGTTAAAATAGAGCGAGTGTCATCTCTATCATTTCATTTCCAATGTAGATAAAGAAAGTGCTTCTCTTTGTTAAAGTATGTTTCATCAACTAGTCCCATTGTTAATGTTTAAGCGTTTCTACAAACTGGGATGCTTAATTTTAGCTGATATGTTCAAATATAGAGATTTGAATGTCTCAAGGTGCCTCCTTATACTGCCGCTGTACATTGATGTTCATCACTGGCAGAAGGTGTATCTGGAGACTTGGGACGATGTCTAGTATGAGGCGCACCGTATGAGGCGTCGCAGGGCCCATCTCACCCTCGCAGCATGGCATACTATCACTACTAGGGAAAAGCCTAGCAGCAGCGCGTGTTTTAGGCCTATCAGTAGCGCGGGCAGGAGCACTACTGATAAGGCGCTACAGCTAAAGCTTAGCAATAGTGTGCCTAGACCCACGCTACTGCTAAATTGACTTAGTAGAAGCGCTTCTTCAGAAGAGCGCTACTGGTAATAATAGTAGCGCTTCTCCTTGCCCGCTACTACTATTATTTAGTATTTTATTACTTTTTTATTTCATGTTGTATTCATACACCTTTACACAAGTTTTCACACAACATGAATTTAGAGATTGTTTTTACATCATAATGAGTTATTACATCACGGGATGAAAGAACCGTGGACTAGTTTCAAGTGGATGTCCATCCACTTGAAACTAATCTGCAGTTCTTTCACCCAATGATATAATAATATCCTCATCATCATCATATCATTAACAACTTATCATCATAATACATCATTGTCATATAGCACCTCCTCAAGATCATCGTCTTCATCAATGACATCACATAGCAAATTGGTCACTAGTCGTAATCACAAGTACTCCTCATTATCAACTCTAACACATTACCACATAATAAACATATTGTACCTCATAGGACCTACTACATTCGATTAAGACCTACTACATTTTCTAAGGTAAAATAGCAAAAAACAAGATAGCCCCTGACTCTCCATTATGGAGAATGGAGATTAGCCTATCTCCAATTCTTGCCTTTCACTGAATGTTACTTCCAAGAACCTCCTTGCGAATGTCCATACATTTGTTCCATTCTTTGATGAACATGTGTTCACCGGTTTTAGAAATCTGATATGCACAGGTGAGCTCCCTAGATTTACCTGGCAGTATGTTCAGAACTGTAAGGTGACCATTCAGATACATCAGATGAGGGACACAATCCATCGGGAGTTTCTGTTGAAAAACATAGTAATAACTTCATAGTTAGCAATGATGTACTAGTTTTAGAAGTATGCAAAAGATGCACGGATGTCGTAATAGTAAAAAAGCTTACCAGGGTATCTCCAGAGAAGTTACCATGGTTAAACACGTGCACTAGTGGCACGTATTCACCATAATTTGGAGGAGTTCGATAATAGTTATTGTAATCCTGAAGAAGAGTACAAAATGCGATCAGATGATTTTTCTCCTTATAAGTTAATTCGGAGCCATCGGTGTAGTAGGTTTTGTCTACCATCTTTCGCATAGTCTTTGAAGAATCAAAATAAGCTGTCACTGGAAATAAGTTGTCAACTATTTTGAAATAAACAATATAAATTAGTTAATAACTATGTTTCAGAAACTCACATAGCGGTACAATCGGAAGCGTATCAATAAGGACCCAAATGTCCATATTGTCTTGCTCGATGTCAGGATCACCAAGATCCATGGTGACAATCATACCCTCATAAAAACCATACATTTTGCAAAGTGCTTCCCAATTTTGGCAACCAAAATGGGTTACGCTCTGAGCATTGCACAGATTTACATCAAAATCCATATCATGATGGGTCCTTAGGTGTATTTTCTTTGTTTCAAAATTTTCATGGTCTTCAAAACCCATCCTCTCTAAGACATAGCATCTTGCATGGCATGGAATAAGCTAGTAGAATTGTAAAAGATGAAAATTAGACGTTGAAATAGTTGAAGTCATGCTTAATTACGAAAAAATACTTGTTGTTGTTGCGTACCGTTTCAACATCGAAGGTATCCTCGAGCTTAATGCTGAAGCGCCGATCTTCATCCAGCTCAACGAACCTGTCGCACATACCTCGATCGTCGTGGCACCAGCTGCACTCCCCCGAGAGACTGTCGTCGTCCGAGTATGACATTTCCTACGTTCATAATTCAAAGAGTAAACTTGTACATATTCTAGCACAAGTCATGCCAGAATTCACGGAAAAATCCGGCATGACCTTTGCTAAAAAAGGACATATCGAGCGCCTGAAATTTGCCAGAACAGAAATTAATCAACACTCCAAAAAAACATAGGCCACTCGGAGGTGTAAACTGAACATGAACGGCCACTTCGGCAACCACATATCCTATTTGAGCAACACAGGATATACATGGATATTTGGCTGGTCTCTCCTCGATGTCGGAGGGGGTCGGTGACGGGGACGACGGCGGGGATGATGGAGGGCTCCTTGATTTATGCATAAGCAAAAACCGTATAAGTTATCACTAATACATCCTGAATAATTGCTTAAAAACTAAAAAATAACAACAAATATGACATGTTCAACTAGTTTTACTAATTCAACTAGTTCTTACTAAATATAAACTTACTATAAATAGAAAAAAGCTATTTCTTTCTAAAAATAAAGTAGTTCAACTAGTTATATTAATTATCTTACTAAAAATACATTAGTTCTATTAATTCAACTAGTTTATTAATTTACTTACTAAACTAGTTCAACTACAACTAAAGTAGTTCAACTACAACTACTATTAATCATACTGCCCTAAATTAACACCTACTACTACTAAACAACATCTAGTACTAACTAAGCAGAGAGAAAGGGGGTGGGGGGCGACGGAGAGGTAGGGGCAGCGAGGGCGGGATCGGGATCGGGTGGCGGC
>NC_041393.1:628674071-628688799 GCF_002162155.2 Triticum dicoccoides | reverse complement strand
TGCCGGCGGAGGAGGGAGGAGGGGTGGCCGCAGGTGGAGGGAGGAGGGCGGTGGCGGAGGAGGGAGGGGCGGCCGCTGGCGGAGGGAGGATGTACAAGGAGGAGGGAGGGGCGGCCACAGGCGGAGGGAGGATGTGCGAGGAGGAGGGAGGAGGGACAGAAGGAGGGGAGTACCTCGGCGGCGGACGGACGAAGGCGGCGGCGGCGGCAGCGACGCACGGTGACGGTTATCAGCGCGCGGGCGAGAGTGAGAGTGTGAGTGAGAGAGAGAGGGCCGGTCGTGCGCGTGGGTATAAGGTAGGGATAGTTGTAGCGCGTTTGCCAAAACGCGCTACAGCTAATCTGAATAGCAGTAGCGCTTTGGAGATAAAGCGCTACTGCTAAGTGTAAGTATACAACAATATGTCAATGCAAAAATACATTGCCCATCAATGATCTTTTTGTGTACAATCTGAATTGTCAATATGAGTCCTCTCCGGTAGGAACCGGAGAGTTCAGTGAAGACCAACTTGTTGTGATAGTTTCAGAAGTAACATATTTAAGGTGGTAAACACTCTGTTCGCGGAGCGAGGTGGGACTAAACTTGTGGGCTGATCTTAGCAGTACCAATTTCCCTAGAAGCGCGCTGATGCTAACTTCTATAGCAGTAGCGCGGTTCAGTATAGGGCGCTACTGCTATAACTAGCTGGGTTGCGAGGTCATGGAAATTAGAGCAGTAGCGCGGTTTGGTGTGGACGCGCTACTGCTATTTTCCTTTCAGCAGCGCATTTTGCTATCACGCGCTCCTGCTAAATAGCAGTAGCGTCATATTTTGAGGTGCGCTGCTGGTAAGATTCTGTGTATAGGCTTTTCCCTAGTAGTGTATGATACTATCGCAATATTTTCTTGTTTTTTTGTGTGTGTTTCATCAGCTAGTGCCACTATAATGTAATCACGCTTTTTCATTATCTGTGCAAACAGGGTTATTCAGCTTCATTTTGGTGGAACTGCACAAATGTATGTATGGAACTGGCATATATGCAGAGTGCAAGGTGTGCCAAGTAAAAATTACCAACACCAATCATGTTGCATGCACGCATTGGCATCCACCACCACCAGTGGGATGTGTGGCGCTCTCTGTGGACGGATCTTTCTCGGTAGCAAATCCTCTAACCAAATACTAGTAGCTTATATTGGCAGTTTTCTAGGGAGTACTCTTTTCTGAAAGAAGCACCAATCTATTTTTCTTTATTTGTACACTGTGTCACAACTTTGACCCAAAGGTCCAGAGCTATTTTAGGGTGATTGGCGTAGTACTCGGAGACTGATTGTAAGCATGATTTTCATTAGCTGTCACACTGATTATAAGCATGAGCAGGTGGAAGATTAGGTTAGTGTGAAGCTTACCTTAAACCCTACCGCCGCCTTTGAAACGAGGCGAGCATCAAGGGAACCGTGGAGAACGGCGGGGAAGCGACGTCGCGCCATCAGACCTCCTCTTGCGGTGGGAGAACGAATACTCCTATGGCTCCGGCTGGCTCTGCACCCTCACGAACGGCACACCATACTCGATCGGTTCGTTATCCTCTGGGTGCTCGACCTTCGACCTGTATGCCCACCACCTCCGCCTGACTGTCGCCTCGGGCGAATCTGTCTGCTCCATTGCCCATAGGAGATACTCGATGAACTCTGAGGACTGCGGCATGACTGCCGCCGAGGAGTACATGTACATCGCCGCCCTCATCGCTGTCGTCTCACTCTTTCGCATACATTGCCACATGGCCCACATCGTCCTCGAAATCTCCCACTCATTGTCAAACCAACTAAGGATCTCCTTCAACCTGGCTAACTTTGCCTGGTCGCCGCCAGCGATCTGCCTGATTCGCTGCTGCATCCTCTCCATAGATGTCCTTCTGAGTGGTCCGGTGCTAGCTTTGGAAGATGGGAGGAGAGACAGTGGTCTTGCAATAGAGAAGAGGGAGAGGCGAGACGGTGATTTTGGAATGGAGATGATGGAGAGGAGAGGAGGTGGTTTTGCAATGGAGAAGATCAAAAGAGGGAGAGGCAAGACGGTGGTTTTGGAATGGAGATGATGGAGAGGAGAGGAGGTTGTTTTGGAATGGAGATGATGGAGAGGAGAGGAGGTGGTTTTGCAATGGAGAAGATCTGAAGAGGGATAGGCGAGACAGTGGTTTTGGAATGGAGATGATGGAGAGGAGAGGAGGTGGTTTTGCAATGGAGAAGAGGGAGAGGAGCGTGCGGCAGCGATTTAGGATTGGGCGAGCGGGCCGGCGCGCTGTGACTGGATCAAAATCAAAATCAATTTACCCTTCAATTAAGAAAGAGACCCCACATTAATTAGTCTCCCTTTTATTCTAGGTCATAATTGACCATGATTTTCGCACATAAAATATATGTTATACGTTGCAAAAATAATATAATTTGAAAGTACATTCAGATACGAACCAAATGATACAATTTTTGGTGACATGCATTCACATTTTGCTTGTCAAATACAGTACATGGTCAAACTTTGACCCAAAATACGCAGAACAACAAAAAAATACTTCCAAGACCAGCGCCGCTCTTCCGCTCTTCTCCTCTTAAACCACCGCCGCTCCTCTCCTGTTCCAATCTAAATCCAGCGCCACTCCTCTCCTCTTCCATTTCAAAACCGCCACCCCTCCTCTCCTGTTCCAGTCCAAAACCTGCGTCGATCCTCTCCCGTTCTAATCCAAAACCAGCGCTTCTCCCCTCCTCTTGCATTCAAAAACCACCGCCGGTGAGTGAAGGTGCTGTGGAGAAGTAGATCGATGGTGGAGTACAACCGATACGTGAGGATCGCAGACGGCGACCCTGTGAAGCTAGCTAGGATGTTGGAGATACAGTCTTGATTTGACAACAAGGACCAAGTAGCGGCGACGGCGACATCCATGGCCAAATATCTGTAACAGAGTGAAAAGGCGGCGATACTCTCGGAGGGAGTCGTGCCGGAGTACATAGAGCCGCTCCTCTGGGCCATGGACCAAACAGTTTCACCGAATACGATCGTGAGGAAGCAGTGGTGGGAGTACCGATCCCAGATGGAGCATCCACCAGAGATTGAAGGATTGAGCATCTACAGGGAGCCGTTTGTGAGGGTGTCCTGCCAAAGCGAGCCGGTGGAATCTTCGTCGACCGAACCCAACTGCAAGAGGAGAAAAGCAGCTGGCCCAAGGACGCTTCCCCACCATCGTCTCCCTCGCCGTTCACATCGTCTCATGCGGCGGCTGTCTGCCGTCGAGGAATAGGAGGGGGCTCCTCCCCTAGCCCAATAGTCGGGTTGGTTGTGAATTGTCAGGAGGAGCTTAGGGTTGTAAGTATTTGCAGGTTGTGAATTGTGTTTTGTGTTGTGTATTTTGAGAGTACTTTCAGATATGAATGTCTTTTGAATTTCAGATTTGCAGTATTGAGCATATGAAGAATTTTATGAATTCTAGAGATCTATTTTTAGCACTTAAAAAAATGTAGTTTTATAGGAGTATAAAAGTGCAGACAATGTTATTCTCCAAGAAGAAACTGCGAGTTTCAGTTTCAGATAAGAAACTGCAAGTTCAGTTTCAGATAAGAAACTGCAACTTTCAGAGGCAGAGCATTTATATTAACACAGCCTTTTCAAACAGGGTTAACATCATGTTAGAAGTTTTATTCAAGGTCGAAAATGGAACTACCAGCCAGCTAACATCATGCTGATCAACATTCATGCATATTACATCTTCATATGATGCACAGTCAAAATGCCCACACAATGTCGAGTGTGCGAAACACAGAGAAAACGAGGGATGGAGTTTTGGCATGTGTTGGACGTGGTTTTGGGCTGCCCCGTCTAGGCTTTCATTTTTCACATGCGCAGCCCACGACCTTGGATGGGTGGGCCTGTTTATATTTTCTTAGGGCCGTCATGTATCGACCGGCCTACGGACCTCCCATCCGAGGTTTTATTTTTGGCAGCCCAATATATGTATTTTTTTTGAAGAAAACGCAGAGGTCTGTTCTATTTTTCTATATAAGAATAGGAACGTCAGGTCCAACTTATGTTTCCCTTCTAACTATATTATATATATTTAAATTATTTTATATGTTATTATATATTATTTTTATTGTCATCATATATTTAACAGATACTTACATATGTAAGTAAACAATATGCCACATCTTATTAACTTATAAAAATAATTTCTTAACAAATAAAATCCTAGATTGTTTTGGCACGAAAATCCTAGTGATTGTGTACAAAAGCTTGGTAAGATTTAAGGACGAATGTAATAATATCACTTATTATTTAAATATATTTATAACAAAATGCTCAGCACATTTTTATTTTTTGATAACATTGCTGGCCCAACCCAACATTATAATTAGAATCAGCCCAGCAAAATCGTGTATTTCGAGAAAGTGCAAATGGCCTGTAATTTTTTAGGAAATAAAATAAATGGGCCACATGGACGCTACATTATTTGTTCACCCATCCCAGCTAATGGCTGTAATTAAAAAAAAGATCAAATTGACTGTAAATTCTACCGCGCAAAAAAAGACTGTAAATTCTGAAAAAATGGGTTGAATACGTGCCACATTTTTGGAGTCTGAAATGTGGGCCAATAGGCCGAAGCCAACGCAAGTCGTTGTCAATTTAGTCAACAAATGATTCTGACATGTTAGCCGTTGGATTTACATCCAACGACCGGCATCCATCTTCAATCTCTCGTCTTCTTCCTCCAACACCGCCGGAACCACCTCCCGCCTCCTGCTGCTAGTAGCTCTGCTTAGCACGCTTCGCTATTAAGCGCTACTCCACCGTTGGCCAGGCCATCCCTCCACCCCTCCACACCTCCTGTTCTTCCCCACCGACTGCCGAACCACACCGCACTAGAACCAGTTAACCCTCATACACCTCTCCATCTACGACTCTACTCCCGCGTCTTCCCATCTCCGTCTCGTTGCTGTCCGGGGCCTCTCCATCGTCCACCACCTTGGATGCGCTCGGCGCGTCGTGGTCAACATGGTCAATGAACGACACCATCGGAATGAGACTGTGTGTGGAGAGGCTGACAGCTGGGTCCACGGCCGCACATAAGGAAATGCCTCCTTATTACGCACAAAATAATGATTCCTCCACCTGACATCTGGGACCCACCGGAAGGGCCTCTGTGTTTCGCTAAAAAAACGTGCCCCCCGCTGACTTGTCGGACCCACCAGCTATCTTCGCACGCAAGGAAGTGCCTCCTTATTACGCACAAAAAATGAATGCTCCCCCTGCCAGCTGGAACCCAGCATACTGGGAGGCTGACTTGTGGGCCTACCAAGTTGACGGGGACAGAGGGCTTTGTCAACTTAGTCAATATGAACGATTCTGGCTCATGTTACCGTACAATGTTCATCCAACGGTCGTAGTGCTTCTTCAACCTCTGGTCTTCTTGCTCCAGCCGCCCAAACCAGCGCCGGTCGTGCCGCGTGCTCCTGCCTCCCGTGGCCGGCTGTGATGCCGCGGAGGCCTCTCCGCCCCCTACTACTCCCACCGCTAGCCATACCATCCCTCTGCTCACCCACACCCCCTATTATTCTGCGGCGACAGCAGCCTCACACTATAGCCGAAACAGTGAACCCTCGTACTCCTCTTCGCGTGGGCATCCACTTCTGCATCTTCCCCGGCTCCGAGTCGTCCCCTTCCTAGGCCTCGCCGTCGTCCACTGCCGTGGTGCTCTCGGCGTGGCGTGGTCAACATGGTCAAGGAACAACTTCCATCGGACATGGACTGTATGTGGAGAGGCTGACAGCTGGGTCCACGGCCGCAGCAAGGAAGTGCCTCCTTATTACGCGCAAAACAATGATTCCTCCACCTGACAACGGGGACCCACCGGACGGGCCACCGTATTTCGCGAAAAAAACGTTTCCGCCTGACTGCTGGGACCCACCAGCTACATCTTCGCACGCAAGGAAGTGTGTCCGGGAAAAAAACGACTCGCCCCCCTAACTGTTGGGACCCACCAGCTACATCTTCGTACGGAAGGAAGTGCGTCCGGGCAAAAAAATGAGTCGCTCCCCTGACTGCTGGGACCCACCAGCTACATCTTCGCACGCAAAGGAAGTGCGTCCAGGCAAAAAAACGATTAGCCCCTCTGACTGCTAGGACCCACCAGCTACATTTTCGCACGCAAGGAAGTGCCTGACAGTCGGGACCCACCTGGTCGAAGCATAGTGATACATCTCCATGGTATCTATAATTTTTTGTTCCATGCCAATATTATTCAACTTTTATATACTTTTGTCAACTTTTTATACTATTTTTTGGGACTAACATATTGATCCAGTGCCCAGTGTCAGTTCCTGTCTGTTGCATGTTTTTTGTTTCGCAGAAACCCAATATCAAACGGAGTCCAAACGGGATAAAAACGGACGGAGAATTATTTTGGAATATTTGTGATTTTTCAGAAGTAAAATCAACGCGAGACGGTGCCCGAGGGGGCCAGGAGATAGGGGGGCGCGCCCCAGGGAGGCAGGCGCTCCCTAGACTCTCCTGGGCCGCCCGTAAGGCAGTTGACGCTCTTCTTTTTCCGCAAGAAAGCTAATTTTATGAGAAAGATCTGGGCGAAAGATTCACCCCAATCGGGTTTACGGATCTCCAGATATAAAAGAAACGGTGAAGGGGCAGAATCAGAGAACGCAGAAACAGAGAGATAGATCCAATCTCGGAGGGGCTCTCGCCCCTCCCATGCCATGGGAGCCAAGGACCAGAGGGTAAACCCTTCTCCCATCTATGGAGGAGGTCAAGGAAGAAGAAGAAGAAGGGGGGCTCTCTCCCCCTTGCTTTCGGTGGCGCCGGAACACCGCCGGGGGCCATCATCATCACCGCGATCTTCACCAACACCTCCATCATCTTCACCAACATCTCCATCACCTTCCCCCTTCTATCTACAGCGGTCCACTCTCCCGCAACCCATTGTACCCTCTACTTGAACATGGTGCTTTATGCTTCATATTATTTTCCAATGATGTGTTGCCATCCTATGATGTCTGAGTAGATTTTCCTTGTCCTATCGGTGATTGATGAATTGCTATGATTGGTTTGAGTTGCATGTTTTATTATTGGTGCTGTCCTATGGTGCCCTCCATGTCGCGCAAGCGTGAGGGATTCCCGCTGTAGGGTGTTGCAATACGTTCATGATTCGCTTATAGTGGGTTGCGTGAGTGACTGAAACACAAACCCGAGTAAGGGGATTGTTCCGTATGGGATAAAGGGACTTGATGCTTTAATGCTATGGTTGGGTTTTACCTTAATGAATCTTTAGTAGTTCAGGATGCTTGCTAGAGTTTCAATCGTAAGTGCATATGATCCAAGAAGATAAAGTATGTTATCTTATGCCTCTCCCTCAAATAGAATTGCAATAGTGATTACCGGTCTAGTAACGTAGTCAATTGCTTAGGGACAATTTCAAAACTCCTACCACCACTTTTCCACACTCGTTATATTTAATATATTGCTTATTTATCTAAACAGCCCTTAGTTTATATTTACGTACTCTTTATTATCTTGCAAACCTATCCTATCACACCTACAAAGCACTTCTAGTTTCATACTTGTTCTAGGTAAAGCGAACGTCAAGCGTGCGTAGAGTCGTATCAGTGGCCGATAGGACTTGAGAGAGTATGTGTTCTACCTTTAGCTCCTCGTTGGGTTCGACACTCTTACTTATCGAAAGAGGCTACAACTATCTCGTATACTTGCGGGTTATCAAGACCTTTATCTGGCCCGTTGCCGAGGAATCATAGCGTGGGCTGAATATTCTCGTGTGTGCGTGTTTGCTTTATCACTAAGTAATTTTTATTTGCTGTTCCTAGTTGTTCTCTATCTTTAGTTATGGATATGGAACACGAAATACGAAAAAAATAGGTGTAGATGGTACTCATGGAGAAGGGGAACCTCCTAAAACCCTCGATGCTCATTATGTGAAAGAAATTATGTAATACTTTAATTATCCTGAGAAAACCCCATTCTGTTATGTTAGTGGAGACACGCTGAATCAACGTGAATACTTTAGGAATTATCGCTTGACACAAAAAGGGAAACTATTATGGGATCAAATTTGTATGTTGCATTGGTATGCTCGTCAACTATGCGTAATACATGATTATACTTGTTGCTCTAGGATGAAGGCTCCACACCTTCCCTTTTCATGCAAATTCAATGATAATTAAACCTTAGCTTCTTATGATAATGGTATCTATGATTACTATGATGTGGAACAAATAGAAGAATTTGTTGCTTTTATGGGTGCTTATGAGGTTGAATCTATGTTTAAAGCGTTTGATGATTTTGATTATTCAGTTTATAGACCGGAAAATCTTGCTATACTTAGATATTTCTATGAAAATTATGAATACAATTACTATATTAATGCATTTATTGAGAAAGTATCCGCTGTCCAAGAAGAGACTAATATTTTGCAGGAAGCTATGGAAGAAGAAATTGCTGAAACTGTGAGCTCATTAGATGAAAAAGATGATGAGGAGAGCGAAGAACAAAAGGAGGAAGAGCGGATTGATCACCCGTGCCCACCTTCTAATGAGAGTAACTCTTCAACTCATACAATGTTTAATTCCCCTTCGTGCTAACCGAAGGATGATTGCTATGATGATTATTTCTATGATCCCGTTGATTCTCTCGAAATATCCCTTTTTGATGATGCTTGCTATGCTTGTGGCCAAGATGCCAATATGAATTATGCTTATGGAGATTAACTTGCTATAGTTCCTTATGTTAAACATGAAATTGTTGCTATTGCACACACGCATGATAGTCCTATTATCTTTTTGAATTCTCCCTACTACACTTTATCGGAGAAGTTTGTGCTTATTAAGGATTATATTGATGGGTTGTCTTTTACCATTGCACATGATGATTTTGATAGATATAATATGCATATTCTTGCTGCTCCTACTTGCAATTTTTATGGGAGAGGAACTACATCTCCGCCTCTTTATGTTTCCAACACGATGAAATTCCAAGAAACTGCTTATACTATGCATTGGCCTTTACTTGGTTTGCATGAATTGTTCTTTTATGACACGCTGATGCATAGGAAGAGAGTTAGACTTCGTCATTACTTGTTATATTTTACTTTGTGCTCACTACTAAATTACAAATCATTGTTAATTAAAATTGGCTTTGATATACCTTGGGATCCACGTGGATTCATTACTTAAGCACTATATGCCTAGCTTAATGGCTTTAAAGAAAGCGCTGCCAGGGAGACAACCCGGAAGTTTTAGAGAGTCGTTTATTTATGTTGAGTGCTTTTATATAGTTTAAAAACAAAAAAATAAGGAAGGGAACCTAAAACTTTTCAAAAAGGAAAGTGAAAGTGAGAGAGACAAGCATTGTTGAAGTGGGAGAGCTCCTTAAACTTTGTTCATGCTCACGGAAACTTTGTGAATCTTGATTATAGAAAATTTTCAACAAAAATAACTATCCCCTTGTACAATTCCATTTTATTATAAAAATAATGTGCTAAGGTTTGCGTTTAGGATGTTTACAATGCTTGTTGGTTTGTACGGTGCAGGACAGAAACTTTGGCTGTAGTGCGCGATTTTACATTTTTAACTGCAAGGTCAATTGGTTCTGATTCTTTTTGCACTGTATTTCTATACAACCTTTTTATTTTTCCTAAGTTTGGTAGAATTTTTGGTGTACCAGAAGTATGGCGGATGTTCAGATTGCTACAGACTGTTCTGTTTTTGATAGATTCTGTTTTTGACAGATTCTGTTTTTGATGCATACTTGGCTTGTTTTGATGAACCTATCAATTTATATTAGTGGATTAAGCTATGGAAAAGCTATATTACAGTAGACACAATGCAAAAACAAAATATGAATTGGTTTGCAATAGTACTTAGAGTGGTGATTTGCTTTATTATACTAACGGATCTTACCGACTTTTCTGTTGAAGTTTTGTGTGGATGAAGTGTCTAAACGAGGAGGTGTCGATATGAAGAAAAGGAAGAGAGGCAAGAGCTCAAGCTTGGGGATGCCCGAGGAACCCCAAGTAAATATTCAAGGAGACTCAAGCGTCTAAGCTTGGGGATGCCCCGGAAGGCATCCCCTCTTTTTTCAAAAAGTATCGGTATGTTTTCGTATTCGTTTCGTTTATGCATTATGTGCAAGTCTTGGAGCGTCTTTTGCATTTAGTTTTCACTTTTCTTTTATGCACCATGCTGGTATGAAATAGTCCTTGGTTGATTTATAGAATGCTCATTGCACTTCACTTAAATCTTTTGAGTATGGCTTTATAGAATGCTTCATGTGCTTCACTTATATCATTTGTAGTCTGGATTGCCTGTTTCTCTTCACATGGAAAACTGCCATTTGTAGAATGCTCTTTTGCTTCACTTATAATTGTTAGAGCGTGGGCATATGTTTTGTAGAAAGAATTAAACTCTCTTGCTATACTTATATCTATTTAGAGAGATGACAGGAATTGGCCATTCACATGGTTAGTCATAAAATCCTACATAAACTTGTAGATCGCTGAATATGATATGTTTGATTCCTTGCAATAGTGTTGCGATTTAAAGATGGTGATATTAGAGTCATGCTAGTGGGTGGTTGTGGATTGTAGAGACACTTGTGTTGAGGTTTGCAAGTCCCGTAGCATGCACGTATGGTAACGTTGTGTGACAAATTTGAAGCATGGGGTGTTTCTTTGATTGTTTTCCTTATGAGTGGCGGTCGGGGACGAGCGATGGTCTTTTCCTACATATCTATCCCCCTAGGGGCATGCGTAGTAGTACTTTGCTTCGAGGGATAATAAACTTTTGCAATAAGTATATGAGTTCTTTATGACTAATGTGAGTCCATGTATTATACACACTTTTACCTTTTCCATCATTGCTAGCCTCTTCGGTACCGTGCATTGCCCTTTCTCACCTTGAGAGTTGGTGCAAACTTCGCCGGTGCATCCTAACCCATGATATGATACGCTCTATCACACATAAACCTCCTTATATATTCCTCAAAACAGCCACCATACCTACCTATTATGGCATTTCCATAGCCATTCCGAGATATATTGCCATGCAACTTTCCACCGTTCCGTTCATCATCATCATGACATGCATTACTTTTGTCATATTGCCATTGCATGATCATGTAGTTGACATCGTATTTGTGGTAAAGCCACCATGCATAATTTTTCATACATGTCACTCTTGATTCATTGCATCATCCCGGTACACTGCCGGAGGCATTCATATAGAGTCATATCTTGTTCTAGTTTCGAGTTGTAATTCATATGTTGTAATCAATAAAACTGTGATGATCATCATTATTAGAGCATTGTCCCCAAAAAGAAAAAAAAGGCCAAAAAGAAAAAAAAGAAAGGCCAAAGAAAAAAAAAGAAAAAAAGAAAAAAAGAAAAAGAAAATAAATAAAAAGGGGCAATGTTACTATCTCTTTTTCCACACTTGTGCTTCAAAGTAGCACCATGTTCTTCATGTTTTTCATAGAGTGAGTCTCATAGGTTGTCATTTTCATATACTAGTGGGAATTTTTCATTATAGAACTTGGCTTGTATATTCCTACAATGGGCTTCCTCGAATGCTCTAGGTCTTCGTGAGCAAGCAAGTTGGATGCACACCCACTAGTTTTCTTTTGTTGAGCATTCATTTATAGCTCTAGTGCATCCGTTGCATGGCAATCCCTACTCCTCATGTTGACATCAATTGATGGGCATCTCCATAGCCCGTTGATTAGCAGCGTCGATGTGAGACTTTCTCCTTTTTTGTCCTCTCCACATAAACCCCTCCATCATAATATTCTATTCCACCTATAGTGATATATCCATGGCTTGCGCTCATGTATTGCATGAGGGTTGAAAAAGCTGAAGCGCGTTAAAAAGTATGAACCAATTGCTCGGCTTGTCATCGGGGTTGTGCATGATGGGGTATTTTGTGTGACGAAAATGAAGCATGGCCAAAGTATATGATTTTATAGGGATAAGCTTGCTTTGGCCTTGTTGTTTTGAAAAGACATGATTGCTTTATTGGTATGCTCGAAGTATTATTGTTTTTATGTCAAATGATAGACTATTGCTTTGAATCACTCATGTCTTAATATTCATGCCATGATTAGACATATGATCAAGATTATACTAGGTAGCATTCCACATAAAAAATCATCTTTTTTATCATTTACTTACTCGAGGATGAGTAGGAATTAAGCTTGGGGATGCTGATACGTCTCCGTCATATCTATAATTTTTGATTGTTCCATGCCAATATTATTCAACTTTTATATACTTTTGGCAACTTTTTATACTATTTTTTGGGACTAACATATTGATCCAGTGCCTAGTGTTAGTTCCTGTCTGTTGCATGTTTTTTGTTTCGTAGAAACCCAATATCAAACGAAGTCCAAACGGGATAAAAACGGACGGAGAATTATTTTGGAATATTTGTGATTTTTCGGAAGTAAAATCAACGCGAGACGGTGCCCGAGGGGGCCAGGAGATAGGGGGCACGCCCCAGGGAAGCAGGTGCGCCCTGGACTCTCCTGGGGCCCCCGTAAGGCGGTTGATACTCTTCTTTTGCTGCAACAAATATAATTTTATGAGAAAGATCTGGGCGAAAGATTCACCCCAATCGGAGTTACGGATCTCCAGATATAAAAGAAACGGTGAAGGGGCAGAATCAGAGAACGCAGAAACAGAGAGATAGATCCAATCTCGAAGGGGCTCTCGCCCCTCCCATGCCATGGGAGCCAAGGACTAGAGGGAAAACCCTTCTCCCATCTAGGGAGGAGGTCAAGGAAGAAGAAGAAGGAGGGGGGCTCTCTCCCCCTTGCTTCCGGTGGCGTCGGAACGCTGCCGGGGGGCCATCATCATCACTGCGATCTTCACCAACACCTCCATTATCTTCACCAACATCTCCATCACCTTCCCCCTTCTATCTACAGCGGTCCACTCTCCTGCAACCCGCTGTACCCTCTACTTGAACATGGTGCTTTATGCTTCATATTATTTTCCAATGATGTGTTGCCATCCTATGATGTCTGAGTAGATTTTCGTTGTCCTATCGGTGATTGATGAATTGCTATGATTGGTTTGAGTTGCATGTTTTATTATTGGTGTTGTACTATGGTTCCCTTCGTGTTGCGCAAGCGTGAGGGATTCCCTCTGTAGGGTGTTGCAATACGTTCATGATTCGCTTATAGTGGGTTGCGTGAGTGACTGAAACACAAATCCGAGTAAGGGGATTGTTGCGTATGGGATAAAGGGGACTTGATGCTTTAATGCTATGGTTGGGTTTTACCTTAATGAATCTTTATTAGTTGAGGATGCTTGCTAGAGTTCCAATCATAAGTGCATATGATCCAAGAAGAGAAAGTATATTACCTTATGCCTCTCCCTCAAATAGAATTCCAATAGTGATTACCAGTCTAGTAGCGTAGTTAATTGCTTAGGGACAATTTCACAACTCCTACCACCACTTTTCCTCACTTGTTATATTTACTTTATTTTTTCTTTATCTAAACAGCCCTTAGTTTATATTTATGTACTCTTTATTATCTTGCAAACCTATCCTATCACACCTACAAAGCACTTCTAGTTTCATACTTGTTCTAGGTAAAGCGAACGTCAAGCGTGCGTAGAATTGCATCTGTGGCCGACAGGACTTGAGAGAGTATATGTTCTACCTTTAGCTCCTCGTTAGATTTGACACTCTTACTTATCGAAAGAGGCTACAACTATCCCGTATACTTGCGGGTTATCACGTACGTAGCATTGTCATTCTGGTCGCAAACGTGTACGTACATACTGGTCGTTGGAGAGGCGCGCATGTATCGTAGTACAAGAGCGCACGTAGCATGTACATGTACGTACAGTGGCCAGGGTGCAAGAAAGAAAATACGACCACATACATACATACGGGCAGGGTCCCGAACGCCTACTCGCGCATACGTACGGCCAGGTCTCGTGTACATGGCTGGGTCGGAACGGAGAAACAACGTCGTCGTGGTGTTCATAGGGAGCCAACCGTCTAGGTCGGAACGAAATGTGTGGTCGTGTTCATCGGGAGGGCTTGGACGGAACAGGCGATGGAAACAAGGCCTGGCGTACCGCACAACAGAGGAAACGGACCTCCTACGTTTGGAACGGGGTCCTGTTGATCGGGAGGGGTGTGGCATACCGCAAAACGGAGGAAACGGACCTCCTACGGTCGAAACGGGGGTCCTGTTGATCGGGAGGGGTGTGGCGTACCGCAAACTGGACGAAACGGACTTGTGTTGGAGCGCTACGGTCGAAATGGGGGTCCTGTTCATCGGGAGGGGTCTGGCGTACCGCAAAACGGGACTCCACGGGATAATGTTCATCTCCACCGTCGACCTCCTCCAGCCTCCACGGGATACTGTTCATCCACCGTCAACCTCCTCCAGCCTCCACCTGCGAATGTTCATCCACGGGCTCCTGTTCATCCAGCCTCCACCGCGCGCTACTCCACCGGCTACTGTTCAACCACCCCTCTTCACGGGCTCCTGTTCAACCACCCCTCCACGGGCTACTGTTCATCCACCCCTCCACCATCCACTGTTCATTCAGCCCTCCACGGGGTCATCCTGTTCATCCAGCCCTCCACGGGGTCCTTTTCATCCAGCCCCAACCGGCTCGATCGATCAGGGTCCTGTTCATCCAGAGGCAACGCCACGGGTCATGTTCATC
>NC_041393.1:628642817-628673661 GCF_002162155.2 Triticum dicoccoides | reverse complement strand
CAGAAATTTAGCAACAACGCGGGTCAAAAAAGAGCGCTGGTGCTAAATAGCAGTAGAGATTGGCGGAAAACCGCGCTACAGATACAACTTTAGTAGTAGCGCGTGTAGTGACAAAACTGCTACTACTAATATTCCCATTGCTAGAATGATAGGGTACGCATAGCAGTAGCGGGCTTGGAGGAAACGCGCTGCTGCTACGTCATAAGTAGCAGCGCGTTTCCTAAGAAGAGCGCTACTACTAACGGAAATAAAATAAGATGAAAAACAAATAGAAAAGTAAATGAAAATGAAAGAAATAGAAAAAGGAGAAAGGAAAAAAAAATAAATGTAAAGCAAAATAAATGAAAAAGCAAAAAAACGGAGGAAGGCATAGCAGCAGCGTGCGTTTGTAAGAGGCGCTATAGCTAACATAGCTGCAGCACGTGTCCTAGACCCCCGCTATAGAAACAGAAACGGAAAGTAAAAATGGAAGAAAATTACATAGCTATAGCAGCAGCGCGTTTTGCTAAAACCGCTATAGCTATCTTAGCTATAGCGCGTTTTACCAAACGCGCTATCGCTAAGTTTGACTTAACCAAAAAACCGTTTCCCCTCGGCCACCAGTTCTCCCCCAAATCCCTCAACCCACCCCGCGCGCCGCCGTCTCCCCAATTCGCCGTCGCCCCACTTCGCCGCCGTCTCCTTCCGACGTCGACGCCCCCAGAGCCGTGCGCCGTCGACGCCACCGGAGCCGCACCCAATGCCACGGAGCCGCGCGGCCTCGTCAACGCCATCGGAGCCGCCGTCCACGCCACCGGATCCTTCCTTGCCACAACTGCCTCCCTCACCATCACTGGAGACGCCCCTGCCTCCCTCGCCATCACCGAAGATGCCCCTGCCTCCCTCGCCACCACTGCCTCCGTCGCCACCACCGGAGCCATCCTCTGTAAGCCCCCACCCCTCCTCTCTCTCTCTAATGCATAGGTTAGCTAGTTTAATTAGGTTAATTATCTAGGTTAGGGAAAAAAATTAGTTAGGGCTTTGACAAAGAAGTAGTTAGGTTAACTAGTTTAATTAGGTTAATTATCTAGGTTAGTGCAAAAATTTAGTTAGGGCTTTGACAGAGAACTAGTCAGGTTAACTAGTTTAATTAGGTTAATTATCTAGGTTAATTAGTGCAAAAATTTATTTTGGGCTTTGACAGAGAACTAGCTGCATTAATTAGGTTAATTAGTGCAAAAATTTAAGTGGCCATGTTATATCTTTTCATTGAAGTTGTTTGATTGTGCCCAAGTGGCTTTGTTGTTTCCAGGGAATGATGCTGAGTGACCTATGTTTTGCCGGAATGTTGATTCATTTCTGTTCCGGCAAATTTTAGGTTCTCGATTTGTCCACTTTTTAGCAAAGGTCATGCCGAAATTTTCCGTGAATTTCTGCATGACTTGTGCTACAAACTAGGACATATCGAGTGCCCGGGATTTGCCGCACCAGGAAGGAATCAACATTCCTGCAAAACAATAGTCCTTTTTTATGTCATTATTCATTTTATTAGGTCTAGAATTAATTGACTAGATTTAATCATAGGAAACATGGCTAGCAACGATGAAGGACAGGGTTCTGGTGATTGCGACGACGTCTACCGGGCGGCAGACGAATTTTTTATCCTTACCTATGATCAACCAATGTTGTTGCTGGGCCCACCGGTGGCATTGGGGACTGAGACCGACACGCATACCGGTGCTGAGACTGAGACCGGCGCTAAGATTCAGACCGGCATCGAGACCGGCACTGAGACCGGCGCTGAGACCGGTGCTGCCTCGGGGAGCGGAGCCGGTGTAGAACCGAAAGCAAAGAGGCAATGGGTTCCAAACAAACTCACGACTACTAGACTGGTGGTCATGGAGGTGGACAACTGCAATTTTGAGCCAAAGGCGCCCAAGGAAGCGCGCGCGTGCTACGGCAATCAAATAGGCTGCATCATACGGACAACCACCACCATCAACGATGAGAAACTAAAGAAGATAGAAAATATGAGGAGCTCCCTCCTAAAGAAGTTTCACCAGATATTCTTGTTCCCGGGCCGGAATGAGAAGGATTATGAAGATCCAGACGAGGACCCGGCAATGAAGAAGATAAACAAACACGCCATGACCAAGTTTAGCGACGCGTTAGCCGCCTGGAAAAATCGAGTGAAAGCAAAGATCAACGACGGGGAACCCTACTCCGAGATTGTAAAGGATAATCCGACAATCACGGAAGAGCAGTTTCAAATATTCAAGGAGGCTTGCGAGGCCGAAGCTGCTAAAAAAAGTCTAAGTACATGAAGGGGCTTCAAAAGAGGAACATTGGGAGCCACCACCTCGGAAGTCGTGGTTACGGCGGAAAGAGGTCCAAATGGGCCAAGGAGGACGCGGAAGCCGCGAGTTTGGGCATCCCAGACCCCTTGGCGGATTTCACCGCCCCGCAGGAGCGTGACGTCCTAAGGGCCCGGCACCGTTGGGACCCAGTGAAGAAGGTTTACGAGACAACACTGGTCATTACGGAGTTCATGAAACTGTTGGTAATTTTAGTTTCTGATCAATTCGACTGCACGCGTTAGTCATATTTGTAAACGATCCTTGTGCCTTTTGCAGAGAGAGCAGCACCGGATTGCGGCCGAAAGCGACTCGCCGTCTGAGGCATTGGCGGGGCCCAAGTGGGACACTCCATTCAACCGGGCGTTGAACATATTGAAACAACAACCGGTGGATACTCGACCGTCGTATGGACGCGTGCACGGTGTCGGAGACGGCGCCACGTGGAAGAAGTACTATCGTGAGACCACAGAGGAGAGAAAGGAAAGACGGAGGTTAACTGAAGAAAACATCGACAAGAAGGTTGAGATTGCGGTTGAGAAGAAATCATATCAGACAGTCGCAACAGCGGTAGCTGCCGCAAAACAGGCGATTGCAGATATATCTACTTCCTTGGTGACGGGCATTTTCACTTGGACAAGGCAAAATCCAGAAAAAAATGCAAAGGACTTTCCCCTTGCTGACTTCTTGGGAGCACCTGCTCCTGCACCGGCTCCCATACCAGCTCCCGCACCAGCTCCTGCACCTGCTCCCGCACCTGCTCCCGCACCTGCTCCCGCACTAGCTCCCGTACCGGCTCCCGCATCGGACGTGCTCGGTGGTGCCTCCTCTTTGGCTGAGCTCGACGCCCTCACGGTATCTGTCAGACCGCCCCCCTTCAATATAAATGTATAATCTCCCGTTTTCGTTGCCTTTCGGATGTCTCACGTCGCAGACTTTTCTTTGCAGGCCGACGAAACCCCGTGCACCATATTGTACACCATCGGCGAACAGAAGGTGGACGTGAGGAAGGCGACGATAATGGAGCCGAAGGAACCATTGTTCCACAGCCGGCCGATCCCCCCGAACGTCTTCAACATTTCCGTGGAGAGTGTCAAACCGGGGCACGAGAATTTGCCTCCTCTAGTACTACTGGGGGATGACGACGAGACCCCGCGGCGGCTTGGTGATTGTTGCAATGGGTGGGTCCTGTTGTGGCCAAAAAGTCTGCTTCGTCTGGAGGCGGCCGGGAGCACACCCACCACAAGCACGCAGCCTCAGCAAGGTATGAACATCAACACCCCACCTACCCAATTAGCGTCGGGTGTCGGGTTGGGTGATAGCGGACGGGGTAAGCAGGTGGCTCCATTAGTCGCTGATCACGTCGCCATGGATGAGGATGAGGATGACGATGGCGCTGAACAGTATGTCTATACTGGCGCCTCCTCAAGGTTTGAGCGTCATGAGTCGGTGCCAGAATTACCGTCTCAACATATTATTGACGACCTTCCGGTAGTAAAGAAGTCTAGGAAGAGAGCGAGGAAATGCAAAAAAGCTGATTCTATGATCCAGCCGCTCAGCAGCCTCGGCTTCAGGACCGTGTAGATATCCCTGATGCGGATAAATGGCATATCCCCGGTCAACCAATCCTACCTGAAACAGCGCTATAGGCCAGATTCGGCAATCTAAGGAGACTTCATGACGATGTGCTGCGGGTAGAGAAAGGCCTCATCGCCTCGAAAGATCCAGGATACCCACTCTACATGGTTAACATTCCGCGGCAATTGTCGTACGTCGACAGCTTCCCCGCAGATAAGTTCTTCCTCCGATTCGATTACATATTCGACATGTTTCACGTGAAGAAGCTGGATTTTACGTTTGTCCGCCTTTATGCCTTGCACATGAACTACAACATTGGGGTTGAGTAGATACGTCATATCTGTGTCGCTGACCCATACTACATGCACAAGGGCTTCTTGGGAGTCTGTGCAGAGCAGCGTGAATATGCGAGGGATTACATCGTCAGTTTCATGCTCGCCAATAAGGACAAGGAGGCGATTCTCGTCCCTTATCATCCCGTGTAAGTCATCCGCGCTGCTATCCTTCCTTCGATTTCAATAATTCATTTGCACGGTGGAGGCTAATTAATTTGAGGTGTACTTATTTTGCGCAGCGGCGGGCGCGCCGTCCTCAACATCCTCTACCCCCGATTCTCCCATGCTCTTTACTTGGACTCGTCGAAGAACATTCACAAAAAGGATTACACCCACATCAAAGATGTTCTCGACAGTGCTATGTTTTACTACCAAGCAAGGGGTGGAGAGGTTAGGGACAAGAAGAGAAGGGGCGGCAGGGCTGCCTTCAGCCATAAGACCGACTTCTGCTGCATCCAGCAACCGAACGATTCTCTTAATGATGGATTCTATGTCCTACACCACATGCTGGAGTACAGACGGGATCACCAGAACCTTCACATGTCACCTAGATCTGGCGATGCCCATATTCTGCAATGGGCAAAGGACATAGGAGATATCGAGGATCATCGACTTCGAGTTGAGTTCTATAACATCCAGTGTGAACTTGCCCAAATCATCATGAATGAGGTCGTCGGAAAAACAGGGATGTTCTACGCAGAAGGACAAATGTTGCGGGAAGACATCCGAACATGGATAGCCTCTCAGCGTCTCGACATGACGCCTTTCACTAAGCTCGAGGACTATCTCCCTGACATGGATGGATGGCATGACATGATGGAGTGATTGTCGATATATGACAATGTGTCCGTTTAGTCCATACTTTCTTTTATGACAAAACTTTGAGTTATGCACGGTGAAACTTTATTTGTGATGTAATTAAACCGTCCTCCTCTTTGACTAGCGAAAATCACTCTAGTTAGGGCATTTTGGGTACGATGAACTTTGTTATTTATGCTTATGATCTGTTGTTTCTATTTTTGCCAAGTCTGTCTCTTTCTGTTGCTCAACTATATATGTTGCATATCATCGACTCATGTGACGATGCAGGTGCATAGATCATAGATGGCGAAGAAGTGCTACGCTAAGAGTATATATACTTCAAGTGGCCGGAGTGTCAGGCCCAGGAGTACTGGTTTTCGGTTTCCGAGCGACACGTAGTAGTTAGTTTAGGTTCACGCTAATGCGAGAGAGGGATACGAACTCATGTACTCAAAGTGATAGCTATTCTCGCGTATATCATTGTTTAGATGGATGACGATGTTTTTGCAAGTAATCGAGACTTGTATCGCTATTTTCGAGATTGATGACGAGAGACCACTTTGTGTTGGATGCTGATTATGATGATGACATGATTTCATGAGACTAATTGTATGTATATGCTATGATTACATTTGTATGTGGATGATATGCTAAAGATTATTGTATAAAGCCTATTCAAATACAAAACAAATAAAAAACAAATATGCAGGAAAAAAACTAATAAAACTAGTAGTAGCGAGGGGGGGGGAATTTAGCAGTAGCGCCCCCTTACCAGTAGCGCTTCCCTGTAAACAGCGCTACAGATAATATCAGTAGCGCCCTTTTCTAACGAGCGTTGCAGCTATTCATGTGTAGTAGTAGCGCGGGTCAACAGGCGCTACTGCTATATGTTAGCTGTAGCGCCTTATTAGCAGCGCCGGTACCCGCGCTACTGAGAGGGCCAAAACCTGCGCTGCTGCTAGGCTTTTCCCTAGTAGTGCATCCAGAGAGGTAGCATCGATCGGCTTCACTTAGCAGCAGTAGCGAAGGAATCAATCGCTCGGGTTCTGTAACGCGTAGCCTGCAGTGCAATCACTCGGATTCAGTTAGAGCCCAACGGCTCGCTCGGGTTCAGTTAGAGCCAACGCCTCGCACACACGCACGTACGTGTACGAGAGAAACGCGCATCACTCGGTCCCCCGACCTCCCACTGTAACCGGGAACTCCCCGAAATTTTCCTCTCCCTCGCTTCTACCACGGTTTTTTCCGTCATGGACGGCCCAAAGAATGTCATGCAGCTGCGTCTCCGGCCCGCCCAGGACGAAAAGCCCATTTTCTGTCATGATTTTTTGTCATAGAAGTAGGATCCCACCACATCCATGATGATACCGGGTTTTGTCACAATTATTGTCATAGAAGTGTCATATGTATGATAGAATGTTTTTTCGTTCGTCCCAAAATGTCACGGATGTGTCTTTTTTTGTACTGTTGGTTTTGACCACTATGTCATCCATATAAGCTTCCATATTTCTATGTAGCTGGGGCTCAAAACCAATTTGGACTGCTCTTGCAAAGGTCGAGCCAGCACTCTTCAACCCGAAAGGCATCCGTAAAAAGCAATACGTACCACATGGGGTGATGAATGCTATCTTTTCCTCATCTTCTCTTGTCATGAAGATCTGATGGTATCCTGAGTAGGCGTCGAGGAATGATAGCTGGTCACACCCGGCCATGGAGTCAACAATCTAGTCGATGCGCGGCAACGGGAAGGGATCCTTTGGATAAGCTTAATTGATGTCTGTGTAATCAATACACAGTCTCCACTTCCGGTTTGCCTTTCGCACCACTATCAGGTTGGCCAACCACGTCGGATGGAGCACCCCCCTTATCAAGCCTGTCGCCTCTAGTTTTCTGATCTCCTCCGTGATGAACTCCTGCCTCTCCAGAGCTTACTTCCTGACCTTCTGCTTGAAGGGCCGTGCGTGAGGACAGACAGCAAGATGGTGCTCAATCACTTCCCTGGGAACGCCGGGGATGTCGGATGCTTGCCATGCAAACAAATCGACATTCGCCTGCAGGAAAGTGACGAGCTCGCTTTCCTATTTGCCATCGAGGGTGGAGCTTATGGTAAAAGGCCCTCCCGTGGCGTCCTCCTTGATGAACACCTTCTTGGTCTCTGGTGGTGCAGCTCTGGACTTCTTGCTCTTGTCGGTGGAGTTCCCTGGCACGTCCTCAATGGCAGCACAACACCCTGAAGAGGTGCGCTTGCTGGAGTGGGTGCGGGGAGTCCAGTCGGTCTTCTTTCCTCCTAGGACCCCATCAGTAGGAGCAGGTGCCTTGGCGGCAGCTGCTGCAACCGCTTCTTGGTAGAGTTGGTCGGCGTGAATCAACGCGTCTTTCTTGTCGGAGGGGGCGGTGATGATGTTCATAGGCCCGGGCATCTTCAGCGTGTTGTAGGTGTAGTGAGAGGCCGCCATGAACTTGGCCAGCACCGGGCGGCTGAGGATCCCGTTGTAGGGCAAGGGGATCTCAGCTACATCAAAGACAATCCTCTTCGTCCTGTAGTTTAGCTCGACTCCGAATGTCACGGGCAGCGTGACCTTTCCCTTCGGCTGGCTCCTCCCCGGATTGACCCCTTGGAACGTGCCCATCTCCTCGAGGTCTCCATCAGGGATCTGCAACCTCTGGATCACAACAGGCAAGATCAAGTTCAGACCGGCCCCGCCGTCAATTAGCATATTCGTCACCTTGAGGTTGCGGATTATTGGTGAGACCAATAACGGCAAGCACCCGACCGCAGTGGTGCGGTCAGGGTGGTCCTCGGTGTCGAAGATGATAGGCGTGCTGGACCACTTCAGCGGCTTCCGTCCGTTGAGCGATGTCTCCACTGCTGTGATCTCACGTGCCCACTGCTTGAGTAGGCGGTGGGATGCATGTAGCAAGGCACCTCCATCGACGCACATGGCCTCTGTAGCTTTCTAGAACTCGTGGTCACCGGACACATCGTCCTTGTCATGATCATAGTCTTCCTGCTTCTTGTCGCGGCCCCGGGCGGGCCTCTCCTGCTGATTATCTTTGCCGCGGCGGCCTCCTTGGCCACCACGCTTCTTGCCGGATCCCTCAGCACCTTCTTGGCCCTTCTCCTTGTCCCACCGCTCATACTCGGCTTTCTGCTTCTCAGCGAGCAGCTCAACTTGCCGGCAGTTTTGGAGGTCATGGCCCTTGGTGCGGTGGATCTTGCAATACTGCTTGTCGAAGCCCCTGGCTTATCGGCAGCCGCCAAGGCCCGGCAAGCGACACATCTGGCAACCTCCTTGCCGGGGTCGCTCGCCTTGGCCTTCTTGGTGGCGCCGGTGTCGTCGGACCCCTCGACGGCAAGCACGGTCTTGCCCTTGCGCTTCCTGTTGCGGTGCCGGCCCTTCTTTGCTGGGGCGGTGGTGTCATCCGTGAAGTCGGTTTCCATGCCGGCATCCTCGCCGGGGTACTTTCTCCCCTCTTCGGCTCGAGCGCACCAATCGGCCAGAACATAAAGCTTGGCCACATCCTTGACCTTGTTCATCGCCAGCTCCTCACGCATCTTGCAGTTGTGCACATTATGATGGAATGCACTGATCACGGCGGTAGGATGAATGTCGGGAATGTTGTATTGCACTCGGCTAAAACTTTGGATGTACTTGCGCAGGTTTTCTCCTTCCATCTAGGGGATGATATGCAAGTCGCTCACCTAGCCATGAGCTTGGTGGCCTCCAGTAAAGGCGCCAACAAACTCATGACATAGAACCGCCCAAGAAGAAATGGAGTCCACCGGCAAGTGCATCAACCATGACATAACATTGGGCTTGAGTGCCAACAGGAAGTAATTTGCAAGCACCTTATCGTCGCGAGCCTCAGCAGCTTGCATCGCGATGGTGTAGATGCTGAGGAATTCTGACAAATGAGTCTTGTCGTTGTACTTCTCGCCAACGTCGGGCTTGAACGTGCGGTGAGAGGACCACTGGAACTGCCGCAGCTCATGGGTGAAGGCCGGACAGCCCACCTCGTAGTGTAGGCCACCGTAGCCTCCTGGTGCTGGGTGGTCCATAACGGGCCCTGCCCGCCTGTCCGATTGGTGGCGCACATCACGTCAACGCTTGATGGTGGTTCGGGCGTCTTCATGAGCTTTCTCTTGAAGAATGTTACGTTGGTCGCGGTGGGTCCACGGATCGGACGATGCTATGGAGATATTATCACAAGTGTTGTCGCGACGGATCGACACCCGCGGTGGCTGATGTGGAGGAGGAGAGTGCACCGTGGCCGCATCGCCTCCGGCCCGTCCACCGCTGGCATGCGGTGGCTCGACGGAGTGACGGCCTACGGGCCCCACCGGTCGCAACCCATCTTTGTTGGCGATGTCGACGAGGCTTTGGACGGTGGCTCTCCATTCGTCGAGCTTCTTCACAGCGGGAGGAAAGTCAAGGAGCAGCTGCGCGCGTGCTAGGGCTTCTGCTGGTGTGGGCGGCGGCGAAAGCTACATGGACCGTGATGCGCTTCGACTTCTAACTACGTTAGAAGGGGCCCCATCACGGTCCTGCGGCCGTCCGCCACCTCCGCCAACACCCCGGCGCGCATGCTGGCCCTCCTCGTCACGTGAAGGACGCACGGGACTCTTCCCAGGGCGGCACCCAGGGTCACTAGTGGGGCGGCGCTGCTCGTTGCGCATGACCTGAGAAGAGCCTGCCGTGGGCGCCGGTGTTGGTGTCTTCGAGGTCTTCGCGCCGCTGTATGGCGGCACGACGATGCCCCTGGAGGGCCCCGCGCCGCCTGCATGGGGCCCAACTCCGTCTCTAGAATTTGCGACATGTGGCTCGTTGCCCAGTGCACGAACAACGCTGCTCAGCAGGCCCGCACTGCCAAGGTGGTGTGGATGTTCACGGGCCGCGCCAGGGGTTCTCTCTGCGACTGGCCCGCTACTGGTCCGCAATAGTATAGGCAGTCCAGTCCCGGACGGACCGATCCCCGTGGTCGTCTTCTTCTTGGGAGCCATGGCGATGGAGAGCCGTGCTACCGGCTGCAAAACGAGATGCTCACTGCTGAGATCCCCGACCTGGCGTGCCAAATATGTCGGTGGGAAACGACACCTATGGGATCACAAGGATCCCTACTGTGGTTGCGGGGCGCTGGGTGGTGAGAAGAGCAGGATCAGCAGTCAGTACTAGCACGCAAATCGTTTACCCAGGTTCGGGCCGCAGAGATGCGTAATACCATAGTCCTGCTTGGATGTGTGTATTTGTGTTCTTGAACTAGCTACAATGAGCGTAACTTGTCCCAAAAGTCCGAATCCTCCTCCAGGACGCCTCGGGCCTCCTTTCATAGGAAAGGGGGTTGTCACAGTGGCACACAGGAGGTGACATCAGGGTACTGTGGTTAAGCCTATCCCTTGCCATTACGGGACAAGGTGCATTTAATGCGCCTCTGACGTGTCCCCTCCACTTTACCGCCGCTTCGCCTCGTCTCGACACGCGCCTGGGCCAGCGAGGCGGCCAATGCCATGTAGGCTGGCAGGGTCCTGAGGTGGCATGGTGGCGGGGCCTTCACGAAGATTTCCATGCCACCACGTAAGCATGCGCTGAGTTGGCTGAGAAGCCTTGTGCCGACACGCGGGTGCCCTGCCCAGCTGGTGGGCTGGCAGCTGCATGGGAACAATGGCAGAAACCTGGTGGGTGTAGGCCTGGCCATGGCCTCGCGGTCGTCCCCGGCAAGGGTCTTGCCGCGGCACTGCGGTCGTCCACGGCAAGTGGGTTTCCATGGTGAGGATCTCGCCGAGGTTCGTCGTCTTCTACTCTTCTGATCTGAAGTGCTCCTTGTCTTCACAAAGATCTGCATGCCACCATGGAGGTGCCTCCCGAGCCTTGGTCCCAACGTGGTTGGCGGCGCTGGAGGAACTGGGGCTCAAGGGTGGCGCACCCTACTGGCGTCGGGTAGGCTGCCCTGGCAAGGGTCTTGCCGGGGCTGTGGGGGCTGCCCCGGCAAGGACCTTGCCGGGGGGAAACCACTTCGCCTTCTGGCTCTTTATGCTTCTGTCTTGGCATTGCTTTGATTCTGTGTTGTGGCTCTGATTTCCTGTCTCTGCCCTGCTTAAGTGTGGTCGTGGGCGCGGCTCTGACTGCCTGTGCATGAATAAGGGGTATAAAAGGGCATCCCTATTTTAGTACACCGACACGGACCTCGCCTCTTGGGAGTCCTGAAGGGCCTTGGCGAGTTCAGCCGCCTTTGCTTTATTGTCCTCCTCGAGGAGCTCGCACTTGCGAGTCGCGTCCTTGAGCTCTTGCTCAATCTTGGATACGCGCTCCTCGAACTGGCTCCATGTGGCCTGTTCCTCCTTCAAATCGGCAACCGCTTTCTCAGCGGCCGCATTGCTCACCCTTGCCTGCTCCTTTGTGTGGGCAAGGTCACTTCGGAGGGTCTCGACCTCCACAGCGCCATCTGGAATTATACGTATAATGGCGCGTGAGCCTCACTCTAGCATTCTCAAAACTAATTTGCTGGAATATGGAGCACTTGAAACAAACCTTGCGCTTCATCAAGCCGCTTGTTAATCCGTATGTTGTCCTCCTCGACTAGCTGTAGCTTCTGCCTGAGTTCAGAAACTTCGGCAGCCTGAGCGGTCGCTGCTAACAGTGAAGCCTGATGATTATCAAAGGGGCTAAAAATGTTATTTAGTCCGGGTACCTATAGACCCTCTGTTCGCCCTCCTTCGTTGGCCAAACAGAGTCTCAGGGGCTACTATCTATATATAGATGGATTTGTTATGAAAAGCGGCTAAAATACATTACATTGCATACCTCGAAGCCTGTTAGTAGACTCATGAAGGCTTCATCTAGTCCGCTCTTAGCAGACTGAACTTTTTCAACCATCGTACCCATTAAGGTACGGTGCTCCTCCAAGACAGATGCACCTTGTAGTGCATCCATCAGCTTGCTCGACGCCTCCGTATTGGTACAAGACGCCGTTCACCCCCCTGCAGAGGGGACTGTCAATCCGACTCTGGGACTATATGGGTCTCCTGAATGGTATCCGGCTGAGGATCCGATTACCCAGGATCCCCATGGCCGGTATCCATAGGGGTTGCCCCCCATGTCCTCGGCAGCTTCCGGTGCCGCATTGGTCGCCTACCGCACTTCTCCGGAGCCCGAAGAAACCCTTTGGGACGATACCTCGGGATCGTCCACCCTCGGAGGCGAGGAAGCCCATGGAGGAGTCTCGCTCTCCATCTTGTCCAGCGAAAGATCCCCTGACGACGACGATCCTTGAGGAACGTCACGAGCCGGACTATGATGTGAATTTGATATCATTCTCATAATTCGTAAAGAGGATTAGATGTGTATAAAGCATCTGAAAGTGCTCATGATTTGGCAAGGGGCTTGGTGCATGAGCGGTGCTTGGGAGCGGCCTCGGTGCCCGAATCCGAGTCATCAGAAAGGGACACCCTTCCCCTCTTGGGTGCCCCCTCCTCCGCATCTATGGAGGTCGCCCTCTTTTTCCCCTCGGAAGGAGGGTTATTTGCTTCCTCCTCCTCCTCCGCCTCCTCCTCGTCGTCGTCTTCGTCTTCCTCACCAGAGGAAGGAGCTTCGGTTCCTCCGGACACGATGTCCAAAGTCTCTTCGGGATGGAGGTCGCTTGGAGCCTCCTTGGTTTTCTTCTTCTTGTCCTTCTTCGTTGGCGCCTCATAGGGTGCCGGGACCAGCATCTTCATTAACAGAGGATCGACTGGGTTTTCGGGGAGAGGGACCGAACACTTAATCTTCTCGGCCTTTTTTACCCAGTCCTGTTTAGGAGATGGAATTTTCAGGACCCCTCCCTAAGATTAACAAGTTAAGTAGTGTTCGGCAAAATGATACTTACTGGGAGGCCGGATTGTTGCAGTCGGGCCCGGTGTCGTCAGACGTCTGTGGCCACGTCTTCTTCTTCTTGAAAAGCAGCTTCCAGATCTTCTTGTGCGTCATGCCATAGAAGTGCCACAGAGTCCATGCTCTCTCCAGGTTGAACTCCCACATTTTAAGGGCCCGTCGTTGGTAGGAGAGAATTTGGCGGATGAGCATCACTTGAATCACATCGGCAAGGGTGATGTCCTTGTTTATCATGCTCTTGACGCGCTGTTGCAGCACCGACACATCGTCGAGGGACCCCCAATCTAGGCCCTTGTTAGTCCAGGATGCGAGCCACAGTAGAGGTCTTGATCTGAAGGCAGGAGCGGGGGCCCACTTGGTGCCGTGGGGTTTGTAGAACCACTCCTGCTGCCACACCTTGACGGTGTCTACAAATCTTGCTTTGGGCCAGGTGACCTTGTTGAGCTTGCTCACCATGGCGCCGTCGCACTCGGCGTGTTGACCTTCCACCACCTTCGCCTTCACATTGAAAACCTTGAGCTATAAGGCGAAATGTGGAGGGACGCGAAGAAATTCTTCGCACATGACTATAAACGTCGAGATGTGGAGGAAGGAATTCGGGGCCAGATCGTGAAAATCCAGCCCGTAGTAATACATAAGACCTCGGATGAAGGGTGAAGGGCGAATCGAGTCCTCGGAGGAAATGGGGGATGAAAACCACCCTTTCACCGGGCTCCGGGGTGGGGATGATCTGCCCTGGGGTTAGAAGCCTATGTTTTTTCTCCGCCGTCAGGTACCTCGCCTCCCGTATATCTTGGATGTTCTTCTCCATCACGGAGGAGACCATCCACTTTCCTTGAAAGCCAGATCCGACCATTGCTAGAAAGCTGGGGCGGAAGGAAAAGTTTGGAACTTGGGCGCTGGAGCTCGGGCGATTGAAAGGCAGAGGAAGGAGAAGGCGTGAGGTGAACAGATGGGTCTTTTATCCTCTTATAGAGGCAGCGAATATCAAGCGCCCGCTCACAAGCCTTAAATCTCGCCTATTCCCAAGGGGACGTATGAACGGCACGATTGGATTACCCAAAACCTCTATCAAAGAGAATCCCATAATAAGGGCACACGATCTGTGCATTGACAAGACGTGTTGCTTGCCGTGCCTCAAAATACGAAACGAGGTTGTAAAATGGTTCCGAATAATAATAAGGCCAGAACATAACATCTCGCCGAAAAAGTGGCCCATGGACGTGACTTATTTCTAAGTATTGTTACTTTTTACAACTTAGGGTTGTACATGTTGAGCAAGGCCGGACACAGCTCTTGTGTGCGGAAAACTATGTTGAAGTTTTCGGAAAAGGGGAACCCGCCTCGCAATGTTGAAGACAGTACGCGCCGGATACATTGTCATTGAAGCCTGGTTCAGCGGCTATTGAGGGAGTCCTGGACTAAGGGGTCCTCGGGCGTCCAGGCTATGTGATATGGGCCAGACTGATGGGCCATGAAGATACAAGATAGAAGAACCTTCCACGTGTCCGGATGGGACTCTCCTTTGCGTGGATGGCAAGCTTGGCGTTCGGATCACATATTTTCCTTCTTCTGTAACCGACTCTGTACAACCCTAGATCCCTCCGGTGTCTATATAAACCGGAGGGTTTAGTCCGTAAGGCAAGAACACAATCATACAGGCTAGACATCTAGGGTTTAGCCGTTACGATCTCGAGGTAGATCAGCTCTTGTAACCGCTATACTCATCATAGTCAATCAAGCAGGAAGTAGGGTATTACCTTCATTAAGAGGGTCCGAACCTGGGTAAACATTGTGTCCCATGCCTCCTTGTTACATTGGATCCTTAGACGCACAGTTCGGGACCCCCTACCCGAGATCTGTCGGTTTACCGACAGCCGGCGCGGGCAAGGGCGGCCGACGGGGGAGGACATGTGCGGGGGACGGCGGCGCATGGGGAACCGCGGCAGGTACCTTGGGGGCGATGGCAGCGACGGCGCGCGGCGGAGGCGAGTGAGAGTGTGAGGGGGAGAGTGAGGACGCACGCGGGCCGGAGTGTGGAGAAGGTGCCCGTAGTAATAGCGCTGGATCCTAAATACCGCTACTGTTAATAACCATAGCAGAAGCTCTTCCAGGGAGTAAGCGTTACTAGTATGCCTGGCCTGCCGGCAACGGTCTGATAATTATAGTAGTACCGTGTTTTATAACTACAACGCTACTGGTAGTTAGTAGCAGCGGTGCCTTTTAAAAAGCGCTAGTAGTAAACTCCTGTGTATAAGGTTTTCCCACCTAGTGGGACTAAGTTCTGTATTACCTTATCCGTCATTCCCAATCCTGCCGTCTCACCACACACACAACACTGCCATTTTCCTCCCGCCGCGCGCTGCTCGTCCCCATCCTGCCGCTACGGCCCGTCGTAGCCCACCAGTATATTCTGCTCCCTCCTTCCTCCTGCCACTGCATCCTATCACCGTTCCTGTCGGCCTTGAAGTTGCCGCTGCCCGTACGCGCGTGCTGCTGCTACAACATTCGATGGGTATGGGGCTTAGGGTTTGATGATTTTTGTATGTGCTCTGTTGCGTTTTGTATAATTTACATCACCAAAAAGTGTTTTTTACATCTCCAAAAAAAGAGCCAACTCCAATAGATAATGTATATTTGGTGATGTAAATATCCTGCTCTAACAAATCATGTATATTTGGTGATGTAAACCTCCTGTTCTAACAAATAATTTTGTCGAACGCGTTGCATGCGAGGTGGAAGAAACCAGCCGGCAGTGGGTGGAAGCGTTAATGGTCAGCACAAAGCCCATCTGGGGTGGGCAGCAACTGCTTCAACATCCTCTAGACGGCCTCGCGGCTGTCGGAGGACTCCGCTCGCGGTGACGCAACAGCAGAGGCAACGACCGAGAAACGACTGGCTCGGCGGGTTGTGGTGGTCGTCCAGCTGCCTTACTAGCTTCGGCGGCAGGCAGTGGGGCTACAACAGTTATGGCCGCAGGAGCTCCGGCGAACCTCCGAATTGGCCGCACAGTCATTGGCGAGGCGGACTAAAATCGGTGGGTCGTCGGTGGGTAGGGCGGCGTAGCTAGTGGCGGGGATATGCCGCGGGTTCGGGGATGGACGGACGTGCAGCGGCGGAGGCATTTCCGGGCACAAATTACCGGAAGCGGGAGGTGGGCGGTCGTTGGCGGAGCGGACTCAAATCGGCGGGTCGGCGGCGGCTACGGCGGCCCGGCTTGCGGCGGGTATAGGCGGCGGGCTCAGGGATGGGCCGACGAGTGGCGATGGCTCGTTTCCGGCAAAATTCACCGGCGAGCGGGCGGGCGGAAGTGAAATGAAGGGCGGTTGGCGTGACTGCAGTTTTGCATCACCTGGGAGGCGGAGATGCAAATTTGCGTGTCCAAGTGTTATATTTTACATCACTTGGAGGAGGTGATGTAAATGTTTTTGCATCTACATCATCTGTTGGAGTTGGTTTTTGGACCTCAGAGATGTATAAGTTAGTTATTTATACATCGAAATCATCTATTGGAGATGCTCTTGGTGACCTCTTAATAACTAGATATCAGGTGCCGCCCCAATGTTCTATCAGGATGAAAACATGCCAATGCGCATTGATTGTACACATATACTACCTCAATCTTCATTTGGTCTAGTAGATTTGATGGCGCCTCAATGATCTATCAAGATGAGGATATGCTATTTCATATTTTTTTTTCAAATCTTGGATTTCAAAGAAGACATCTATTTATATATAAAAAGTAATTAATGACATAACCAGAAAAAAGAGAAATAAGCTAGAAAATCCCACAATAATTAGACATTTGACCGTTCATTTTATAGATTAATAAATTAGAGCCAATAGATCTAGGAAACAACTTATTAACATTGAAGTTGAAAGAATTTACCCACCTATACCCCTAGGTAAAGTTTTCCTCATATCGCTACCCTAATCATCCACGTACAGGTTCTTTGTTTTCTCCAATCCATGCAACCTTCGTCCCAGCCGCCGCAACTCCTCCGTCTAGCCAGCCGCCGTCTCCACTTGCACATTAGCGGTTCCCTCCGCCTCCACTCTCAGCTCTCCTCGATTACTAAAAGACTAGCAGCTTCGTAGATCCACGGGTCAGGGCTGTCTCAAACTCGATAAGCCATCAAATCCATCCATCTAGAAGTGCTCGCGTGGATCAAGTGGCTCCCATGCATGGAGAAGAGCGGGCACACCAGCACGTCCAACCCCAAGGTCACAAGCAACCCCACCACCATAAGCATTGTGGAATTGCAGCATGGCGCGAGGAGTATGCATGGGGCATCCGATCTCCTGCGGAAGCTCGATTACCAAGCGGCCCACATCCTGATGTGCTCCTCATCTGGCGCACATGCTCGGGGTTGTGCAACACAGACCATGGATGACTGCAATCTTGTACAACAAGGCCGGACAACTTGGCTAGCTGATTCGTATGTCTAGATCTCCAGGCTATATCTATTAATTATTTGGTGATTGTTACCTTAAGTCCTTCACTGTTTATATTAAGTCAGGTTTCTTGCCGTACTTTTTTGTGGACGTGAAGAAGCCAGGAGATGGAAATTACCTGCAGGAGGTATGGCACGTAAGAAGCTACTAGGCGATGGAAATTTCCTGCAGGAGGTATGGTACGTTGCTGATGTATATTTTTTTTCTTGCCTTAATGTTTTTGTTGATGCCTTAGTTCATGTGCCAAAGCAAGAACTTGCGTGTGCACTATCTTGCCATGGAAATAATTAAACAATTGTTTCAGATAAAAAGTAAGCAAAATCATAATTTAGTTGACCTTACATATTGTTAGGTTCATGCATGAGTGGTTAATCTATAGGCAGACTGCCACAACAAGAACTTGCTCGGGGTTGTACAGCAAGGCTGGACAACCAGCTTAGCTGATTGGTATGTCCAGATCTCCAGGATATATCAATTAATTAATTGGTGATTGATGCATTCACTGTTTATTTTTAACAACATAAGTCAGGTTTCTTGCCATACTTTTTTTGGACATGAAGAAGCTAGGCCATGGAAATTACCTGCAGGAGGTATGGTACGTAAGAAGCTAGGCAATGGAAATTACCTGCAGAAGGTATGGTACGTTGCTGATGTATTTTTTTCTTGACTTTATATGCTATTGTTGATGCCTTAGTTCGTGTGCGAAAGCAAGAACTTGCGCCTGCACTATCTGCCATGGAAATAATTAAACAATTTTTGAGATAAAAAGTAAGGAAAATCATAATTTAGTTCACCTTACATATTGTTACATTCACGCATGAGTGGTTAATCTATAGGCAGACTGCTGCAACAGGAACTTGCTCTACCTTATTTAATGGTTAATACATTATGAAAGGTTACTTAAAGAATTAATGTGACGGAATACCGCAGGATACATATATAAATCAAGATACACCTTAACCATTACTGTTTAGCATAATTTGATGGGTTTCTTACAGCACCGGCAAAAAAAAGAACATACAACACCGGCAAAAAAAAAGAACATGTAGCACCAGATTTCTTATGCTTGTGAGACCATAAATCATACATTTTTTTTAAACACACATGAGATCTTTTATATAGACGGTATACAAAATGAACCTTGCCCATTATTGTATATATGTCACTAGACAAATAAAAATAATATTTTTAAATATTTGTCAAGATTATATATCCAACATTATTATTAGTTTGATTAATTTCACAATTTTACATATAGTCGAAATTAGATAACTATGACGGGTTAATTAGGAATTAATGGAATCTTACATGTTATTTAGTCATACATGAGTTTTCCAAGATAGACTGTCTCGCGGATGCAACTTGATACATTACACTTTAAATGAATATCTTACTACTCCCATAAAATTACATGATTATGGAATATTATTCATGATAAAATATCTAATGTCATTATTACTTCTATAACAAATCTCATTCAACGTACTTTAGAGATAGCTGCGATGTATTACTTTAGAATCAATGGAACGGCACATTATGTGTTATTTAATGCTGTCTAGAATCGTTTGTAAATACTGTTCAAAGTGCTTATTTTGTTCTGACATATCTGAAGTTCTTTATACATATGATCTCACTTTGCCCATTATTATGAGTTAAATTTTAACAAACATTGGCCGGTTCCATTTAGATTTCATCCATATTCTTAGAATTATATTAGTTAGCTACAGGTTCCCTTTAATCGTTGTAATTTTTTAAAAAGGTCTAAATCCTCATGTTACAGAATACGGGACCATTTATTTTCTAGATATTAATGTACTTATTGATGACATGTGCATTTGACAAGTAAGCTTACACACTTAATATGATATACAAGCGGCAAATCATCTAACTGATAACTATTATTTTTATTATTTTGGAGACATGCGCCCAAGATCTGTACCTATAATTTAGTATTTTGACAACAACACTCCAATCCATAACATGACACTATGCACAATGGAAGTGGTGAGCATCCACATGATCTATATCATCAAAATTATTTAAATTATTGATTTATTTTTATTTAATCTTTTAAAAAGTTAAGCATGTTCATATACAAAAAATGTCAACATTTGCCTTGTCGATAGAACTGTGATGTTTGAAGTGTTATGTAATTCTAACCAAAGAAAGATTTTTTTAAGTTGAACAAACAAAGTAATTGATCATTAATATAGTACTTTGAAGCCGCATATAGTTATTCATCCATGAATTAAACATGGCTATGGGACATGTACATGTCACATGTTCTTTAGCACAATAATTTTGGTCGTTATATATGAAACCTAGCATTTCTTATCTTGTAATAGGAATATTATCAAACCGTAAATTTAGTTCTTATATACCCATCTAAGTAAGGGCCACTTTGGCTCATACGAAGACCGGAATAGATAGGAATGTAAATTTTTTGTGTGTGGCATTATTGGTCCCGTTTGTTCAAAAGAACAAATCACAAGTAGGAAACACACAAGATTTCCTAAATTGTTACAGACTTATTTTTAAAAATTATGCAAAGAATAACGAAATCAAGTACATTAGTGGCACAACCATATTGGAATTATACCTATTAATATGGTCTATGTTTTATTTGACCATATTTATCATGTTTTAGAAATCTTGTGAAAAGAAGTCCTAAAGGAGATGCCCTCGCGGAATCAACCTATTGACTGGGAGCTGATACTATTTTGACAAATAAGGTAGAGTCATCACATACTTATCACTTCCTTAGTTTTCCATATTATAAGTTTCCCTAATATGCCATTTCTACATAGGCAATACAAATCCACGTGTGTTGTTAAACAATTAAGCCAAGACTTATGGACCTTCAAAATCTACTTATTAAGGACCTTCAGAATTAGGGAGTATGAACCTCAATAAAAAAGAATTAGGGAGTATGATGTCTTACAAAGGATTCCATGTACATATTGGATTATGACAATTTTCTTTGGATTCCAACTACACATTAAAGACCTTGGACTACTGAAGAACAATAACCGATTTCATCTTAGGTACAACATTGCGACAAGTCGATGGAGGAGAGCTTATTTTTTAATATCACTTTAAATATAGTGATAATGATATCTCATACAGTGGGGTAATTACTTAGAAATAGTGTGCATGTATGTAGATAATACATATACTGGAGATCGTGTACCATTGCATTTATTTTATACACATGTTTTTCTGTTCAAAAATCGTTGAGTTGTCTGCAAAAATGAAACCAATAGACCAAGTACTATAAAACAGAGGGATAGCAAGGTAGCAGGTTTCAAAGATCCGCGAGAACGAAATCCTTCTGCTGGAGAAAGTAATGTAGTAATTTTGAAAATCTGTGAATAGATTTCAAAATCAATTTTACAAGTTTGATTTATTTTTAGTGGCAGTAAGAATATGGTGACAGTTAAGGTGAGATAGTTTAGAATTATTGGTAGATTACATTCTCAATAGGTATTACAACAATGTATAACCACAACAATATTTTACATAGAAACACCTTAAGGCAATTACCAAATTGTGGAATGGTGGTTAAAACAAGGGTTTACCTCTATCCTTGATGACCAAGTACATTGCATTTGTTCTTTGTTACATCATTGTATATATATATTTCCTATTGATTTTACTGAAATTATATGCACAAAAAGAAAATAATGATGGGATTATAGAAAATGAAGGCTGGTGTACATAGCATGCATATGATTTTCGAAAACATGATTTTTTTAAATACCATTATTAAATAGCTGAAAATTTAGATCAACGGTAAGTATGCTGGATGTGCACTAAATATGCTTCCTGTGTTTATATTTTGTACTACATGTGGATACTAACGTACACAGAGCCACTAAGTGTGTGTAAGTCACTACCACCAAGAAGGAACACCAGGGACCTTCAGAGGGATCCTCCCACGTTGTGGATCAATGATGTATTGGCTACTTCCATGGATGGGCGCTACTAAGAAGATGAAAATACTCCGAAAAGGGGAAAGTGAAGGATAAACAAGGTGGGCCCATGAACCCACTGTCGTTGTGTACATAGTGATGTGGACTATGTTTTTTTGTGTAAAGAAGTAGTACGTGTGATTTTTTTAGGAAGTACCAACAATGTTATAGAAAACTTTGTCTAAGTAAATATATGATGCAACATTTGTCCAACTTAGTACATGAGTCTCAACTTACCTAAATAAATGATCTTGCAAACAAATACCTACCATGATGGTTATATATATATATATATATATATATATATATATATATATATATATATATATATATATATATATATATATATATATATATATATATATATGGAGAGCACGGAGCACTCAAAGCATCGAGACTCTCCACCAGAGCACCACTTCCTTCGTAGTCTAGCCACCACCACTACTAGTAGAATAGCCAAGAAGGCGCTTAGTTCGCCAAGAGTTTGAAGGTAATTTCCTAGTTGTGTGTAATCCCTTCGGGGCCTCCCGAAAGGGAAAACCATATGTAAATTATGTTGTTGAAATGATGTAGTTTCTTGGTTTCACTTAGTGCTTTTATTTATGAATTTATGGGACGAGTTCTTATGCTAGGGATCCTATAGGAGAAACCTCTGCGTGTGTAGTTCTCTGTGTAGCCAGAGTGGCGTTTGAATGAGAACCTTGTGGCCGTAGAGAAGTGTTCCCTTCGGGTGGAACTGCCTGGGAAGACGATAGGAATTTACCCCATAAATTTGCAATTAAAACTGCTAAGTGAACGTAACTAGCTACATCTGATGCAACATAATGAAAAATATGGTGAGTACTGAGTAGGATTTTACACCTTTCCGCACATCGCCGGACGAATCGTTGGCCTCGCCAGCCTCTAAATAGATCCTGCATTAAATATATAATCAAGTTAGAACGTGAAGGTAATCATATTGAATTAAATATTGTTGTGAATAGTGGAATACTATTCCAAATAGTGTATTCAATAGTGGAGCACTATTGTGAATAGTGCCCTACCTAGTGAATAGTAAATACTATTCAAGATAAAAAGAATACCTGTCTACCACTTCCACCTAATCCCAAATTAAGCTAATCAAAATCTAATCACATAGTAACTATATATATATAAAAAAAATCCCATATATTGTTGGTAATTTATATATATATATATATAGTTGGTATCAGGTCCAGCGTTTAATCATTGAAAGGTTAAAATATTTAAATTTAGAAGTTAGCGCAGGTAAAGTAATTAATACTAAGGAAAATCTAAATATAAGGTGTAGAGTAAATCCTTCTGAATAGCATATCTGGCATTCATCTCATAGCCAGTTAAATACGGTTGTTGATTTGATATATAACTTTTACATATCTTGGGGAAAAAGACAAGATAATTTAGACCAAAATTTTGAAAGTTTATTCAAAGAATACCAAAAGCTTGCTGATAAGTATTCAGGTTTGAATAATAAAATTGATCTAGCTTTACATAAGCTAGAGGAAGCAAAAGCAAGACAGAATACAGTTTCCAAGAATAACGATTATATTAAAGAAGAAGTGTTATCAATAGGCCGTTACTTAAGTAAAGGCAAAGAGTCACTCACACGCACTGATTCAAGACAAGATATACTTGAAATAAAAAAGTTGGTGCAAGAGGTTAAAACCTTGATTATCTCATAATTATATGACCAAATATACTCAAGCATTAAACGAAGTAGCTAAATACCTGTCACCTCCTGTCGGGTTTTCAGATCACGACTCTCCAAAAGAAGATTCCAAAGTAATAATAAGACAAAATAACACAATCATCCAACTATTAATTCAAGTATTAGATAAGCTAAAAAGTGTTCAAAGCAACAAAGAAATTGTGTTATCATCATCTGGAATAGTTGCCTCTACTAAAAATATTAATTCAGAAAAATGGACGTATCTAAAGGCTTCCTTAGACGAGACAAAACTCTCCAATTAGTAAGGCAAGATTCAAGACCTTTAGCCATGAAGCATAGATTATCATGCAAAGCTGGTGATATTGATAGTATTGAAGAAGTTATAGATATACAAAGAGATCTAGAAAGATATCAGAAAGATACCCTAAGAAAAATAAAGCCACAACAAGTATATCACATGGGTATGTTTGAAAGTAAGAGTGGTCTATACAGAATATCTCGAGAAGTAGAATTAAGCGTGTTAACACATCCAGTAGATTTAAGAATTGTAAGCAAAAATATTGAAAATGAATTAAAATATTGTGGTTACAAATATATTCATCAAGGCATGTATATCATAGGAGTCAAAGGTATGACAAGGAAAAAATTAGGTGCGAAGGTTTTGATAACTTTATTAGACAGAAGATGGGAATCTGTAGATAAAGCAGCATTAGGATTTTTGGAAGGAGACATGAATGAAAATAGATTAATAACCTATATAGCTCCAGACCTAATGATGCCCGTAAAAGAATTTATTGAAAAAATAAGTTTTCGTTTCCAAACTAAAGGTTGTGAAGATTTTAAAGGAACAAATTTGCTAGTAAGTATAGAATTTATAGGAAGGCTCACTAATAGAAGTAGCTCCAGATATAGAGTGAATGTGAATGACGTAATTGATAGTATGCAATCAAAAGGTATTAAATTTATGAATCCTCTTAAAATTGGCTCTGAAGAAAGAGCAGGAGAAGAATGGAAGATAGGAGAATTAATAGAGAAAAAAGAATTAAAGCAACCTGAAAACTACATAAGCTATCAAAATTGTGAAGGAAGTAGCAGTATTCGATTTATGAACTATAAAGCTGCATCAATAGAAGACTCTGAATCATTTATGTCAGAATCGGAAATTAATGATGATAAGAATAAAGGTATATCTGAATGTATGGAAAAGGCTAATTTAGATGATGAAATAATTCATTGGGAAAAGAAGCTAAAGCATATTGAATGGGAATATAGTCATTCTATGACAAAGGATTGGCCGAAAATTAGAGAAAGAGAGCTATTTATCATTCGAGAAATTGCAAGGTTAAAGAATCTAAAAAGCGATAAAATGTCTGTCACTAGTAGTTCAAGCATGGAAGATAAAATTTTAGCATCCGCAGAAAGAAAAGCAAATGCGATCATTAATAAAAATTCTGTTGTTAATAATAATAATAAAGATAAGAATATTATTCAAAAAGAAGAAGTTGTTAGTGAAGAAGAGCAATGGGATATCAATAATAAGTTATTATTAGAAAGTTATGAGGAAGAGGAGGAATTAATAAAAGAAATGTGGTTAGAAGATGAAAGATATGATGATTCAGAACAAAATAGTGATTTCTATAACTCACTAGATGATGTGGGACTACATAATTTAGACAATGCAATGGAAGCAATGGAAGTAGAAAGTAGTGGTAAAAGAAGAAGGGGATATGGTGAATCATCTATAAAAAGAGAAGGAGAAAGAGAGAGACCTACCAGGACAGCTGGACAATGGCCTCCAGAAAAAGATGATTACCAGCCTACATATATCCCAGGACAATATAGATACATGGGTACTAAAAGAAGAGATTTTGAAAAACCAGTGCAATTCCAAAATTATAAAAATGATGGTGCTATATTAAACCTAGCAGCTCATGACCCAATAGATTGGCCGAATATAATCAGCATATGGAAAGGTTTAATAGTACAAAAATATATACAAAATCAGTATAGCATAGGCACTAAGGTAGAAGATATGTTAACATATCTTGAAACATTTTTAGGAGAATCTGTAAAAGTTCTTTGGGAACAATGGGTAGAATCATACCCTAGTCAATATGAAGAATTAAAAAGGGCAGGAAGTAACCCTAATAACTTTGCGAATGTTATCTCAAATATGATCATAGCAGAAGATCCTGAATTAGGACATACCTCATTGCAAAATGAAAGGTTAAGAGAAATAGAAAAATTAACATTAACTAGCTGGAAAGGTATTAAAGAGTTTTCCCAGCATTATTTGTATAATGCTACTACTGCTAAACAAGGTTTTAATGTAGGCGTAGTAGAAAGATATTTTAATAAGTTGCCTGATCCCCTAGGGTCAATAATATTTGAAGAATATAAAAAGGAAACGGCGGGAAACATGGTAAACATATCTCAAGCTATAACATTTGTTTTCAAACAATTAAGAAATGTGTGTACTAGTATTCAAGCCCAAAGATCTATGAAGAAATCAGATTATAATTTTTGCAATAACATAGTCCAAATACCACTTACATATGGAGAAGAAAGGCATAGGAAAAACAAATATTATAAACCACAAAGGAGAGATAATAGAAATTTTAGAACAAAGAAAAGATATTTCTTAAGAAGATCAGACAATAGAGCCCCATTCTTGCATAAAAGAAATGTAAGAAGATATAATCCTAAGAAAACCTATGATAAAACATGCAGGTGTTTCATATGTAACTCACCAGATCATCTAAGTAGAACTTGCCCTAATAAAGACCAGAAAAGATACTCTAGCAAATATGAAGAACAAGAGAGGGTGTTAATTATAGATAGCGTTAATGAAAATATATTAGTATGCGATGATGAAATAAAAGACGATGAGTCAATATATTCAATTATAGAAACAGATGAAGTAGAATATGAGGCTCCAGAATATGAATCAAGTGAAGATGAAATAGACCTAATAGATGATTTAGCCGGTTTAAAAATTGAAATGATGAACCAAGTAGATTGTGAACATGATTGGATTAGAGGAAAAGGTGATTATAACATAAAATGTGCTTTCTGTATATATTATCCAAGCCAAGATCATAGGTTTACATGTAGCTTGTGTTTAAAACAAGCATGTGCCTCATGTCTAAGAGCCAATAATCAAAAGTGGAGACAAGAGATAGAATTGGAACCAGAAGAGCGAATATTATCAAGTAGTGTTAGAAATTTAGAAAATAGAATAAATAAGCTAGAAGCAGAGCTAGAAAAACTTAAAGATGAGTTAGAAAATAGTAAAGAGGAAAATGATAATGTTCCAAAAAACACAGAAATGAAAGAGCAAATGATAACAGTAAGGGATAAAAAAGGAGACAAATTAATACAATTGAAAGATGCAATTACTAGTTTTGGAAACAAATATATTGTTTGATTACCATTCAAAGAAGTGTTAGGAATAAGGATCCCAGTTAAGATTGTTCTGAAGCCAAATATTTCATATAAAGTACTGGCACTATTAGATACTGGTTGCACTAAAAATATCATCCATGATAAATATTTTATGAGATGTCCCGAAATAGTTGAAACTATAGATGATAATAAAGCTGAAGTATCTACCGATATGTCAGGAATAAAGAAGATCCATAACCAGCTAGCATATAATATTGAAGCTTACATAAATGGCACAAAATATATAATAGATGAAATTACAATAAGAGATTTGTCAGTAATAAATGATGACATGATAATAGGGTTAAGATTTTTACAACAATCTTTACAAACCACAATCATACATGAAGAGGGGGTAACATTTATTCCTTATCAAGATAATGTTCCACACATATCTGAAGTGCGAAAACAAAGAAAGTCCTTGCAAAATGTAGAAATATCTAATTTAGATGATGAATATAGCACAAGTCCAGATCCCCTTGAATCCTGTAAAGACGAAGAACTTAGTGAGACCATAGAAGAATATCATATAGAAAATACATGTACTGAATGCATTGGGTTGCAATCATTCTCTCCAAATTGGTATAGAGATATAAAATCCAAAAAGGATATAGATAAGATTGTGCAAAGACTAGAAAGTATACAAATTATTGGAGAAATACCAATGAAACATTGGGATAAGAACTCTATAGTTTGCAAAATAAATATCATAAATCCAGATTATATAATTAAGTCAGGACCAATAGAAGCAACTCCTAAAGATATCGAAGAGTTCAAAATGCATATTGAAGAGTTATTAAAGTTAAAAGCTATAAGAGAAAGCAGAAGCCCTCATCGATCTGCTGCTTTTATAGTTAGAAATCATGCTGAAGAAGTTAGAGGTAAATCTAGAATGGTAATTAACTTTAAAAGGCTTAATGATAATACAGTTGACGATGCATACAACATACCTAATAAGGAGGAATGGATTAACATAATACAAGGAAGTAAATATTTCTCCAAATTCGATTTAAAGGCAGGATTTTGGCAAGTAAAAATGGCTGAAGAACCTATTCCATGGACAGCATTTACTTGTCCACAAGGCCATTATGAATGGCTAGTAATGCCATTAGGCCTAAAGAATGCACCTACACTATTTCAAAGAAAGATGCAAAATATATTTAATGAGAATCAAGCATTTATATTAGTATACGTAGATGATTTGTTAGTATTCTCAAAATCATACAAAGAGCATATAGCCCATCTTGAAGTGTTCTTTCAAAAGGTAGAACAAAATGGGCTCATACTATCTAAAAAGAAGATGGAGATTTGCAAAGAGAAAATAAATTTCCTTGGTCATGAAATAGGAGAAGGAAAAATATATCTACAAGAACATATTGCAAAGAAAATATTAGAGTTTCCTGATAATATGAGTGATAAAAAGGTTTTACAACAGTTCTTAGGAATTGTAAACTATGCGCGAAACTATATAGATAACTTAGCAAAGCTAGCAGGACCTTTATATGCTAAATTAAGAAAAAATGGTCAAAGATACTTCAATTCTGAAGATATAAAATTAGTAAAAGCCATCATGGAAAAGGTCAGGAATTTAAAACCCCTAGAATTGCCTCTAGAAGACAATTATTTTATAATTGAAACAAATGCATCTAAGGTAGGATGGGGTGCGATACTAAAACAAAAGCCCAATAAATACTCTCCAAAGGCAGACGAAAAAATATGTAGATATGCTTCAGGAAGTTACAAATTAAAGACGGTAAATAATATTGATAGAGAAATTCTTGCAGTTGTAAATGCAATAAATGCATTTAGGTTATATGTAGGATTTAAAGAATTTACAGTACGAACAGACTGTGAAGCCATATGCCGATATTACAATAAAATTAATAGTAAGAAAAGCTCAACCAGAAGATGGGTCTTATTTGAAGACACCATAGCTGGGAATGGTTATAAAGTTATTTTTGAGCATATTAAGGGGAAGGATAATACCTTACCTGACATATTTTCTCGTTCATCAAATTTGCAGGAATGAGGAAAGGATTATTCGCCAACAAGGATGAATATCTCTTCTTTGGAGAAGAAAATAGGCTGAAAATGTTTCAGCCAAATACATTCAATTTTAAGCCAAAATCCCATATTAAGCTCGATGAAGCTCAAAGATGCATATTGGATAACTTTTGGTTCCAATATACTCGCAAAAGAGAGGAACAAGGATATTTTTTATCAATTCTCAACAGTTTGGCTGAATATTTTAATGAATTAAACAAAAACGTGCCAAAGCCAGCAAAAGTTGAAATACCAAAAGGAGAAACTCTATATCTTATATTTGATGGAAACAAACCTGGCATATATTTGGAATGGGAGAATATTATGATTGAAAAATTAGATGCAAAAAGAAATGGACAAGATTTAACATTCAAAAGATATTACAGTATAGATGAGGCCTTACTTTGGGCAAGGAAGGTATTAGGACCAGATTATTATATTGACCCAAAGGCTAAAAACTATATCCAAATGAAAAGAGGCATACCTGCTTCACCAACTCCCACAAAGGGGGAGGCATCAAGCTCAAACAATATAAAGAAAGAAGAATCCCCAAAATATAAGACATATCAAGAATGCCTTCTAAAGGGGCTTGACCCTTTAGACAGTGAATACATAGATCAAGAAATGGATAAAAGGTTTGAAGAATTTTCAAAGATAATAAAGAAAGAATTAAAGGAGGAAATATTAAAAGAATTAAGGCAAGAAATGGATGAAAAATTTGAAGAAATAAAGAAAGAATGTGATGAAAAATATGATTTCAATCTGTTAAATGATGATGATCATATGGACATAGCAGGGCATGGGCAGCGACCTGAATAAAGCCCAAACTACATATATTGATATTGCTATCAATTATTCGGGCGCGGAGGACATATACCCGACCCGAATATTGATAGAAATTCCCATAAGGTCCTTTAAATATTGATAAGTTATTATCAATCATATGGGCAGGGAAGACCCCCTGTAAAAAAATATTAATAATAATAGTAATAAATAAATAAAATAAAATATATATATACATATATTTGTAAAATAAATAAATAATAATATTAAGAAATATTGAAAATGTAAGCAGCCTTGGCATGTATGTACGCATACACTGACACGAGGATTCTTGAAGGCTGAAGAAGCTCTCAAGGCTAATCACATGAAGATCTGTATGACCGAAGAGCGAAAACTGGTACACAAAGACTAGCCAATTATTCACCGAGAGACAATGCCACGTGAAGAAAGCAAAGATTCCTGAAGATTGAAACTTGTCGGCACTCTCTCGCACTTTTCTATATTATTAGAAGGACACGCGTATACCCTAGTAGGACACGTGTGCATGCTACCATGGGTAAAATAAGTGAAAGAAAGCTCCCGAAGGCCACCTTGCAGCCACCCCTCGCGGCTATAAAAGGAGACGCTGGGCTCAAGAAGAGAACACAAGAGACGGGAGAGCACGGAGCACTCAAAGCATCGAGACTCTCCACCAGAGTACCACTTCCTTCGTAGTCTAGCCACCACCACTACTAGTAGAATAGCCAAGAAGGCGCTTAGTTCGCCAAGAGTTTGAAGGTAATTTCCTAGTTGTGTGTAATCCCTTCGGGGCCTCCCGAAAGGGAAAACCATATGTAAATTATGTTGTTGAAATGATGTAGTTTCTTGGTTTCACTTAGTGCTTTTATTTATGAATTTATGGGACGAGTTCTTATGCTAGGGATCCTATAGGAGAAACCTCTGCGTGTCTAGTTCTCTGTGTAGCCAGAGTGGCGTTTGAATGAGAACCTTGTGGCCGTAGAGAAATGTTCCCTTCGGGTGGAACTGCCTGGGAAGATGATAGGAATTTACCCCATAAATTTGCAATTAAAACTGCTAAGTGAACGTAACTAGCTACATCTGATGCAACATAATGAAAAATATGGTGAGTACTGAGTAGGATTTTACACCTTTGCGCACATCGCCGGACGAATTGTTGGCCTCGCCAGCCTCTAAATAGATCCTGCATTAAATATATAATCAAGTTAGAACGTGAAGGTAATCATATTGAATTAAATATTGTTGTGAATAGTGGAATACTATTCCAAATAGTGTATTCAATAGTGGAGCACTATTGTCAATAGTGCCCTACCTAGTGAATAGTAAATACCATTCAAGATAAAAAGAATACCTGTCTACCACTTCCACCTAATCCCAAATTAACCTAATCAAAATCTAATCACATAGTAACTATATATATATATATAAAAAATCCCATATATTGTTGGTAATTTTTTCATATATATATATAGTTGGTATAAGGGTTTAGGGTTTCAAAAAAAAATACCAACAATATATGGGATTTTATATA
>NC_041393.1:628600147-628642296 GCF_002162155.2 Triticum dicoccoides | reverse complement strand
TGTGATTAGATTTTGATTAGGTTAATTTGGGATTAGGTGGAAGTGGTAGACAGGTATTCTTTTTATCTTGAATAGTATTTACTATTCACTAGGTAGGGCACTATTCACAATAGTGCTCCACTATTGAATACACTATTTGGAATAGTATTCCACTATTCACAACAATATTTAATTCAATATGATTACCTTCACGTTCTAACTTGATTATATATTTAATGCAGGATCTATTTAGAGGCTGGCGAGGCCAACAATTCGTCCGGCGATGTGCGCAAAGGTGTAAAATCCTACTCAGTACTCATCATATTTTTCATTATGTTGCATCAGATGTAGCTAGTTACGTTCACTTAGCAGTTTTAATTGCAAATTTATGGGGTAAATTCCTATCGTCTTCCCAGGCAGTTCCACCTGAAGGGAACATTTCTCTACGGCCACAAGGTTCTCATTCAAACGCCACTCTGGCTACACAGAGAACTAGACACGCAGAGGTTTCTCCTATAGGATCCCTAGCATAAGAACTCGTCCCATAAATTCATAAATAAAAGCACTAAGTGAAACCAAGAAACTACATCATTTCAACAACATAATTTACATATGGTTTTCCCTTTCGGGAGGCCCCGAAGGGATTACACACAACTAGGAAATTACCTTCAAACTCTTGGCGAACTAAGCGCCTTCTTGGCTATTCTACTAGTAGTGGTGGTGGCTAGACTACGAAGGAAGTGGTGCTCTGGTGGAGAGTCTCGATGCTTTGAGTGCTTCGTGCTCTCCCGTCTCTTGTGTTCTCTTCTTAAGCCCAGCGTCTCCTTTTATAGCCGCGAGGGGTGGCTGCAAGGTGGCCTTCGGGAGCCTTCCTTCACTTATTTTACCCATGGTAGCATGCACACGTGTCCTACTAGGGTATATGCGTGTTCTTCTAATAATATAGAAAAGTGCGAGAGAGTGCCGACAAGTTTCAATTTTCAGGAATCTTTGCTTTCTTCACGTGGCATTGTCTCTCGGTGAATAATTGGCTAGTCTTTGTGTACCAGTTTTCGCTCTTCGGTCATACAGATCTTCATGTGATTAGCCTTGAGAGCTTCTTCAGCCTTCAAGAATCCTCGTGTCAGTGTATGCGTACATACATGCCAAGGCTGCTTACATTTTCAATATTGCTTAATATTATTATTTATTTATTTTACAAATATATGTATATATATATTTTATTTTATTTATTTATTACTATTATTATTAATATTTTTTTACAGGGGGTCTTCCCTGCCCATATGATTGATAATAACTTATCAATATTTAAAGGACCTTATGGGAATTTCTATCAATATTCGGGTCGGGTATATGTCCTCCGCGCCCGAATAATTGATAGCAATATCAATATATGTAGTTTGGGCTTTATTCAGGTCGCTGCCCATGCCCTGCTATGTCCATATGATCATCATCATTTAACAGATTGAAATCATATTTTTCATCACATTCTTTCTTTATTTCTTCAAATTTTTCATCCATTTCTTGCCTTAATTCTTTTAATATTTCCTCCTTTAATTCTTTCTTTATTATCTTTGAAAATTCTTCAAACCTTTTATCCATTTCTTGATCTATGTATTCACTGTCTAAAGGGTCAAGCCCCTTTAGAAGGCATTCTTGATATGTCTTATATTTTGGGGATTCTTCTTTCTTTATATTGTTTGAGCTTGATGCCTCCCCCTTTGTGGGAGTTGGTGAAGCAGGTATGCCTCTTTTCATTTGGATATAGTTTTTAGCCTTTGGGTCAATATAATAATCTGGTCCTAATACCTTCCTTGCCCAAAGTAAGGCCTCATCTATACTGTAATATCTTTTGAATGTTAAATCTTGTCCATTTCTTTTTGCATCTAATTTTTCAATCATAATATTCTCCCATTCCAAATATATGCCAGGTTTGTTTCCATCAAATATAAGATATAGAGTTTCTCCTTTTGGTATTTCAACTTTTGCTGGCTTTGGCACGTTTTTGTTTAATTCATTAAAATATTCAGCCAAACTGTTGAGAATTGATAAAAAATATCCTTGTTCCTCTCTTTTGCGAGTATATTGGAACCAAAAGTTATCCAATATGCATCTTTGAGCTTCATCGAGCTTAATATGGGATTTTGGCTTAAAATTGAATGTATTTGGCTGAAACATTTTCAGCCTATTTTCTTCTCCAAAGAAGAGATATTCATCCTTGTTGGCGAATAATCCTTTCCTCATTCCTGCAAATTTGATGAACGAGAAAATATGTCAGGTAAGGTATTATCCTTCCCCTTAATATGCTCAAAAATAACTTTATAACCATTCCCAGCTATGGTGTCTTCAAATAAGACCCATCTTCTGGTTGAGCTTTTCTTACTATTAATTTTATTGTAATATCGGCATATGGCTTCACAGTCTGTTCGTACTGTAAATTCTTTAAATCCTAGATATAACCTAAATGCATTTATTGCATTTACAACTGCAAGAATTTCTCTATCAATATTATTTACCGTCTTTAATTTGTAACTTCTTGAAGCATATCTGCATATTTTTTCGTCTGCCTTTGGAGAGTATTTATTGGGCTTTTGTTTTAGTATCGCACCCCATCCTACCTTAGATGCATCTGTCTCAATTATAAAATAATTGTCTTCTAGAGGCAATTCTAGGGGTTTTAAATTCCTGACCTTTTCCTTGATGGCCTTTACTAATTTTATATCTTCAGAATTGAAGTATCTTTGACCATTTTTTCTTAATTTAGCATATAAAGGTCCTGCTAGCTTTGCTAAGTTATCTATATAGTTTCGCGCATAGTTTACAATTCCTAAGAACTGTTGTAAAACCTTTTTATCACTCATATTATCAGGAAACTCTAATATTTTCTTTGCAATATGTTCTTGTAGATATATTTTTCCTTCTCCTATTTCATGACCAAGGAAATTTATTTTCTCTTTGCAAATCTCCATCTTCTTTTTAGATAGTATGAGCCCATTTTGTTCTACCTTTCGAAAGAACACTTCAAGATGGGCTATATGCTCTTTGTATGATTTTGAGAATACTAACAAATCATCTACGTATACTAATATAAATGCTTGATTCTCATTAAATATATTTTGCATCTTTCTTTGAAATAGTGCAGGTGCATTCTTTAGGCCTAATGGCATTACTAGCCATTCATAATGGCCTTGTGGACAAGTAAATGCTGTCCATGGAATAGATTCTTCAGCCATTTTTACTTGCCAAAATCCTGCCTTTAAATCGAATTTGGAGAAATATTTACTTCCTTGTATTCTGTTAATCCATTCCTCCTTATTAGGTATGTTGTATGCATCGTCAACTGTATTATCATTAAGCCTTTTAAAGTTAATTACCATTCTAGATTTACCTCTAACTTCTTCAGCATGATTTCTAACTATAAAAGCAGCAGATCGATGAGGGCTTCTGCTTTCTCTTATAGCTTTTAACTTTAATAACTCTTCAATATGCATTTTGAACTCTTCGATATCTTTAGGAGTTGCTTCTATTGGTCCTGACTTAATTATATAATCTGGATTTATGATATTTATTTTGCAAACTATAGAGTTCTTATCCCAATGTTTCATTGGTATTTCTCCAATAATTTGTATACTTTCTAGTCTTTGCACAATCTTATCTATATCCTTTTTGGATTTTATATCTCTATACCAATTTGGAGAGAATGATTGCAACCCAATGCATTCAGTACATGTATTTTCTATATGATATTCTTCTATGGTCTCACTAAGTTCTTCGTCTTTACAGAATTCAAGGGGATCTGGACTTGTGCTATATTCATCATCTAAATTAGATATTTCTACATTTTGCAAGGACTTTCTTTGTTTTCGCACTTCAGATCTGTATGGAACATTATCTTGATAAGGAATAAATGTTACCCCCTCTTCATGTATGATTGTGGTTTGTAAAGATTGTTGTAAAAATCTTAACCCTATTATCATGTCATCATTTATTACTGACAAATCTCTTATTGTAATTTCATCTATTATATATTTTGTGCCATTTATGTAAGCTTCAATATTATATGCTAGCTGGTTATGGATCTTCTTTATTCCTGACATATCGGTAGATACTTCAGCTTTATTATCATCTATAGTTTCAACTATTTCGGGACATCTCATAAAATATTTATCATGGATGATATTTTTAGTGCAACCAGTATCTAATAGTGCCAGTACTTTATATGAAATATTTGGCTTCAGAACAATCTTAACTGGGATCCTTATTCCTAACACTTCTTTGAATGGTAATCGAACAATATATTTGTTTCCAAAACTAGTAATTGCATCTTTCAATTGTATTAATTTGTCTCCTTTTTTATGCCTTACTGTTATCATTTGCTCTTTCATTTCTGTGTTTTTTGGAACATTATCATTTTCCTCTTTACTATTTTCTAACTCATCTTTAAGTTTTTCTAGCTCTGCTTCTAGCTTATTTATTCTATTTTCTAAATTTCTAAACCTACTGGATAATATTCGCTCTTCTGGTTCCAATTCTATCTCTTGTCTCCACTTTTGATTATTGGCTCTTAGACATGAGGCACATGCTTGTTTTAAACACAAGCTACATGTAAACCTATGATCTTGGCTTGGATAATATATACAGAAAGCACATTTTATGTTATAATCACCTTTTCCTCTAATCCAATCATGTTCACAATCTACTTGGTTCATCATTTCAATTTTTAAACCGGCTAAATCATCTATTAGGTCTATTTCATCTTCACTTGATTCATATTCTGGAGCCTCATTTTCTACTTCATCTGTTTCTATTTCATTATCACATACTAATATCTTTTCATTAACGCTATCTATAATTAACACCCTCTCTTGTTCTTCATATTTGCTAGAGTATCTTTTCTGGTCTTTATTAGGGCAAGTTCTACTTAGATGATCTGGTGAGTTACATATGAAACACCTGCATGTTTTATCATAGGTTTTCTTAGGATTATATCTTCTTACATTTCTTTTATGCAAGAATGGGGCTCTATTGTCTGATCTTCTTAAGAAATATCTTTTCTTTGTTCTAAAATTTCTATTATCTCTCCTTTGTGGTTTATAATATTTGTTTTTCCTATGCCTTTCTTCTCCATATGTAAGTGGTATTTGGACTATGTTATTGCAAAAATTATAATCTGATTTCTTCATAGATCTTTGGGCTTGAATACTAGTACACACCTTACTTAATTGTTTGAAAACAAATGTTATAGCTTGAGATATGTTTACCACGTTTCCCGCCGTTTCCTTTTTATATTCTTCAAATATTATTGACCCTAGGGGATCAGGCAACTTATTAAAATATCTTTCTACTACGCCTACATTAAAACCTTGTTGTTAGCAGTAGTAGCATTATACAAATAATGCTGGGAAAACTCTTTAATACCTTTCCAACTAGTTAATGTTAATTTTTCTATTTCTCTTAACCTTTCATTTTGCAATGAGGTATGTCCTAATTCAGGATCTTCTGCTATGATCATATTTGAGATAACATTCGCAAAGTTATTAGGGTTACTTCCTGCCCTTTTTAATTCTTCATATTGTCTAGGGTATGATTCTACCCATTGTTCCCAAAGAACTTTTACAGATTCTCCTAAAAATGTTTCAAGATATGTTAACATATCTTCTACCTTAGTGCCTATGCTATACTGATTTTGTACATATTTTTGTACTATTAAACCTTTCCATATGCTGATTATATTCGGCCAATCTATCGGGTCATGAGCTGCTAGGTTTAATATAGCACCATCATTTTTATAATTTTGGAATTGCACTGGTTTTTCAAAATCTCTTCTTTTAGTACCCATGTATCTATATTGTCCTGGGATATATGTAGGCTGGTAATCATCTTTTTCTGGAGGCCATTGTCCAGCTGTCCTGGTAGGTCTCTCTCTTTCTCCTTCTCTTTTTACAGATGATTCACCATATCCCCTTCTTCTTTTACCACTACTTTCTACTTCCATGGCTTCCATTGCATTGTCTAAATTATGTAGTCCCACATCATCTAGTGAGTTATAGAAATCACTATTTTGTTCTGAATCATCATATCTTTCATCTTCTAACCACATTTCTTTTATTAATTCCTCCTCTTCCTCATAACTTTCTAATAATAACTTATTATTGATATCCCATTGCTCTTCTTCACTAACAATTTCTTCTTTTTGAATAATATTCTTATCTTTATTATTATTATTAACGACAGAATTTTTATTAATGATCGCATTTGCTTTTCTTTCTGCGGATGCTAAAATTTTATCTTCCATGCTTGAACTACTAGTGACAGACATTTTATCGCTTTTTAGTTTCTTTAACCTTGCAATTTCTCGAATGATAAATAGCTCTCTTTCTCTAATTTTCGGCCAATCCTTTGTCATAGAATGACTATATTCCCATTCAATATGCTTTAGCTTCTTTTCCCAATGAATTATTTCATCATCTAAATTAGCCTTTTCCATACATTCAGATATACCTTTATTCTTATCATCATTAATTTCCGATTCTGACATAAATGATTCAGAGTCTTCTATTGATGCAGCTTTATAGTTCATAAATCGAATACTGCTACTTTCTTCACAATTTTGATAGCTTATGTAGTTTTCAGGTTGCCTTAATTCTTTTTTCTCTATTAATTCTCCTATCTTCCATTCTTCTCCTTCTCTTTCTTCAGAGCCAATTTTAAGAGGATTCATAAATTTAATACCTTTTGATTGCATACTATCAATTACGTCATTCACATTCACTCTATATCTGGAGCTACTTCTATTAGTGAGCCTTCCTATAAATTCTATACTTACTAGCAAATTTGTTCCTTTAAAATCTTCATAACCTTTAGTTTGGAAACCAAAACTCATTTTTTTCAATAAATTCTTTTACGGGCATCATTAGGTCTGGAGCTATATAGGTTATTAATCTATTTTCATTCATGTCTCCTTCCAAAAATCCTAATGCTGCTTTATCTACAGATTCCCATCTTCTGTCTAATAAAGTTATCAAAACCTTCGCACCTAATTTTTTTCCTTGTCATACCTTTGAGTCCTATGATATACATGCCTTGATGAATATATTTGTAACCACAATATTTTAATTCATTTTCAATATTTTTTGCTTACAATTCTTAAATCTACTGGATGTGTTAACACGCTTAATTCTACTTCTCGAGATATTCTGTATAGACCACTCTTACTTTCAAACATACCCATGTGATATACTTGTTGTGGCTTTATTTTTCTTAGGGTATCTTTCTGATATCTTTCTATATCTCTTTGTATATCTATAACTTCTTCAATACTATCAATATCATCAGCTTTGCATGATAATCTATGCTTCATGGCTAAAGGTCTTGAATCTTGCCTTACTAATTGGAGAGTTTTGTCTCGTCTAAGGAAGCCTTTAGATACGTCCATTTTTCGGAATTAATATTTCTAGTAGAGGCAACTATTCCAGATGATGATAACACAATTTCTTTGTTGCTTTGAACACTTTTTAGCTTATCTAATACTTGAATTAATAGTTGGATGATTGTGTTATTTTGTCTTATTATTACTTTGGAATCTTCTTTTGGAGAATCGTGATCTGAAAACCCGACAGGAGGTGACATGTATTTAGCTACTTCGTTTAATGCTTGAGTATATTCGGTCATATAATTATGAGATAATCAAGGTTTTAACCTCTTGCACCAACTTTTTTATTTCAAGTATATCTTGTCTTGAATCAGTGCGTGTGAGTGACTCTTTGCCTTTACTTAAGTAACGGCCTATTGATAACACTTCTTCTTTAATATAATCGTTATTCTTGGAAACTGTATTCTGTCTTGCTTTTGCTTCCTCTAGCTTATGTAAAGCTAGATCAATTTTATTATTCAAACCTGAATACTTATCAGCAAGCTTTTGGTATTCTTTGAATAAACTTTCAAATTTTTGGTCTAAATTATCTTGTCTTTTTCCTCAAGATATGTAAAAGTTATATATCAAATCAACAACCGTATTTAACTGGCTATGAGATGAATGCCAGATATGCTCTTCAGAAGGATTTACTCTACTTATATTTAGATTTTCCTTAGTATTAATTACTTTACCTGCGCTAACTTCTAAGTTTAAATATTTTAACCTTTCAATGATTAAACGCTGGACCTGATACCAACTATATATATATATATATATATATATATATATATATATATGAAAAAATTACCAACAATATATGGGATTTTTTTATATATATATAGTTACTATGTGATTAGATTTTGATTAGGTTAATTTGGGATTAGGTGGAAGTGGTAGACAGGTATTCTTTTTATCTTGAATAGTATTTACTATTCACTAGGTAGGGCACTATTCACAATAGTGCTCCACTATTGAATACACTATTTGGAATAGTATTCCACTATTCACAACAATATTTAATTCAATATGATTACCTTCACGTTCTAACTTGATTATATATTTAATGCATGATCTATTTAGAGGCTGGCGAGGCCAACAATTCGTCCGGCGATGTGCGCAAAGGTGTAAAATCCTACTCAGTACTCACCATATTTTTCATTATGTTGCATCAGATGTAGCTAGTTACGTTCACTTAGCAGTTTTAATTGCAAATTTATGGGGTAAATTCCTATCGTCTTCCCAGGCAGTTCCACCCGAAGGGAACACTTCTCTACGGCCACAAGGTTCTCATTCAAACGCCACTCTGGCTACACAGAGAACTACACACGCAGAGGTTTCTCCTATAGGATCCCTAGCATAAGAACTCGTCCCATAAATTCATAAATAAAAGCACTAAGTGAAACCAAGAAACTACATCATTTCAACAACATAATTTACATATGGTTTTCCCTTTCGGGAGGCCCCGAAGGGATTACACACAACTAGGAAATTACCTTCAAACTCTTGGCGAACTAAGCGCCTTCTTGGCTATTCTACTAGTAGTGGTGGTGGCTAGACTACGAAGGAAGTGGTGCTCTGGTGGAGAGTCTCGATGCTTTGAGTGCTCCGTGCTCTCCCGTCTCTTGTGTTCTCTTCTTGAGCCCAGCGTCTCCTTTTATAGCCGCGAGGGGTGGCTGCAAGGTGGCCTTCGGGAGCCTTCCTTCACTTATTTTACCCATGGTAGCATGCACACATGTCCTACTAGGGTATACGCGTGTTCTTCTAATAATATAGAAAAGTGCGAGAGAGTGCCGACAAGTTTCAATCTTCAGGAATCTTTGCTTTCTTCACGTGGCATTGTCTCTCGGTGAATAATTGGCTAGTCTTTGTGTACCAGTCTTCGCTCTTCGGCCATATAGATCTTCATGCGATTAGCCTTGAGAGCTTCTTCAGCCTTCAAGAATCCTCGTGTCAGTGTATGCGTACATACATGCCAAGGCTGCTTACATTTTCAATATTGCTTAATATTATTATTTATTTATTTTAAAAATATATGTATATATATATTTTATTTTATTTATTATTATTATTATTAATATATTTTTTTAGGGGGGTCTTCCCTGCCCATATGATTGATAATACCTTATCAATATTTAAAGGACCTTATGGGAATTTCTATCAATATTCGGATCGGGTATATATATATACACACACGGTGGCGCTAAACTGCGCGAGAGCGCAAAACGCCTAATCGTACGCGCTGGTCGCTAATGACCCACTCGACTGGCCGCTTGTTCCTCGTCCCTATAGATTAGGAAATGGAAGTAACAAGCAATACAAAAAATAGTAATTGATTAAATTCTTTTACCGTAGTCAGCGCCCCATCTCCGCCCCGCAACACTAGACGCTTGAACCCACCATCTACTAATGACGGTAATCATATCAGGGTACATGGTAACGGAAGTACTAGTACATTACGAGGCATTGCAGCAGTAAATCCATGACGAGACCGTGCAGCAGTCAGTCCTCTGATTGTAAAATAAGGTGAACACATAGTAGTTGGTTTACTATGTTAAAAAATGTACGAATAACAATAGGTGGTTTCTAGCCAACGCTTGGAAAAAGTAAGCGCCGGTGAACGGTTCCTCTAGTAATTGGTTTACTGTATGTCAGAAATACAATTACCATGTACGTGGCTAATGGCTGACAATGAATATTAGTTTTTTTATTTAAATGGAAAATGTACCTATGGTAACAGCGTTACCACTCTATACATGAATCCTACTAGGTACAGTATGTGCTAGTAATTGCATCACGATGTGGTAACTGCATTACGATGTGGTATGGTGGAAAATCACGTACTAGTGAGAATTAAAGAAGCCTAAATAAACATAAAATATTTTAAGCTTACGACTGATCTACCTTGGTTTATTATTTTTTGCGCAAAATTGGCCGAAGAATTTAATAACCTGATTACTATGTTCCCTTCACAAATTGCAACTACGTTTTATGAACACATTACTACGTGCAAATAGGCCTGAACAGGCATAGCAAATTTTACCATCCAATGGTGGAGAGTCGTAATGATTAGGGTCCACTACTGTGTTCCATTCGTTTATTGCAGTGAAGACATAGCAAATTTTATTATCCAACAGTGGAGAGCCGTAGTAATGATTAAAGTCCATTACCATGTCCCATTAGTTTTCTACGGTGAATTTCCAATCGGTAAGGAGGCGCGCGGAGCGGACTAATTAGAGTAGTTGAGAGACTCGGTCGGGCAGCCGGCGCGTACGATAGCGCTCTGGCTTAGTTTAGCGTGTCTATATATATATATATATATATATATATATATATATATATATATATATATATTATATATATATATATATATATATATAGGGAAAATCCATCCTACCACCCGGTGGTAGTTACCCCACATATCTCATATACTACCATGTGGTACTATATATACTATTTTATTATTTTAAATATGTTCATATAATATATCTAAGATATTTCAAAGCAAGTTACATGAAAAAATTGCATATGAGCCCATAATTTTTATTATATTTGTGAAATACGTACATATTTGTACGTAAAAAAGAGCATACTCAAAAAATGGTAAATACTACCTAAAATTTGTATATATACTACCTAATCATTGTTATATACTACATACTATACGTACATACTCTCGATTTCGATAGATACTACATACAACATACAAAACGCAAGTAGTGGTAACTACCACTGCTTGTAGGAAACATTTGTCCTATATATATATATATATATATATATATATATATATATATATATATATATATATATATACTCCCACCTTTAGAAGGCCTCCCGTTAGCATCAATTAGCGCCAAAAAGAAAGAAAGAAAAATGGCAGTGGCTATGAGCCGGTTGCATGCCCCTGCATGCAAGGGCGTTATCCCGCATGAGGTTAGGAAATTTGTTACGGAGGTATCTCCTCGGTTATGGCCCGATTAGGATATTTTGTTCGCAGATGGCTATGTACTGCAGTTTCTGCATATGCTAAGCAGTATGTATTTAGTTTTCTGTATTGAAGTATATACTTCCTTATTATGAGATTAGTATACTTATGTAGAAGGGTGTATGTACTGCATTTTCTGATGTACGAGTTCGGAGTATATACTTCAGTCTTGTAGCAGTATGTGCTTTTTTTTTGTGAAGAGTATATACTTCGTTTTTGGATAGAGTATATACTTAGCAATCAAATGAGTATGACTACTCTCTACTTCTATCTGAAATCAGGACGATATCTACTTGGCAGCCAAAGGAGTATATACTATTTTATTATTAAAGGAGTATATTACTATCAGAAACAGGGTTGGTTATATATATAATTTGCAGCAAATTAAATACGTATATACAACCCCAAAACAGACATGAGAGGTATCTGTACCAGATAACAAATAAAAGTACACACTTGCTTTTATATATCCCAGTTCAAGCATATATTTACACCAAAAATGGACTACAGTAAAAAAGAGTATATCTTGCGGCCAATATGAATATGTTTCGCCAGATGTCAACAAACACTTCTTTTCCAAAGCACAAATTTTCTGCAGTTTGCGGTAAGATCTGAAAGTAAAGAAGCATAGTTGTTAGGTCAAGAACTGGAGCATAAACAAACAAGAAGATCGGAAACTTGTTACACAACGAAGAGATGGCGATTGCTTCATAAATTCAGTACGTCAAAAGAGAAACAGTGGGAGTGTATTAGGACTAGAACTCCGTATAATTTACAAGATGATCTTTCTTTTGTAGTTTAAACTAGGATAACAACAATATTTATTAAAGACGTGCCCTGCTCTTTCTCACTTTTCTTCTTATCAAATAAAGAAGCCTGAAAGAAATCTGGTATAATTAGTTTGCTGGACAAATATATATGAGTATGCCCAGAAATATGAGTATGTTCATCCAAAAAATAGTACTCACTCTATAAAGAAATATAAGAGCGCTACTTTAGTGATATAAATGCTCTTATATTTTTTTATGGAGGGAGTATCTTCGAAGCTGTGAGTATGGTTAGTATATTTGTTACAAAGCAGCATTTTCCTAGAAAGGAGTATGTTGATCTAAAGATGAGTATATTCAGATCTATGAGTATGAATTTACAAGGAGAGTATATGCACAAAAAATACAAATATGTTCGTCTAAACAGTTAGTGAGAAGCAACTATTGTATGTAATCCATTCTGGTGTTTTCCCATCGAAGTGGTGACATTCTTCTTTTATGACCGAGGTGGGCAGCGTGCATACATAGCTGAAGCTGAGCACATACGTATGTCGCCGACAGGAAGGATTGAATCACAGTTGTCCGAGTGCAGGTGCAGTCGGCCACCAGGAGAGCCTCCATATAAGACACAAAAGAAATTATGTTCTTCTCCAGGAAACAACAGATCAGAAAAAATAATAACCGGAACTAAATCGTATGGAGACAAACCACATGCCGCTGGCCGCCTGGCCCTTGGAGTCGAGGCTTCAAGATCAATTGGAAAGAAGGTGGGTCCGTTGTACTGATGCATGTCTCTCAGTCCCATCCATATAAACTAGCGAACCGGAAGGCAACGACGAGGCCAGATGACGATCACCTGGAATCCAACAGCAGGGGGAGAGAGCTTCCCATGAATCTTGTTTTGCGGTCGGAGGTTGTCGCCGCGAGTCGCGCATCTCATCGTCCCCGTTAGATGTTGTCGTGCCACCGCCGCCGCCGCCGTCGCCCATTGTGATACGTCGGTGAGGTGGTGACATGCCATAGGAGGAGCCGCCGAGAGTGATTATCTTCTACGAAGGGATCATCTAAAAATTGTAATCAGGTGAGAACAGCTAAATAGAATCCCTAAAAACGTGGATCGGTCAACGAACTGTTGTTTTCTTAAATAAAAAAGCGTCGCAGGTTTAAAGAGCGACTCGGGCGCCCAAGAAAAAAAAAGCACACGTGGCATGGGAGTATGTACTCCTAAGAGTACTAATCTATTTATATACATATATATATATATAGGAAAATGGGTTGATACTCCTAGGAGTACATACTCCGAGCCCCGTGTCGCCCTTTTGACTCTCAACCTATCCGATTCAAATGGATAAAACCGTTCAGCATTTAATTAGTCAATTAATTAATCACATGTAAATCCCACCGATGGGATCACATGCATTTGAAACTCAGTTCCAGATTGCCAGGGATAAACATGCATATGGTTGCAAGTTTTGTTGGCCTATAATTAGGTCTGTTTTATCTTTCGAGAAATCAGTTGATTAATTGTGGCAGCAATGAGATGAGACGGCCTGCTTTTTATTCGCATGACCATCGCATCCTTGCGTACATACCATGTTGGGCGGTGACGGCGGCCACGGCGACACGGCGACAAGATGCGGTTGCCTCCTCTCATCCAGCTACTGAGTTTCCGGGAGTTAGAAACACAGGTTTAGGGTTTTGCGTGGGTGGTTGACATCCAGCCTCACGTCTCAATATATAGAGGATCACAATTATAATTACATACGTGTACAAATACGTGTACAAGGACAATATACTAGACCCTACTTTACATGCTCCCTCAATCTGAACTACATACAAGATTTAGATTGGTTCTAAAACGGTCTAGCATCTGTCTAGTAGCGGGTTTAGTAAATACATCCGCTAACTGATCATCTGTAGAAATAAACCTGACTTCCAGTTCACAAGCAGCTACTCGTTCTCTCACAAAGTGGAAATCAATCTCAATGTGTTTTGTCCGAGCATGAAACACTGGATTCGCCGTCAGGTAAGTTGCCCCTAAGTTATCACACCACAATATAGGAGTGCGCTGCCGTGGGACTCCAAGTTCTGTGAGAACCGAGTCTATCCAAATGGCTTCAGCCGCGCCATTGGCTAATGCCTTATACTCTGCTTCGGTGCTTGACCTCGAGACTGTGGGTTGCTTCTTCGAGCTCCAAGATACAAGGTTAGGTCCAACAAATATAGCAAAACCATCAGTGGAGCGCCTATCATCAACACAGCCTGCCCAGTCTGCATCGGTGAATATACTCACTCCAGTGAATCTGGACTTACGAATCCATAGTCCCATGTCTAGCGTACCTTTGACATATCTCAGAATACGCTTGACTGCTTCCCAATGATCCACCGTTGGCTGAGACAGGAACTGACACACTTTGTTCACTGCGAAGGAGATATCAGGGCGAGTGAGGGTCAAATACTGAAGTGCCCCAACCACACTGCGATACCGAAAGGAGTCATCTCTACCCAGTAGTGCACCACTATGACGTGAGAGACTCTCGGATGTAGCAAGCGGAGTGGAAGTGGCCTTGCAGTTCTCCATGTTGACGCGATGAAGAAGATCTAAAGCATACTTTTTCTGCGTCAAGGTCATGCCCCCTGAATGAAAGGACGCTTCCAAACCAAGAAAGTACTCGAGGCGACCCAAATCTTTGATGGGAAAGCTAGCAGACAATGACTGCACAAGACGATCCACCACGGCGGGGGTAGAGCCAGCAATCACAATATCATCAACGTACACCAGCATGTATATCTGTATAGTACCCTGGGAGAAGATGAACAATGATGCATCTGATCTGGAGGCAACAAAACCGAGCTGCAAAAGGCGCTGACTCAAACGAGCATACCAGGCACGGGGTGACTGCTTGAGACCATAAATAGACAGTTGAAGTTTGCAGACATGAGAGGGATAAGTGGCATCCTCGAACCCAGGTGGCTGCTGCATGTACACATCTTCGGCCAAGAACCCATGTAAAAAGGCATTGCTCACATCAATCTGTCGGAGGCTCCAGCCACGAGACACAGCAAGAGACAAAACCAAGCGAACCGTGGCAGGCTTCACCACCGGGCTAAAAGTATCTCCGTAGTCAATCCTGTGCTGTTGAGTGAAACCACGAGCAACAAGACGAGCTTTGTGCTTATCAATAGACCCATCCGGACGGTGCTTGGTTTTGAAAATCCACTTGCAGCTCACAATATTAACACCAGGTGGCCGAGGCACCAACAGCCAGGTGTTAGTGCGACGGAGAGCAGCAAACTCCTCGAACATGGCGGCACGCCAGGCAGGTTCACCCAGAGCATCATGATGGGAAACCGGCGCGGCGAAGAAGGCACGACGGCGAGAGTCGTACTGAACCGTGCCATCAGTGTAAGACTTCTCCTTGCGCGTATGATCACGATGGCGTGTAACCATAGCATGCGCCGGAGCTGCATCGCCAGTAAGAGAAGACGACGGCGACGAGGGCTCGGACGAGGGTGTCGCAGTTGAGGGGACCTCAGCAGGAGGCGACACGGGCCGAGAGACGATGGTGTGCGGGACCGGCCCAGGCGAGGGCGGAGGCCCGGGCGACGAACCGGGCGAGGGTGGCAACCCGGCCGCACCGGGCGAGGGTGGCGACCCAGCCGCGTCCGCGGTCGCGCCATCAGGCGAGGCAGCCGCATCCGCCTCGGGCGGCGTGACATGCACGTCGGGCGCATCAGGAGGCGTCGGAGCAGCAACATGTACCTGGGGGGAACTCAAAGCAATATCACCTGCAAAAGACAAGTTAGATGACAAATAGGACAGGTCATATTTGCGCACATGGACATCCGAAACCGGTTCATCGGAGGGAAAAGTGAGTGCATGTTCAAGAGAAGCAGGATCAACCGAAACGCCGGGTTGAGAGTAAGGGAACACAGTCTCGTCGAAAACAACATCACGAGAGATGTATATCCGACCGGAGGTACGGTCAAGACACTTATAGCCCTTATGCAAAGGACTATAGCCAAGGAAAACACACATCTTGGACCGAAACTCAAGTTTGTGAGCATTGTACTTGCGGAGACTAGGCCAGCAAGCAGACCCAAAAATCCGAAGGGAAGAGTAGTTGGGCTGAACATGAAACAGACGAAACAAAGGTGTGTCCTTGTTGAGAACCGGAGTGGGCATACGGTTGATGAGGTAACATGCCGTAAGAAAAGCCTCATCCCAAAACCAAAGTGGAAGAGAGGAGTGCGCAAGCAAGGCAAGACCGGCCTCGACCAAGTGTCGGTGTTTGCGCTCGGCAATACCGTTCTGCTGAGAGGTATGCGGACATGACACTCGGTGAGAGATGCCCGTGCGTTGAAAGTAGCGATGGAGTTTGTGGTATTCACCACCCCAGTCAGACTGAACGGCTTTGATTTTATAATCCAGAAGGCGTTCGACATGAGCCTGAAAGTTGTAGAAAACTTGCTCAACATCAGACTTGTGTTTAAGAAAATAAATCCAGGTGAAGCGCGTGTAGTCATCAATAAAACTAACATAATATTTGTACCCTCCCGACGAAGCAAGAGCGGGACCCCAAACATCTGAATGTATTAATTCAAGAGGTACAGTAGTGATGTGAAACGAAGTAGAATAAGGTAGTTGATGACTCTTAGCACGCTGACATGCATCACAAACTAACGATGAATTATTTGAACTAGAACACGGAAGTTCATGACTCCGAACAATGGAAGTGACCACATTATTTGTAGGATGACCAAGACGTTGATGCCATTGCGACGACGAAACTCGAACACCGGAGGAGGCACGGTGAGACAATGAAGATGACGCACGAGCGAAGGGGACCGGATAGACCCCCCCCCCGTAACTTCTACCGTGAAGGATGACGTGCCTGGTTGCTTTGTCCTTAACAAGGAAAAAACGACGGTAAAATTCAACAAACACGTCATTATCACAAAGAAGACGATAAACAGAGAGAAGATGCTAGCTGATGTGTGGAACATGAAGGATGTTGCGCAGTTTAAGAGATGAACCGGGTAAACGCGAATGACCAATGTGTGAAATAGACAAACCTGCACCATTGGCCACCTGAACCTGATCCTTGCCGTCATAGCGCTCATGAACCTGGAGGCGCTCAAGATCATTAGTCAAGTGATCCGTAGCCCCGGTATCCAACACCCAAGGAAAGTCGACGGTGTTGGTGGAGGCCGAGTTGGCGGAGCGGGAGTTGTGATCCTGATCATAGCGCTTGCGACAGTCGTCGGCTTCATGGCCCCAGTTCTTGCAAATTTGGCTCGGGGGACGCCAGCGGTTGCGACGCCCACCTCCTCTGCCGTTGTTGTTGCCGGCGTTGCCTCATCCACCTTGCCGGCCATTGCCGGCATAACCAGTATTGCGGTCACGGCCGCCGGTGTTGCCGCCATTACTGCCCTGGCGGTTCTGCCCTGGCTGGCCATGTCCATCAGCCGGGCACCCCCCACCATGGGAGGAATAGGGATCGGAGTAGGGCGCGCGTCCGCCCGCGCCGTACGAACCCGAACGGGTCACGGCGTTCGCGGAGGGAGACCACCCCTCCACCGCACTCTGTTGTGCCTGCAGCGCCTCGAAGGACAGAACCAATGAGTAAACACTGGAGGAGGGCATGGGTGCATTACTCATGCCCAAAGAGGCGGCGATGGAGTTGTAGGCGGAGCCGAGGCCAGTGAGGATGTGATCGATAAGCTCATCATCCCGGACCGGAGAGCCGGCGACGGCCATAGTGTCGGCCAGGGCCTTCATCTTATGCATGTATTCCGCGGCAGACAGATCATCCTTACTCAGCGACTGAAGTTGCCGCCGGATGTGGCGGACATTGGCGCGGCTCTGGGCGCCGAACATGGCGGCGACGGCTGTCCATACCGTATGCGCCGACTCGCAGCCAATAAGTTGGCATGCAATATCCTCATCCATGGAGGTGAGAAGAAGCCCCTTGACGCGCTGATCTTGAACCCACCATTGGTGGTACTCCGGGTTGGCGACGGTGGTAGCAGCGTCGCCGGTGCCGACAACGAGTGTTTTGGCCGGTGCCGCCTTGGTGCCATCGAGGTGTCCATGGAGGTTGGCACCGGCAAGAACGGTGCTGGTGATGCCCCCCCAAAGCATGAAGTTGTGGCGACCGAGGCGGACGGAGATCGTCGGGACGGCGAGTGCGGCGGGGATCGAGGCGACGGGAGAAGAGACGATCGCGCCGCTAGTTTGGGCGACGGACATAGCGGCGGATGACATCGCAGCGGTGGCGTGGATGAGACAGCGCCCGGCGGCAGCGGAGCAAGTCGCGGGAGATGGCACGCGCGGCAACTGCGATCGGAAGCAGCGGCGCAGATGGATGGAACACACTCGCGGCGGATGGATGCTAGCTCACGCGGCGGATGGATGGCTAGCTTGGCTAGCTCACGCGGCATGGATCGCTAGCTTGGCTTGCTCGCGCAGCGATCGGAGGTAGCGGCTGCGTGGAGAGAGGATCGGGCGGCGGCGCGAGGAACTTGCGGCGGCGGCCCGGCCTGATACCAAGTTAGAAACACAGGTTTAGGGTTTTGCGTGGGTGGTTGACATCCAGCCTCACGTCTCAATATATGGAGGATCACAATTACAATTACATACGTATACAAATACGTGTATAAGGACAATATACTAGACCCTACTTTACACCGGGTACACTACCGCCACCGCCCGGCGGTTACGACGACATGCGTTGATGTGATGCGGCTAACCCAGCCTGATCGACGACGACGACACTAATGAACCTTCCGTCTCATGTACGCATCACCATTATGCATGCACTTCCTTGTATTTTATTTAATCCTCAGAAATTGAATCTCACGGACTAATGCGATATGGCAGTATAATCCATGAACACCATGGCGACCTAGATGTATCCATCGGCATCCAAGAGCTGGTCTGTCATCGGTGCATGCAGTTTGGCACACGCGTGACGGCGAGAACAGCTTGCAAAGACAGCAGGGACAACCGTGGTTCTTACCGACGTCCAAAGTCTAGAACAAACTCTCATTGGTGACATGTACATAGCTATAGCATGCATGCGTTTTACTCTATTTCAGATCCTTGTAGTATTTCTCTTCGTTTCTGTATTCTTGATGAAGGGAATCGGCTTGACGGCGAAGATGTATATACCCATTGATGCATTATATACTGTTATTAGAAAAGTATATGTACTACTGATGAAGTATTTTTGATGGATATACATACCCTTTTTTATGAACATATACTTTCTAGATATACTCTTTTTTTTGTGGGGCTATCAAGATATACTCTTTCTTATGTCTTACCAAAAAAATGGTATATACCCTCCCACAAAAAGTGGTATATACCCTCTCTACGGAAAAAACATGGTATATACCCTCTCACAAGATGTAGTACATACCTACTAAAGAAAATTCTAAACATACTCCCTTAAAGAAAAGTGGTGTATACCCTATAAGGAAAAACATGATATATACCCCCTCACAAAAAATAGTATATGCCCACTAAAGAAACATATAAGATATACTCAATAAAAAGAGGTATATATCCTGTAAGAAAAAACATGATAGATACCCTCTCACAATACACACTACATACCCACTAAAGAAAAATGTGGATATATCATAATCTGTTGTTTTCTGCGTAGGTACTGAACTACAGTCTAATATTGAGCAATATACGTACACTATTCATTATTTTTGTTGTAAGTCGTCCAACTCACAAGAATAGTGTGCACTACAAGTAGTATATACTCAAATTTTCAGAATAGTACGTACTCAAAATTGAGAGTACTACATTTGACGATGGCATATCATGCACGGACGAAAACTAAATAAAAAAAATGGGGTAAGATGGGGTCAGCGGCTTCAACTAGTTAGTTCCTACCTTTTAGGGATTAGGTAGCATGCAGTCGGTTTTTAATGGTGCTATTGGGTATATCCATCCAACTAACACACCGCATCCACTAAAGGGCATGGCAGTATGTACTCTCGTTCAGTATATAACAAGTGTTTCCTACAAGCAGTGGTAGTTACCACCACTTGCGTTTTGTATGTTGTATGTAGTATCTATCAAAACCAAGAGTATGTACGTGTAGTATATAGTATATAACAATGATTAGGTAGTATATATACTAATTTTTAGGTAGTATGTATCATTTTTTGAGTATGCTCATTTTTACGTACAAATATGTACGTATTTTACAAATATAACAAAAACTATGGGCTCATATGCAATTTTTTCATGTAACTTGCTTTGAAATATCTTAAATATAGTATATGAACATATCTAAAATAATAAAATAGTATATATAGTACCACGTGGTAGTATATGAGACATGTGGGGTAACTACCACCGGATGGTAGGATATATATATATATAGTATACAAATGCACACTAGCTTGATATACAAATTTTAAAAAAACACTAAAATAAAAATGATACGTTGATTAGATATTATTTTACTTATGAATACATGACAATAATGAGAATTATTAAATATATGTCTGAAGAATAAAATAAAATAATGCAACATGTGAATGAAAAATAATTTTTTTGTACAACACACGTGATCTTAAAAAATATAGTCAGTACAACATGCATAATCAGAAGGTAAATGATATATTGATAACATATACATTTATATATGAATAAATACAAAGATACCTAAAACAAAACTATGTTTACAAAGTGTTATTAACAAATTGTATAAAATTGTAGCCCGCGCATCGACCGGGCCACTTTGCTAGTTATCCTAAATACTAATAGAGTGCTAAACACACAAAACAAGTCATTTCATTCTAGCATAAGGACTATGAATATTTTTTTACATAAAGTGAGACTTGAGATGCGAACCCTTTCGAACACCGATATGTATATCTGCTCAAACCAATGTTCAGTTTTACGTCAAGTTTGATACTTATTTGTATGAACTATGAATATTTTGTTACATAAATGGAGACTTGAGACGTGAACTCTTTCAGAGACCGATATGTATGTCTGTTCAAACTAGCATACCGTAACTTCCCCAAATGTTTTACTCGGTACATGGGTTTGTTCTGCTTTACATCAAGTTTGATTCGTTCTGACTCCATATTGATACTGACATCTAGAATTTCTATATAGATTTTGAAGCAGGATTATCATAAAGATAGACCTCCATGAGTTTTACAATGTCTAATTTACCTAATATTATATTGAATTTGCAGAATACAACTTGTTTCCCATATGAACAAGAAATGATTGCCAAGTATGTAAGAGCATCTCCAACAGCCGCGCTAAGCGCCGCGCGCAAAAACCCTGTTTGCCACGCGCGCTTCGGCATGTTTAGCGCGGCCGCCAGTGCTGGCTCCAGCAGCCGCACTATAATGCAGCGCGCGCGCGCCGCTCCAGCAGCGCGCAAAAATACAGCGCGCGCGACTCGCCGGGCATTAACATATATGATATTTTCGACACAAAATAAGTTTGAAACATTCATCAAAATGCAATGAACATGTGAAATTTGACACAAACAAGTTACTGAATAAAAGTTCATGCCCACAAGTTCATCCAACCAAATTCAAATGCAAACTAAAGTTCAAGACATAAATGAAAGACACATGAATCATCTTCCTCGTCTTCGTCCTCATCTTCTGAAGACGATTCTTCCGCCTCCGAAGATGAATCTTCCTCCCTCTCCTCATCACGCACCGCATCACGTGAAGCTCCGACGGTGTTAGCAAGATCTTCAACGGCATTTTCATGGGAATGTGTGTGAGAAGGCACATCGAAAGACATTCCACCCATGGCGGCCGGAGGTGCACCCATGCCTCCCATGAGAGAAGCAAAACTCATGCCCCCCATGGCGGCCGGAGATGCACCCATGCCTCCCATGGCGGCCGAAGATGCACCCATGCCTCCCATGGCAGCAGGAGGTGCACCCATGCCTCCCATGGCTCCGAAGCCACCCATGCCTCCCATGGCGCCAAGGCCACCGCCACCCATGCCGCCGAGGCCACCGCTACCCATGCCGCCAAGGCCACCGCCACTCATGCGGATCATGGCTCTTTTTTGGATCAACACTTCTTCACGGGCAAGATTGACATATTCCTTTTGCGCTTCATTGAGGTTGGATTTGTCCAAGAAGAACAAGTGCTTCTCCCATTCCAACAATCTAGTTTGCTCCTCATTGCTCACTTTCCTCTCCTCCAAAGCCACCTTCCCCTCCTCGGCCACCACCCTTCTCTCCTCGGCCGCCAACCTCCTCTCCTCAGCCGCGGCATCTTGGTTCCTTGCCATTTTCCTCACCTTGTTGGCTTCTCTTCTTGCGTTGACAATTGCTTCCATAGCATTTTTGAGCTCATCATCTCCTTTCCTTTTCTTCTTTTCGGTTTTGTCTTTCTTGCACCCATCCGGTCGTTTTGGCTTCGAGTATGAAACCGAGTTGGGTGTGGGGATTCTCTTGCCGTCATCACTTGATGCATCATCCTCCTCCTCATCATCATTCAACTCAATTGCTCGCTTGCGTTTGTTGCTCAAATGCAAATCATCCAAACCATCACGCTTCTTCCATTTCTCATCATCCTTTAACACTTCATAGCAATGAGGCAAGGTAAAGATCCTGCCTTTCTTGATCTTCCCCTTCTTGGTTGTCCTCGTCTCTTCTTTGAACAAGTTCTGTTCAATGTTGTACTACAAGAAAACAAAACAAGTTAGCACTTCGGTCACGAAAAACAAGTATGATGAACATATATGAGATGCCACTTACTCGATCATCCTCATTTGTGCCACTTGGGTTAATCTTGTCAACTGCCTTTTATGCGGCCGCCCACTTTTGACAATCCGAGTTGATTGTCGACCATCGGGACCGAAGTGAGCTCTCGGAGCGGTCAATTCCACTCACGTTGTGAGCATGAAAGTGTTCTTACATTCGCCCCCAATACGCGTCTCTACTTTGATCACCTCCAATGAATGGATCCCTCGGCACTTGCAAATAAGTATAGCATAGTAACTTGTCATCGTTTGTGGTGTAATTGCCCGCTCTTACTTTCGGCACCTCGACAATGCCCTCACCCTCCTCGTCCACCTCAAACTCATGGTCTTCAAAATGGATGTCATTGGTTTAAGACCAATGCGAATTGTTGGACCCAACACCCATAGTTGACATGTATGCATCATCGTTGAGACTACAAAATTTTTTGAACAATGCAAATAAGCTATCTATATGTGATGATGCATTGAAAAAATAACAAGAAAAGAAAAGTTGGAATTTTTTTTCACCTTGGGGGCATTTCGTCGAACACGTGGTGCGCGTCGGCGGCCGGCCCAACGAGTGAGCTCGCCGGCGCTTTGGCAGCCGCCGCGGCCGTCGAACGCCCTGCAAGCTTCTTTCCCCTCGCCTTCGTGCTGCCGGAGCCGTCCGCCGCCTTGTTCTTCTTCGCGGATGTTTTGCCCTTCTTCGGCCGCGCCGCATTGGGGACCTTCGACGGTGCGGCGGCGGCACGGGACGGCGCCGGCGCGACGCCACCCGGCGCCGTGGTCATCAGCGGCGACAAGAAGAGGCTGCGCGCGAGGCCGACGCTCGGCGGAGCTCCGGCGGTGGCGACGCCAACGCTCCCCGCGCTAGGGTTTCCGGCGGCGGCGGCGGCTGCGGCGGCGGCGGGGGGTTCGCGGCTGTACAACGGGGTGAGCGGGGTGCCGGTGTGCGCGTCCATGGGTGGGTGGCAGGGCGCCGGCGCCGGCGCGCGCGGGGCGTAGGAGAAGGAGAGGAGAGAGTGCGGCGCGAGCGCTCGAGTGTGCCGCACGCTGTAGCGGGCGTCCGAAATACACCGCGCGAGACAGTGTTTTCGACCGCGCGCCCAACTCGTTATAGCGCGTGCGCCGTTTTTGCGCGCCCGCTGGAGCGACCCACCGCGTTGCGTGCGCTAAAACAGACTAATTTACGGTGCGGCACTAGTTTAGCGCGGCTGTTGGAGATGCTCACTTAAGTAGAGTGATCCCCAACCCCCAACCACCACCCACCTACCCCTCACTCAGTTCTCCATTGTCGCTAGAAATGCTCTCCGGCTCGCGCACGAGACACTGATGGAGGTGGCGGGAGGGATTTGGTCTCACTGCCTTACATCGAGGGCTTACTTTACCATGGCGGGGACCCCTAGACTATGAAGCATGAACCCGACATAGTCCTCATGGCGGAATGCACCGCTGGGTGATAGCTTCTCTGCATGGGCGCGCATGTCGGTCTCCCTGCATGCTTTGTTGGCATCCTGGGAGAAGGTCCCACCTTTATCTTAATCGATCTTCTTGTTGTCCCTCTAGACATAGAGTCTGGCAGCATCAATGTGAACTTTACATTGAAATTCTGATATCATCCTATAAATCTTGTATATACTACGACGTAATGGAACACTACGGCTAGATTCACGACCATAGAAAAATGATATCTCAGGGTCGATGCCGAGAATATATTTTTTCCATTATTCTTAGTCCCAACAAAGTTGTATGCGTAGTTTCATGTGACATGAATGTCTCATTCACCAAGCAGCAATGCAACCTAGTCTCTTACCATCATTCATATATGTCTTTAACGCCATGCGCCTGAAGTAGTTCAGGACATGGACCTCAAGGGCGACGTTATAAACACACAACATGTACTAAAATTCTCGTTGAACCATTGCAAATATTCCATGGGAGTAACGTTAGTTTTCAGTGGAAATATCGAAAGAGTATAATTTGGTGGAAATCTCACTATTTGTATAATTCTCACTTATAGATATATTTTGAAGTTTTAACAGCTAAACCTATGTGCACAATCACAAACTCGTGAATAGGATACACTACTAGGGAAAAGCCTAGCAGCAGCGTGGGTTTTAGGCCTATCAGTAGCGCGGGACGATGCGCTGCTGATAAGGCGCTACAGCTAACGTGTAGCAGTAGCGCATGTCGTCCCACGCTGCAGCGCTTTTTACAGAGAAGCGTTACTGGTAAGGCGACGCTACTGCTAACTTTTCCCCCCTCGCTACTACTAGTTTTATTAGTTTTTTTCTGCATATTTGTTCTGTATTTGAATAGGCTTTATACAATAATCTTTAGCATATCATACACATACAAATGTAATCATAGCATATACATACAACTAGTCTCATCAAATCATGTCATCATCATAATCATCATCCAACACAAAGTGGTCTCTCGTTATCATCTCGAAAATAGCGATACAAATCTCGATTACTTGCAAATACATCGTCATCCATCTAAACAATGGTATACGTGTTGGGGAACGTAGCAGAAATTCAAAATTTTCTACGCATCACCAAGATCAATCTATGGAGATTCTAGTAACAAGAGAGAGGGGAGTCAAAGAGTGCATCTACATACCCTTGTAGATCGCTAAGCGGAAGCGTTCAAGAGAACAGGGTTGAAGGAGTCATACTCATCGTGATCCAAATCACCGGAGATCCTAGTGCCGAACGGACGGCACCTCCGCGTTCAACAGACGTACAGCCCGGGGACGTCTCCTCCTTCTTGATCCAGCAAGGGGAGAGGAGAAGTTGAGGGAGAGCTCCGGCAGCACGATGGCGTGGTGGTGAAGCTTGCAGTTCTTCGGCATGGCTCCGCCAAGCACTACGAAGGAGGAGGAGGTGTTGGGGAGGGAGAGGGCTGCGCCAGGGGCAAGGGTGAAGCTCCCATGCGCCTCCCCACTATATATAGGGGTGGAGGGGGCTGGTTTCTTGCCCTCCAAGTCCATTGGGGCGTTGGCAAAGGTGGGAGGAAAGAAATCCCATCATTTCCTTCCCCACCGATTGTTATCCCCCTTTTTAGGGATCTTGATCTTATCCCTTCGGGATATGATCTTATTCCTTCTAAAGGGGGATCTTGGTGTGCCTTGACCAAGGGTGTGGAGCCTCTCCCCCACTACCTACGTTCATGTGGGTCCCCCCATGCTGGTGGGCCCCACTCCGGAACCTTCTAGAACCTTCCCGGTACAATACCGAAAAATCCCGAACATTTTCCGGTGACCAAAATAGGACTTCCCATATATAAATATTTACCTCCGGACCATTCCGGAACTCCTCGTGACATCCGGGATCTCATCCGGGACTCCGAACAACATTCGGTTACTGCACACCAATTCCCATAACAACTCTAGCGTCACCGAACCTTAAGTGTGTAGACCCTACGGGTTCGGGAATCATGCAGACATGACCGAGACAACTCTCTGGCCAATAACCACCAGCGGGATCTGGATACCCATGTTGGCTCCCACATGTTCCACGATGATCTCATCGGATGAACCACGATGTCAAGGATTCAAGCAATCCCGTATACAATTCCCTTTGTCTAGCGGTATTGTACTTGCCCGAGATTCGATCGTCGGTATGCCGATACCTTGTTCAATCTTGTTACCGGCAAGTCTCTTTACTCATTCCGTAACACATCATCCCGTGATCAACCCCTTGGTCACATTGTGCACATTATGATGATGTCCTACCGAGTGGGCCCAGAGATACCTTTCCGTCAACCGGAGTGACAAATCCCAATCTCGATTCATGCCAACCCAACAGACACTTTCGGAGATACCTGTAGTGCACCTTTATAACCACCCAGATACGTTGTGACGTTTGGTGCACCCAAAGCATTCCTACGGTGTCCGGGAGTTGCACAATCTCATGGTCTAAGGAAATGATACTTGACATTAGAAAAGCTTTAGCATACGAACTACGATCTTTGTGCTAGGCTTAGGATTGGGTCTTGTCCATCACATCATTCTCCTAATGATGTGATCCCGTTATCAACGACATCCAATGTCCATGGTCAGGAAACCGTAACCATCTATAATCAACGAGCTAGTCAATCAGAGGCTTACTAGGGACATGGTGTTGTCTATGTATCCACACATGTATCTGAGTTTCCTATCAATACAATTATAGCATGGATAATAAACGATTATCATGAACAAGGAAATATAATAATAATAACTAATTTATTATTGCCTCTAGGGAATATTTCCAACAGTCTCCCACTTGCACTAGAGTCAATAATCTAGTTCACATCGCCATGTGATTAACACTGATAGGTCACATCGCCATGTGACCAACATCCAAAGAGTTTACTAGTGTCACTAAACTAGTTCACATCACCATGTGATTAAGACTCGATGAGTTCTGGGGTTTGATCATGTTTTGCTAGTGAGAGAGGTTTTAGTCAACGGGTCTGCAACATTCAGATCCGTATGTATTTTGCAATTCTCTATGTCATATTGTAAATGCTGCTTCCACGCTCCACTTGGAGCTATTCCAAATGGTTGCTCCACTATACGTATCCGGTTTGCTACTCAGAGTCATTCGGATAGGTGTTAAAGCTTGCATCGACGTAACCCTTTACGCCGAACTCTTTATCACCTCCATAATCGAGAAACATGTCCTTTATTTACTCCAAGGACAATTTTTGACCGTTGTCCAATGATCCCCATTCCTGGATCATTCTTGTACCCCTTGACTGATTCATGGCAAGGCACACTTCCGGTGCGGTACACAGCATAGCATACTATACAGCCTACGTCTGAAGCATAGGGGACGACCTTCGTCCTTTCTCTCTCTTCTGCCGTGGTCGAGCTTTAACTCTTAACTTCATACCTTGCAACTCAGGCAAGAACTCCTTCTTTGACTGATCCATCTTGAACACCTTCAAGATTATGTCAAGGTATGTGCTCATTTGAAAGTATTATTAAACATTTTGATCTATCTTATAGATCTTGATGCTTATTATTCAAGTAGCCTAATCCAGGTTTTCCATTGAAAAACACTTTTCAAACAACCCTATATGCTTTCTATAAATTCTACATCATTTCTGAGCAACAATATGTCAACAACATATACTCATCAGAAATTCTATAGTGCTCCCACTCACTTCTTTGGAAATACAAGTTTCTCATAAACTTTATATAGACCCAAAATCTTTGATCATCTCATCAAAGCGTACATTCCAACTCCGAGATGCTTACTCCAGTCCTTAGAAGGATTGCTGGAGCTTTGCATACTTGTTAGCATCTTTCAAGATTGTCAAAAACCTTCTGGTTGTATCACATACAACCTTTCCTCAAGAAAACTGTCAAGGAAACAATGTTTTGACATTCTATATGCAAGATTTCATAAATAATGCAATAACTGCTAATCCAATTCCAACAGACTCTTAGCATCGCTACGAGTGAGAAAGCCTCACCGTAGTCAACTCCTTGAACTTGTCAGAAAACATCTTTAGCGACAAGTCGAGCTTTCTTAATGGTGATACTTACCATCATTGTCTGTCTTCCTTTTAAAATCCATCTTTACCCAACGGCCTTATGACCATCAAGTATTTCTTCCAAAGTCATGGATCCTCTCTCGGATTTTATGGCCTCAAGCCATTCGTCGAAATCCAGGCCCAACCATCGCTTCTCCATAGCTCGTAGGTTCATTGTTGTCTAGCAACATGACCTCTAAGACAGGATTGCGTACCACTCTGAAGTAGTACGCGTCCTTGTCGACCTACGAGGTCCAGTAGTGACTTGATCCGAAGCATCATGATCACTATCATCAGCTTCCACTTCAATTGGTGTAGGTGCCACATGAACAACTTCCTGTGCCCTGCTACACACTGGTTGAAGTGATGGTTCAATAACCTCATCAAGTCTCCACCATCCTCCCACTCAATTCTTTCGAGAGAAACTTTTCCTCGAGAAAGGACCCATTTCTAGAAACAATTACTTTTGCTTCCGGATCTGAGATAGGCGGTATACCCAACTGTTTTGGGTGTCCTATGAAGATGCATTTTTTTATCCGCGTTGGGTTCGAGCTCATCAACCTGAAACTTTTTCACATAAGCGTCGCAGCCCCAAACTTTTAAGAAACGACAACTTAGGTTTCTCCAAACCATAGTTCAAACGGTGTCGTCTCAATGGAATTACGTGGTTCCCTATTGAAGTGAGTGTGGTTGTCTCTAATGCCTAACCCATGAATGATAGTGGTAATTCGATAAGATACATCATGGTACACACTATATCCAATAGGGTGCAAATATGATGTTCGGACACACCATCACATTATGGTGTTCCAGGCGGTATTAATTGTGAAACAATTTCCACAATGTCTTAATTGCGTGCCAAAGCTCGTAACTCAGATACTCATCTCTATGATCATATCATAGACATTTTATCCTCTTGTCACAATGATCTTCAACTTCACTCTGAAATTACTTGAACCATTCAATAATTCAGACTTGTGTTTCATCAAGCAAATATACTCAGTATCTACTTAAATCATCCATGAAGTAAGAACATAACGATATTCACTGCATGCCTCGGCACTCATTGGACTGCACACATCAAAATGTGTTACTTCCAACAAGTTGCTATCTTGTTCCATTTTACTGAAAACGAAGCTTTTCAGTCATCTTGCACATGTGGTATGATTTGCATTTCTCAAGTGATTCAAAATCAAGTGAGTTCGAATGATCCATCTGCATGGAGTTTCTTCATGCGTATACACCAATAGACATGGCTCGCATGTCTCAAACTTTTCAAAAACGAGTGAGTCCAAAGATCCATCAACATGGAGCTTCTTCATGTGTTTTACACCAATATGACTTACACGGTAGTGCCACAAGTAAGTGGTACTATCATTACTATCTTATATCTTTTGGCATGAAATGTGTATCACTACGATCGAGATTCAGTAAACCATTCCTTTTAGGTGCAATACCATTGAAGGTATTATTCAAATAAACAGAGTAACCATTATTCTCCTTAAATGAATAACCGTATTGCGATAGACATAATCCAATCATGTCTATGCTCAACGCAAACACCAAGTAACAATTATTTTAACACCAATCTCGATGGTAGAGGGAGCGTGCAATGCTCGATCACATCAACCTTGGAAACACTTCCAACACATATCGTCAGCTCACCTTTAGCTAGTCTCCGTTTATTCTGTAGCTTTTATTTCGAGTTACTAACACTTAGCAACCGAACCGGTATCTAATACCCTGGTGCTACTAGGAGTACTAGTAAAGTACACAATAACATAATGTATATCCAATATAATTCTATCGACCTTGCCAGCCTTCTTATCTACCAAGTATCTAGGGTAATCCTGCTCCAGTGGCTGTTCCCCTTATTACAGAAGCACTTAGTCTCGGGTTTAGGTTCAACCTTGGGTTTCTTCACTGGAGCAGCAGCTGATTTGCCGTTTCATGAAGTATCCCTTCTTGCCCTTGCCCTTCTTGAAACTAGTGGTTTCACCAACCATCAACAATTGATGCTCCTTCTTGATTTCTACTTTCGCGGTGTCAAACATCGTGAATACCTCAAGGATCATCATATCTATCCCTGATATGTTATAGTTCATCATGAAGCTCTAGCAGCTTGGTGGCAATGACTTTGGAGAAACATCACTATCTCATCTGGAAGATCAACTTCCACTCGATTCAAGTGATTGTTGCACTCAGACAATCTGAGCACAAGCTCAATGATTGAGCTTTTCTCCCTTAGTTTGCAGGCTAAGAAAATCGTCGGAGGTCTTATACGTCTTGACGTGGGCACGAGCCTGAAATCCCACTTTCAGCCCTCGAAACATCTCATATGTTCCGCGATGTTTCGAAAAACTTCTTTTGTGCCTCAACTCTAAACCGTTTAACTGAACTATCACGTAGTTATCAAAATGTGTATGTCCGATGTTCGTAACATCCACAGACGGTGTTTGCGGTTCTACACACTGAGCGATGCATTAAGGACATAAGCTTTCTACTGATCGCATAATCGCTACTGTCAACTTTCAACTATATTTTCTCTAGGAACATATCTAAAACAGTAGAACTAAAGCGCGAGCTATGACATAATTTGCAAAGGGATTTTGACTATGTTCAGGATAATTAAGTTCATCTCATGAACTCCCACTCAGATAGACATCTCTCTAGTCATCTAAGTGATTACATGATCCGAGTCAACTAGGCCGTGTCCGATCATCACGTGAGATGGACTAGTCATCATCGGTGAACATCTTCATGTTGATCGTATCTACTATACGACTCATGCTCGACCTTTCGATCTTTTGTGTTCCGAGGCCATGTCTTTACATGCTAGGCTCGTCAAGTCAATCTAAGTGTTTCGCGTGTGAAATCTGGCTTACACCCGTTGTATGTGAACGTTAGAATCTATCACACCCGATCATCACGTGGTGCTTCGAAACGACGAACTTTTGCAACGGTGCACAGTTAGGGGGAACACTTTATTGAAATTTTAATGAGGGATCATCTTATTTACTACCGTCGTTCTAAGCAAATAAGATGCATAAACATGATAAACATCACATGCAATCAAAAAGTGACATGATATGGCCAATATCATTTTGCTCCTTTTGATCTCCATCTTCGAGGCTCCATGATCATCATCGTCACCGGCATGACACCATGATCTCCATCATCATGATCTCCATCATCGTGTCTCCATGAAGTTGTCTCGCCAACTCATTACTTCTACTACTATGGCTACCGGTTAGCAATAAAGTAAAGTAATTACATGGCGTTGTTCAATGACACGTAGGTCATACAATAAATTAAGGCAACTCCTATGGCTCCTGCCGGTTGTCATACTCATCGACATGCAAGTCGTGATTCCTATTACAAGAACATGATCAATCTCATACATCACATATCATTCATCACATTCTTTTGTCCATATCACATCACATAGCATACCCTGCAAAAACAAGTTAGACGTCCTCTAATTGTTGTTTGCATGTTTTACGTGGCTGCTATGGGTTTCTAGCAAGAACGTTTCTTACCTACGCAAAAACCACAACGTGATATGTCAATTGCTATTTACCCTTCATAAGGACCCTTTTCATCGAATCCGATCCGACTAAAGTGGGAGAGACTGGCACCCGCTAGCCACCTTATGCAACAAGTGCATGTCAGTCGGTGGAACCTGTCTCACGTAAGTGTACGTGTAAGGTCGGTCCGGGCCGCTTCATCCCACAATATCGTCGAAACAAGATTGGACTAGTAACGGTAAGCATATTGAACAAAATCAATGCCCACAACTACTTTGTGTTCTACTCGTGCAAAGAATCTATGCAATAGACCTAGCTCATGATGCCACTGTTGGGAAACGTAGCAGAAATTCAAAATTTTCTACGCATCACCAAGATCAATCTATGGAGATTCTAGCAACAAGAGAGAGGGGAGTCAGAGAGTGCATCTACATACCCTTGTAGATCGCTAAGAGGAAGCTTCAAGGGAACGGGGTTGAAGGAGTCGTACTCATCGTGATCCAAATCACCGGAGATCCTAGTTCCGAACGGACGGTACCTCTGCGTTCAACACACGTACAGCCCGGGGACGTCTCCTCCTTCTTGATCCAGCAAGGGGAGAGGAGAAGTTGAGGGAGAGCTCCGGCAGCACGATGGCGTGGTGGTGGAGCTTGCAGTTCTTCGGCAGGGCTTCGCCAAGCACTACGGAGGAGGAGGAGGTGTTGGGGTGGGAGAGGGCCGCGCCAGGGGCAAGGGTGAAGCTCCCATGCGCCTCCCCACTATATATAGGGGTGGAGGGGGCTGGTTTCTTGCCCTCCAAGTCCATTGGGGCGTTGGCAAAGGTGGGAGGAAAGAAATCCCATCATTTCCTTCCCCACCGATTGTTATCCCCCCTTTTTAGGGATCTTGATCTTATCCCTTCGGGATATGATCTTATTCCTTCTGAGGGGGGATCTTGGTGCGCCTTGACCAAGGGTGTGGGGCCTCTCCCCCACTACCCACGTTCATGTGGGTCCCCCCATGCTGGTGGGCCCCACTCCGAAACCTTCTAGAACCTTCCCGGTACAATACCGAAAAATCCCGAACATTTTCCGGTGGCCAAAATAGGACTTACCATATATAAATCTTTACCTCCGGACCATTCTGGAACTCCTCGTGACGTCCGGGATCTCATCCGGGACTCCGAACAACATTCGGTAACTGCACACCAATTCCCATAACAACTCTAGCGTCACCGAACCTTAAGTGTGTAGACCCTACGGGTTCGGGAATCATGCAGACATGACTAAGACAACTCTCTGGCCAATAACCAACAGCGGGATCTGGATACCCATGTTGGCTCCCACATGTTCCACGATGATCTCATCGGATGAACCACGATGTCAAGGATTCAAGCAATCCCATATACAATTCCCTTTGTCTAACGGTATTGTACTTGCCTGAGATTCGATCGTCGTTATGCCGATACCTTGTTCAATCTCGTTACCGGCAAGTCTCTTTACTCGTTTCGTAACACATCATCCCGTGATCAACCCCTTGGTCACATTGTGCACATTATGATGATGTCCTACCGAGTGGGCCCAGAGATACCTTTCCGTCAACCGGAGTGACAAATCCCAATCTCGATTCATGCCAACCCAACAGACACTTTCGGAGATACCTGTAGTGCACCTTTATAGCCACCCAGTTACGTTGTGACGTTTGGTGCACCCAAAGCATTCCTACGGTATCCGGGAGTTGCACAATCTCATGGTCTAAGGAAATGATACTTGACATTAGGAAACGAGCTAGTCAATCAGAGGCTTACTAGGGACATGGTGTTGTCTATGTATCCACACATGTATCTGAGTTTCCTATCAATACAATTATAGCATGGATAATAAACGATTATCATGAACAAGGAAATATAATAATAATAACTAATTTATTATTGCCTCTAGGGCATATTTCCAACAATACGAGAGAAGAGCTATCACTTTGAGTACATGAGTTCGTATCCCTCTCTCGCATTAGCGTGAACCTAAACTAACTACTGTCTGTCGCTCGGAAACCGGAAACCGGTACACCTGGGCCTGACACTCCGTCCACTTGTCGTATATATACTCCTGGTGTAGCACATATTCACCATTGATGGTCTATGCACCTGCATCGTCACATGAGTCGATGATATGCAACATATATAGTTGAGCAACAGAAAGAGACAGACTTGGCAAGAATAGAAACAACATATCATAAGCATAAATAACAAAGTTCATCGTACCCCAAAATGCCCTAACTAGAGTGATTTTCGCTAGTCGAGGAGGAGGACGGTTTAATTACATCACAAATAAAGTTTCACCGTGCATAACTCAAAGTTTTGTCATACAGAAAGTATGGACTAAACGGACACATTGTCATATATCGACAATCACTCCAACATGTCGTGCCATCCATCAATGTCAGGGAGATAGTCCCCGAGCCTAGTGAAAGGCTTCAGGTCGAGACGCTAAGCGGCTACCTATGTTCGGACGTCTTCCCGCGATATTTGTCCTTCTTCGTAGAACATCCCTGTTTTTCCGACGACCTCCTTCATGATGATTTGGGCAAGTTCGCGCTGGATGTGATAGAACTCGGCTCGAAGTCGATGATCCTCGATATCTCCTACGTTCTTTGCCCATTGCAGAATATGGGCATCGCCGGATCTAGGTGACATGCGAAGGTTCTGGTGATCCCGTCTGTACTCCAGCATGTGGTGTAGGACATAGAATCCATCATTAAGAGAATTGTTCGGTTGCTGGATGCAGCAGAAGTCGGTCTTATGGCCGAAGGCGACCCTGCCGCCCCTTGTATTCTTGTCCCTGGCCTCTCCACCCCTTGCTTGGTAGTAAAACATAGCACTGCCGAGAACATCCTTGATGTGGGTGTAATCCTTTTTGTGAATGCTCTTCGATGAGTCCAAGTAAAGAGCGTGGGAGAATCGGGGGTATAGGATGATGAGGACGGCGCGCCCCCGCTGCGCAAAATAAGTACACCTCAAATTACTTAGCCTCCACCGTGCAAATGAATGATTGAAATCGAAGGAAGGATAGCAGCGCGGATGACTTACACGGGATGATAAGGCACGAGAATCGCCTCCTTGTCCTTATTGGCGAGCATGAAATTGACGATGTATTCCCTCGCGTATACACGGTGCTCTGCGCAGACTCCCAAGAAGCCCTTGTGCATGTAGTACGGGTCAGCGACACAGATATGAGATATCTGCTAAAACCCGATGATGTAGTTCATGTGCAAGGCATAAAGGCGGACAAACGTAAAATCTAGCTTCTTCGGTAAACCTGTCGAATATGTAATCGAATCGGAGGAAGAACTTATCCGCGGGGAAGCTGACAACGTACGACATTTGCCGCGGAACATTAACCACGTAGAGTGGGTATCCTGGATCTATCGAGGCGATGAGGCCTTTCTCTACCCGCATCACATCGTCATGAAGTCTCCTTAGATCGCCGAATCTGGCCTGTAGCGCTGTTGCAGGTAGGATTGGTTGACCGGGGATATGCCATTTATCCGCATCGGGGATATCTATACGGTCCTGAAGCCGAGACTGCTGAGGCGGCTGATCATACAATCAGCTTTTTTGCCTTTCCTTGCTCTCTTCCTAGACTTCTTTACTGCCGGAAGGTCATCCATAATACGTTGAGACGGCAATTCAGGCACCGACTCATGACACTCAAACCCTGAGGAGGTGCCAGTATAGACATACTGTTCAGCACCACCGTCGTCCTCATCCTCATCCATGGTGACATCATCAGCGACTAATGGAGCCTCCTCCTTACCCCGTCTGCTATCACCCAACCCGACACCCGATGCTAATTGGGTAGGTGGGGTGTTGATGTTCATACCTTGCTGAGGCTGCATGCTCGTGGGTGTGCTCCCGACCGCCTCCAGACGAAGCAGACTCTTTGGCCACAAGAGGACCCACCCATTACAACAATCACCAAGCCGACGTGGTGTCTCCTCGTCATCCACCAGTAGTATTGGAGGAGGCAAATTCTTGTGGCCCGGTTTGACACTGGCTACGGAAACCTTGAAGACGTTTGGGGGGATCGGTCGGCAGTGGAACAATGGTTCCTTCGGCTCCATTATCGTCGCCTTCCCCACATCCACATTCTAGTCGCCGATGGTGTACAATATGGTGCACGGTGTTTCCTCGGCCTGCAAAGAAAAGTCTGCGACATGAGACATCTGAAAGGCAACAAAAATGGGAGATTATACATTTATATTGAAGGGGACCAGTGTGACAGATACCGTGAGGGCGTCGAGCTCAGCCAAAGACGAAGCACCGCCGAGCACGTCCGGTGCAGGAGCCGGTGCGGGAGCAAGTGCGGGAGCCGGTGCGGGAGCAGGTGTGGGAGCCGGTGCGGGAGCAGGTGCTCCCAAGAAGTCAGCAAGGGGAAAGTCCTCTGCATTTTTTTCTCGATTTTGCCTTGTCCAAGTGAAAACACCCGTCACCAAGGAAGTAGACAAATCTGTAACCACCTATTTTGCGGCAGCTACCGCTGTTGCGACTGTCTGAGATGATTTCTTCTCAACCGCAATCTCAACCTTCTTGTCGATGTTTTCTTCAGTTAACCTCCGTCTTTCCTTTCTCTCCGCCGTGGTCTCACGGTAGTACTTCTTCCACGTGGCACCATCTCCGACACCGTGCACGCGTCCATACGACGGTCGAGTATCCACCGGTTGTCGTTTCAATATGTTCAACGCCCGGTTGAATGGAGTGTCCCACTTGGGCCTCGCCAATGCCTCAGACGGCGAGTCGCTTTTGGCCGCAATCCGGTGCTGCTCTCTCTGCAAAAGGCACAAGGATCGTTTACAAATATGACTAACGTGTGCAGTCGAATTGATCAGAAACTAAAATTACCAGCAGTCTCATGAACTCCGTAATGAACGGTGTTCTCTCGTAAACCTTCTTCACTGGGTCCCAACGGTGTCGGGCCCTCAGGACGTCACGCTCCTGCGGGACGGTGAAATCCGCCAAGGGGTCTGGGATGCCCAGACTCGCGGCTTCCTTGTCCTCCTTGGCCCATTTGGACCTCTTTCCGCCGTAACCACGACTTCTGAGGTGGTGGCTCCCAATGTTCCTCTATTGAAGCCCCTTCATGTACTTAGACTTTTTTTTGGCAGCTTCGGCCTCGCAAGCCTCCTTGAATATTTGAAACTGCTCTTCCGTGATTGTCGTATTATCCTTTACAATCTCGGAGTAGGGTTCCTTCTTGTCAATGATCTTTGCTTTCACTCGAGTTTTCCAGGCGGCCAACGCGTCGCTAAACTTGGTCATGGCGTGTTTGTTTATCTTCTTCATTGGCGGGTCCTCGTCTGGATCTTCATAATCCTTCTCATTCCGGCCCGGGAACAAGAATATCTGGTGAAACTTCTTTAGGAGGGAGCTCCTCATATTTTCTATCTTCTGTAGTTTCTCATCGTTGATGGTGGCGGTTGTCCGTACGATGCAGCCTATTTGATTACCGTAGCACGAGCGCGCTTCCTCGGGCGCCTTTGGCTCAAAATTGCCGTCGTCCACCTCCGTGACCACCAGTCTAGTAGTCCTGAGTTTGTTAGGAAGCCGTTGCCTCTTTGCTTTCGGTTCTACACCGGCTCCGCTCCCCGAGGCAGCACCGGTCTCAGTCTCAGCGCCGGTCTCGATGCCGGTCTGAGTCTCAGCGCCAGTCTTAGTCTCAGCACCGGTCTGCGTGTCGGTCTCAGTCCCCGATGCCACCGGTGGGCCCAGCAACAACATCGGTTGATCGTCGGTAAGGCTAAAAAATTCGTCTGCCGCCCGGTAGACATCATCGCAATCACCAGAACCCTATCCTTAATCGTTGCTAGCCATGTTTCCTATGATTAAATATAGTCAATTAATTCTGAACCAAATAAAATGAATAATGACATAAAAAAGGCCTATTGTTTTGCAAGAATGTTTACTCCTTCCTGGTGCGGCAAATCCGCGCACTCGATATGTCCTAGTTTGTAGCACAAGTCATGCCGAAATTCACGGAAAATTTCGGCATGACCTTTGCTAAAAAGTGGACAAATCGAGAACCTGAAATTTTCCAGAACTGAAATGAATCAACATTCCGGCAAAACATAGGCCACTCAGCATCATTCCCTGGAAACAACAAAGCCACTTGGGCACAATCAAACAACTTAAATGAAAAGATATAACATGACCACTTCAATGAAAAGATATAATCAAACAACAATAAAAGTCTAGGAAGGGATCATCTTTAAAATAAAATTTGCCTAAATTCTTTTCCTTGAAAAATAGTGGTCTTTTCAAAAATCAAAAATCTTTGCAAAATGACCTCACTAAACACTTCTCTGCCTAGGACAGAACCCAAATTATGTTGATCTAGCTATTCCTCTCTCTCACACAAACGCACATTATTATCTCTAACCCTTCTCTGCCTAGGACAGAACCCAATTAAATTGCAAAGGAACTCCATTTCTCTAACCCTTCTGACCTAGTGCTCTAAAATAAAATTTTCCTCTAACCTAGCCAACCTACTTAACCTAGCTTGTTAACCCAACGAACATAATTAACCTACCTATTTAACCTAGTTAGTTAATCTAGTTTACCTAGATAATTAACCTAATTAAACTAGTTAAGGTAGCTAGTTCTCTGTCAAAGCCCTAAATAAATTTTTGCACTAATTAACCTAGATAATTAACCTAATTAAACTAGTTAACCCGACTAGTTCTCTGTCAAAGCCCTAACTAAATTTTTGCACTAACCTAGATAATTAACCTAATTAAACTAGTTAACCTAACTACTTCTCTGTCAAAGCCCTAACTAAATTTTTGCCCTAACCTAGATAATTAACCTAATTAAACTAGCTAACCTATGCATGAGAGAGAGAGAGGAGGGGTGGGGGCTTACAGAGGATGGCTCTGATGGTGGCGAGGGAGGTAGTGGTGGCGAGGGAGGCAGGGGTGTCTCCGGTGACGGCGAGGGAGGCAAATGTGGCGAGGGAGGATCCGGTGGTGTTGATGAGGCCGGGCGGCTCCGTGGCATTGGGGGCGGCTCCGGTGGCGTCGACGGCGCACGGCTCTGGTGGCGTCTACGTCGGCAGGAGACGGCGGCGAAGTGGGGCGACGGCGAATCGGGGAGACGGCGGCGGGGTGGGTCGAGGGATTTGGGGGAGAAGTGGTGGCCGGGGGAAAACGGTTTTTTGGTTAAGTCAAACTTAGCGGTAGCGCGTTTAGCAAAACGCGCTATAGCTAAGATAGCTATAACGGTTTTTACAAAACGCGCTGCTGCTATAGCTATGTAATTTTCTTCCAGTTTTTAATTTCATTTTCTGTTTCTATAGGAGGGGTCTAGGACACGCGCTGTAACTACGTTAGCTATAGCGTCTCTTACGAACACACGCTACTGCTATGCTTTCCTCCGTTTTTTCGCTTTTTCATTTATTTTGCTTTACATTTTATTTTTTCCTTTCTCCTTTTTCTATTTCTTTCATTTACATTTACTTTTCTATTTGTTTTTCATCTTATTTTATTTCCATTAGTAGTAGCGCTCTTCGTAGGAAATGCGCTGCTACTTATGCCCTAGCGGTAGCGCGCTTCTTCCAAGCCCGCTACTGCTATGCGTAGCCTATCATTCTAGCAATGGGAATATTAGTAGTAGCGCTTTTGCCACTATACGCGCTACTGCTAAGGTTGTATCTGTAGCGTGGTTTTTTCTCAATCGCTACTACTATCTAGCACCGCGCCCTCTTTTGACCCGCGCTGTTGCTAAATTTCTGCGTATAAGGTTTTCCCTATTAGTGATAGTTAGTGTTTTCAATTTAGTACTCTGGCAACCGTCAAGGATTGGTGGCTTGGCACAAGAGATGACCTAGTTGAGGCCACCATTGGCAGAGTGGCGAGCCCTCTGGACGAACATGTCACTGTGGCGGGTAGCAACCATGTTGGGTTTATTCATTTTCGTTATCTTTTTCTTTGTTTTGTCACAACTCACAAGTCACTATAATGCTCTCTCATGCAATGTTTGCACGAGAATAGGGGCCATTAACGCAGCCTCAACAAGAGGATGAAGAATATGGAAGAACTAGATAGCATTACTGGCAGACCCCTCCAAGTTTGTGATTTTCCAGTATCCCTTGTTCTAGATAGCTCAAATTCTATGGGGGCAAATGGCAGCCGGTAAACTCAGTGGATGACAGTGCCAGGTCCATACTGGCAGAGATTATGGCTGGCGGTGGAAGCGTCGGTTGAGTATGCATTTTCTTGCGAAAACTTATAATGGATCTTGCATTGCGATATTGGTAGCATCGATATATGCGTATCATGTTTCATGTACAAAGTATTTGTTTTCCTCTTGAGGGTATAACTTAAATGACATGTATGTTGGTTGGATCTAAGATCGGTGAACAAATGTGGATCCCTTCTTGAAGGTCTATCTTTGTATACATGTTGATTCAGGCGGTGTTGTGTTTGGAATTTTTTGTTCCTATTGATAGGAGTGTAGTAGCTGGTAGAGATGACGACTGCAGTGAACCAACTTACGAATACAAATACGAAGACCTCAAGATTTTTTTATCTTCTGGAAACCAATTTATTCATCCTTGATATATGGTATAGTCTCAATAAAATGCTTGTTTGGTTCATCCTAGGTTGGGCTAAGAGGCTGAAATGTACTTTCGTTTCCAAGCGTAAAACAAAATTTTGAGTTTCTGCTAAAAACTATGTATGACCGAAAGATGTACTTTTCCTTGTAGTCACAAGTGTGCAATACGAGTTATATTTTGTTTGGTATATGATGTAAATGGATGGTTACTCTCCAAGCTCCCTCGAAAAGGGTAATATACATAAAAGTATAATTTTTATGCAGTTGTCCTTTTCTGATTGTTTGATCAAAGTATGTGAAGTTGTATGATTCACTCTTTCCTTTACTCTTGGAACAGTATCTTACATGTGCACTCATTTATTCTACTCAGTTTTACTCACCAATTACTCCAGCTCTAGTCTTCACACACGGGCCTTCCCTTTAGACTACTTATTTCGCTCCCTTTCTGTGTCGGGAAGTGTATGGCTACTTTATTGTGAGCTGGGATATTGCACATATACACATGGATTTTAGGCATGCACCTAATCCAATCTAATACTACATACGAGATACGGTTGTCAAGTTAGTTAGTATATTACACGATGACAAGGATTGTCTTTGTTTCTGTTTTGTTGCTGTCTATCCGCCTATGTACCAGTTTATCTGAAAATTCAGCATGGGAGGTATCATGATGGACATGTGCAGGAAGTATGCCTTCCTCGGTTTTAAGTGAAAGCTTGCGTGAAGCGTATGCATCGGCAGTGACGCATTGCGTGTTATTTATAGTCAGGAGATTACAGAGTTAGTTGTTAGGTAGTTGTTGGATTGATCTCCAAGTCATAACAAATACAAGAGATATGAGATCATCCGCAACAACCTAACAACCGAAGATATACAATGCAACACAATCCTTATCTACTTGTGTATACGGTTCATACATACACCATATACACATTTACATTATACACTTTAACACGCCCCTCAATTACAACTTCACCAAGTTGAGATTGCTTTTGAAATCCTCCAACTTTCGCCATGATAACGCTTTCATGAAAGCATCCGCAACTTGGTCATTAGTGGGAATAAACCGAATGTCCAGTAGTTTTTTAGCTACTCTTTCATGGACAAAATGATAGTCAACCTCAATATGTTTTGTTCTTGCATGAAACACTCACTACTCGAAACAGAGAATTTGCCATCAGTCAGATCTTCGCCGTCTGCTAGCGGACGGCAAAGAAGGTCTTTCCGTCTGCTTCCAAAAACGGACGGCAAAGAAAGGGCTGACGACAAAGACCCTATTTGCCATCAGCCAATTCTATGTCGTCCGCTGATAGACGACAAAGATTCTTTGTCGTCCGCTAGCAGATGACAAAGAGGTGGGTGGGGCCTAGTGGAGGTCCAAACCATGACAGCCCACCAGCCCCATCTCTTTGTCCCCCGCCTCCTCTCTCCCTGTTCTCTCTCTCTCTCTCTCCCTAACCCCCGAGCCCAATCGCACGCCGCCAGTCAGATCGCCCCCGACCCCCACCGCACCCCTGACCGCACCCGGCCGCCCCGCACCCCAACTCCACCCTCAACCGCCCCGGCCCGACCACACGTCGCCCAGGCCCCCCGCCCGCTGTCACATCCGCTCCC
>NC_041393.1:628515754-628599572 GCF_002162155.2 Triticum dicoccoides | reverse complement strand
GAGGAGGAGGAGGAGGAGGAGGAAGAAGAGGAAGAAGAAGAAGAAGAAGAAGAAGAAGAAGAAGAAGAAGAAGAAGAAGAAGAAGAAGAAGAAGAAGAAGAAGAAGAAGAAGAAGAAGAAGAAGAAGAAGAAGAAGAAGAAGAAGAAGAAGAAGAAGAAGAAGAAGAAGAAGAAGAAGAAGAAGAAGAAGAAGAAGAAGAAGAAGAAGAAGAAGAAGAAGAAGAAGAAGAAGAAGAAGAAGAGGAGGAGGAGGAGGAGGAAGAAGAAGTAGTAGTAGAAGAAGAGGAGGGGGAGGAGGAGGAGGACGAGGAGGAGGAGGAAGAAGAAGAAGAAGAAGAAGAAGAAGAAGAAGAAGAAGAAGAAGAAGAAGAAGAAGAAGAAGAAGAAGAAGAAGAAGAAGAAGAAGAGGAGGAGGTTAGGGGTGTGTCAGCACCGACGGAACCGGGTCGAGGTTAGGGGTGCGTCGGCGCCGACGGAACCTGGTCGAGGATCGAGGTTAGGGGTCGATGGTCGAGGATCTTTCGGTCCGAGTGCCGAACGACTGGTGTCGTAGCTTAAGATGAGGACATCCCTAAGCTGAAGCTCATGAGCGTGGGTGAGCTGCTTCCATCTGTGCACGAATAACGAATGGAAGCAGTTCGCCCGTGCTGATGACCTTCAGCTCGGGCACGTCCGCATCTTAAGATACGACAACAGCTGCACCAAGCTCACATTGAAGGTGTTTGATAGGACCACCGAGGGTCGAGGGGTCGAGGGTCTAGGGGTCGATGGTCGAGGATCTTTCGGTCCGAGTGCTGACTGACTGGTGTTGTAGCTTAAGATGAGGATGTCCCCAAGCTGAAGGTCATGAGACTGGGTGAACTGCTTCCATCCGTGCATGAATAACGGATTGAAGCAGTTCGCCCGTTGATGTCTACTATGCAACCTTCACCTTGTAGACGTTGTTGGGCCTCCATGTGCAGAGGTTTGTAGGACAGTAGCAAATTTCCCTCAAGTGGATGACCTAAGGTTTATCAATCCGTGGGAGGCGTAGGATGAAGATGGTCTCTCTCAAACAACCCTGCAACCAAAAAACAAAGAGTCTCTTGTGTCCCCAACACACCCAATAGAATGGTAAATTGTATAGGTGCACTAGTTCGGCGAAGAGATGGTGATACAAGTGCAATATGGATGATTGATATGGGTATTTTTAATCTGAAAATTTAAAAACAGCAAGGTAACTATTGACAAAAGTGAGCGTAAACGGTATTGCAATGGTAGGTAACAAGGCCTAAGGTTCATACTTTCACTAGTGCAAGTTCTCTCAACAATCATAACATAACTGGATCATATAACTAAACCTCAACATGCAACAAAGAGTCACTCCAAGCCACTAATAGCGGAGAACAAATGAAGAGATTATGGTAGGGTACGAAACCACCTCAAAGTTATCCTTTCTGTTCTATCTATTCAAGAGTCCGTAATAAAATAACATGAAGCTATTCTTTCCGTTCAATCTATATATCATAGAGTTCATACTAGAATAACACCTTAAGACACAAATCAACCAAAACCCTAATGTCACCTAGATACTCCAATGACACCTCAAGTATCCGTGGGCATGATTATATGATATGCATCACATAATCTTAGATTCATCTATTCAACCAACACAAAGTACTTCAAAGAGTGCCCCAAAGTTTCTACCCGAGAGTCAAGACGAAAACGTGTGCCAACCCCTATGCATAAGTTCATGGAACCCGCAAGTTGATCACCAAAACATACATCAACTAGATCACGTGAATATCCCATTGTCACCACAGATAAGCACGGCAAGACATACATCAAGTGTTCTCAAATCCTTAAAGACTCAATCGATAGGATAACTTCAAAGGGAAAAATCAATCCATTACAAGAGAGTAGAGGGGGAGAAACATCATAAGATCCAACTATAATAGCAAAGCTCGCAATACATCAAGATCGTATCACCTCAAGAACACGAGAGAGAGAGAGAGAGAGAGAGAGAGATCAAACACATAGCTACTGGTACATGCCCTCCACCCTGAGGGTGAACTACTCCCTTCTCTCCATGGAGAGCGCCGGGATGATGAAGATGGCCACTGGTGATGGGTTCCCCCTCCAGCAGGGTACCGAAACGGGCTCCTGAGAGGTTTGTAGTGGCTATAGAGGCTTGCGGCGGCGGAACTCCCAATCTATTGTGTCCCCCAAAGGTTTTAGGGTATATGGACTTATATAGGCAAAAGAAGTCGGTAAGGGGAGCCACGAGGGGCCCACGAGGGTGGTGGCACGCCCAGGGGAGGTGGGCGCGCCTCCCTTCCTCGTGGCCACCTCATAGCTCCCCTTACGTGCACTCCAAGTCCCATGGATTGCTTCCGTTCCAAAAATAACTTTCCCGAAGGTTTCATTCCGTTTGGACACCATTTGATATCCCTTTTCTTCGAAACACTGAAATAGGCAAGAAAACTGCAATATGGGCTTTGCCTCTGGTTAATAGGTTAGTCCCAAAAATAATATAAAAGTGCTTAGTAAAGCCCATAAACATCCAAAACAGATAATATAATAGCATGACTGCTTCATAAATTATAGATACATTGGCGGTGTCAAAACCGGCGGATCTCGGGTAGGGGGTCCCGAACTGTGCGTCTAGGCGGATGGTAACAGGAGACAAGGGACACGATGTTTTACCCAGGTTTGGGCCCTCTTGATGGAGGTAAAACCCTACGTCCTGCTTGATTGATATTGATGATGTGGGTATTACAAGAGTAGATCTACCACGAGATCAAGGAGGCTAAACCCTAGAAGCTAGCCTATGGTATGATTGTTGTTGTGTCCTACGGACTAAAACCATCCGGTTTATATAGACACCGGAGAGGGCTAGGGTTACACAGAGTCGGTTACAATGGTAGGAGATCTACATATCCGTATCGCCAAGCTTGCCTTCCACGCCAAGGAAAGTCCCATCCGGACACGGGACGAAGTCTTCAATATTGTATCTTCATAGTCTTGGAGTCCGGCCGATGATGATAGTTCGGCTATCCGGACACCCCCTAGTCCAGGACTCCCTCAGTAGCCCCTGAACTAGGCTTCAATGACGACGAGTCCGGCGCGCATATTGTCTTCGGCATTGCAAGGCGGGTACCTTCTCCGAATAATTTATAGAAGATTGTGAACACCAGGATAGTGTCCGGCTCTGCAAAATAAATTCCACATTCCACCGTAGAGAAAATAATATTTACACAAGTTCAATCTGCTGACGTATTCCGTGGCGTGACGTCACACCACAACCAAGCCTTTAATTGAATCATTTTTATTATACCACCTCAGTGTGTTTAGCGAAGCGGTTTCCTTGGCACGTCTTGTCGAAGCAGAGATCATGTTCCCCTTATCCCGGGATTCTCATCAATACGGACCTGGGTAACCCAACCGCGCCCGTTGCCACGCCCCCTCCATCGAAGGCAAGTTCCAAACGGTCACGGGGACGGCTCTTGGTATTCTCCCTCTTTATAATGAGACCAAGGCCCATTCCTTTTCTTCAATCCTCAATTGAACCCGCCCCTCGCCCTGAGTTCCAACACCCAGGGCTCCAGATTCGGGCACTTCGGACCTTCGACAATATCCGGCTCTGACCTACAGGGCCGGTGGATGCCCTCCTCCGTCACAGAAGAGGACGTGCTAAAGCTAAGAGACGTCAGGTACCTAACCTACGAGATTTCGCATAGGTTGCCTGCCCAAGGGCAAGTCATTCCTACCCCTGAGCCTGGCGAGAGTGTCGTGTTCGTGTCTCACCTCCGTCGGGGTTTAGGCTTCCCGATGGATCCCTTCGTGAGGGGGCTCCTGTTTTACTATGGGCTGGAATTCCACGACCTGGCTCCGGAGTCTATCCTCCACATCTCATCATTTATTGTCGTCTGCGAAGCCTTCCTCCGCACTACCCTCACTTTGGTTTGTGGCTCAAAACCTTCAATGTGGAGCCGAAGATGATTGAGGGGCGTTAGGCAGAGTGCGGCGGGGCGGTTATAAGGAAGAGGGCCGATGCTCCATGGCCCGAGGGCTCTTTTCAGGAGGAGCTCGGCTTGTGGCAACAGGAGTGGTTCTATATCACCGCTCCCAGGGGCAGCAGGCAGAGGCCGCCGCCTGCCTTTCGCTCGGGCCCTCCACAATGGCTGATGTCATGGGTCAACAAAGGGTTCGACTAGGGGCCGTCCAAGGACATACCCCTATTGCACGGCCGGATTCGAGATCTCCAAGAGAGGGAGATCAATCTGGTCGTAGTCACGCAGGTTATGTTGATTCGGCGTCTTCTGCCCTGCAAACGTCGCCCCCTCCGCTTGTGGGAATTCAATCCAGAGGGACCACGAGCTCTCCAACACTTCATGGGTACAAAACCCGTGGAGATGTACAAACTATTCTTCGGATCACAAGAAGTGTGTCCGGACTTGACCGAGGACGCTGGCCTAAGCTGCAATCGCCCGGATACTCAAGTAAGTAGCCCTATGTCTGGACATATCATCCATTTATTTATCATGGATTTGCCTTTTAACCGGCTATCCCTTGAACAGGAGTGGATAGCGCAAGCAAAACTGATACGGTGTTCGGCCCCCCTCCCTGAGACCACGCTGGATCTCGTGTTAATCAAAATGTTGGAGGTAGCGCCTTCGGAGGAGGGCAAAGGGGAGAATAGGGAAACTACCACCTCTATTAAGGAGGCTCTCAGTAAGGGGGGAATCAAGAATCCCTCCCTCCAGGGGGAGAAGAGGACCGCTTCCGAAAACCCGGAGGCCAAAGCCTCGAAGCGGGGAAAGAAATCTGCACCGGAAGGTCCTGTGCCGGGAGGAGTCCCAGCCGCACAGTCTCCCCAAAGGATTCAGCCCTCCAGCGAGCCGTAAGTAGAACAAAGGGAAGTTTTGTCATAAGGGACATCCCTATTTTTTTCTAAGGATAACCGAAGCTTTTACCTTGTAGTTCGGATCTCAGCCCTTCTCAGCAGAGCTCATCCTCGGGGGACCTTCATCCGGAGATGATGGAGAGCGAAACGCCTCCATTTGCCGCCCCGTCAGGCGGGGCGGACGACCCTGAGATGTCGTCACGGAGGGTCTCCCCGAGTCCGGCGGGGCCGGGGAGTTCGGCACCCACTGGAGTACGGCCGGTGGAGCTGCAGGGTTTGCTCGAGAGGGCGTCTCTCTCAGAAGATCACTGCGCATTAATGAGTACGGTGATTGAAAGGATCTCATCCACTGAGAGCGGGTTGCATGAGGCTGTCAGAAGTTTACTGACGAGGTTTGAGGTACGCAAAAAATGACATACCTTTTGACAGTTTTGCACATAGAGTGCGCCCTGTATAGATAGTAGCCCCTGAGACTCGGTATGTTTGTCGAAAGAGACAGCGTGCCGAGGATCATAATCTCAGTTACAAAATATAGCCTTTCCTATGCAGGTGGCGGAGCGTTCGGTGGCCAGACGGACTGATAGAGTTGCCGAGCTGAAGCGGCAACTCAACATTGCGGATGCGGACATCGCGCTGGTCAATAAACGACTTGACGAGTCACAAGGTAGGTGGTTTCTCTGCGGTCACCTGGTAAGGGAGCTGACGCCCATTCCTTACAACATGTATGCTTGATGCATATGGTGCCGCTGCTGTGGAAGACCTTCGGGCAGAGCTTGCTCGAGCCAAGGAGCAAGCCAGAAAAAGTGATGCGGCTGCCTCAAAGGCGGTGGAGGAGCTAAAAGCTGAAAAGGCTGCTCACTGCCGAAGCAGGGAGGAAATGGCTGTAATGGCCGTGAAATTAAAAGATGCTACCGACCACTATGAGGTTCTTGAAAGAGAACGCCAAGCGGAGCAGGAGGGCCTGAAGAAGGCCACCGCCGAAGCCAAGGATGCTCGTTCTGCAATGCGGGCTATAAAGGAGGAACTGCGTCAGGCCGGAGACATTGCGGCTGGAAAGCCCTTTCTATTGCGTAGGAAGTTCACGGATCCGAATTATGCTCAGTTGGGCCAGTTGTGGAGTGCGGAGGATCCTTATCTGGATTTGGCGGCGAGTGCGGCGGACGCAGTTGGGCACTTCCGAAGTCAGAAGGATCATGAAATGGAAGAGTTGTTTTGGTCTCAATTCCATAGTCCGAAGCGTCCACTTCCGTTGACCGATCGGTTGGCTGAGTGGGCTGAGCTGAATAGATTGTCCGGACTTGCCATAACGGAAGTGGTGGCTCATCTGTGGCCGGAAAGGCCCATGCCGAAGAGTTATTTTGGTTTATTGCAGCAATTCCTTGGGGCGGTGCCGCATATCAAGGCGATGAAGCGGTCGGCCTGCATAGAGGGTGCACGGATGGCTCTTGCCCGTGTTAAGACATACCGGGTGGAGATGAATGCCACCGATGTTGCGTCCCGGGGTTCGGACAAGAGCCGATTGCCCACCGAGCACTATTTTGAGGAAGTCCTGCCGGGCGCTCGTTTAATAGAGTCGCAGTGCTCGAAAAATGTCATGTTCAAATGACATGTATGATTTGTGAGATCATATTTATAATGTAACGATTTTTTATACTTGTGCGTTCAAGTATTGAAATATCTCCTGTGCGCCCGTTAATGTATATGTATTTATAACCTGAAAGATGGCAGTCTTTGGCTTCATCCCCCACGCACATAGTGCGGGGGTCTCTGCAAAAAAACCGCATTTTCACACTTAATACAATGTCTTGGTCCTTTGAAGGAGGTGATAGCATAGCAAACTAGGCAACCGGACTATAATGCTTTATCACTTTCACTTAGCCATAGGAGCTCGATGGTGGGGCTACGATATAGCCCCTAGAGGCACCGCGCTCTCCGAACTCGGGGCGCGTGTGTGCCTGACCGGGAAGCGGTCCTTCGTCAAAGCGGAGGAATTCTAAACATTCCAATAGTCGATCGAGTGGTTGACCAGTCTCTCGCTATATCATGACAGTCAGTTTTCGGCTTTCTCTACTGAGGTGCTCGCCCAGCCGAACCGGGGCACAATCGCAGTAGTTCTCCTGGTGCCGCGTTAGCCGATGGAGCGGAACATAAGGCAGCAAAACACAGGAGCCGGGCGAACCCAACATTTGACCAAAGACATGATTCGGAGCTAATGCATATAAGGCCTAACTCGAGACGCCGAACACTCCCTAAGGTATTCGGACTTTATGATAACGGGCAGAACAATGCCCTAAGCCCCTAGTGTCCAGGCACAGGCGAGAACTTCTGACGCGGCCGATGCCAAAACGCCAGCCTCCTCCTTGGTTATGGCAGGAAACCGGGGGATGATATCAACAAGAGACAGTAAGAAAGGTTTACGCAGGGTGTTAGTCTGAAAAGAATCCTTGTAACGGGTCCCTGCTGCACGTCTGCGCCTGTGTCTCCGTTGTGCTATATCCTGGACGGGTGTAGCACGTGGTTCATCTGTAAAAGAGAAGAACTTAGTTTGGAAAAAATATCGTGCAAAAGATGTATTTAAAACAGAGTATGATTTGGAAGATGAATAAAATTGAGCTTTATTGACTCTCATTGTTTATACGTGCAGCCCCTTGTAAAGAGGTATGCGGCTGGGAAGCCCCTTGTTTATTTATGCCGGACTCGCCTAACCATGTCCGAGGTCTAAATGACCTGTTTTTAGGGGCTTTGATCAGCAAGGTTGGATTAATGTGTGGCTGTCAAGGCAGTATCACGTTTTCCGTGGTCGAGGAACACTCGGAGTTTCCCTTTAATGAGATTATGCCGCGTGGACCGGGCATTTTGAGTGTAAGAGACGCGTAATGCGGTATTGCGTTAAAGCGGGCGAAAGCTTCGCGTCCCAGTAGTGCTTGATGGCCACTTTTGAATGGGGCGATATGGAAGATTAGCTTTTCGCGACGGAAGTTGTCGGGTGAACCGAACACAACCTTTAGTAGTACAGAGCCTGTACACTTGGCATAAAGGCCTGGCGTCACTCCTTTGAGGGAAGTGTTGCTATGGAGAATTTTGGTAGGGTCTATCCCCATTCTGCGGATGGTGTCCTGGTATAGCAGGTTTATATCGCTTCCGCCATCCATTAGGACTTGTGTGAATTGTAGTCCGTCGATTATGGGATCCAATATCAAAGCAGTCCCTCCTGCGTTTCGAATACTTCTGGAGTAATCCTGATGGTCGAAAGTAATTGGGTTTGACATCCAATTTCGGGGCTCCGCTTGGGTGGATCGTGCGGCGCGTGTTTTAGTAGTTGCCGCACTATTTATCACATGAAGTGAGTTCACTGTTTTGACTTCTAGTGGGAAAGTCTTCTGTTTTCCGGCCTGCTGCTTGTGGGATTCGTCATCGTCTTCGCTTGGTGTGTCGAGCCCCTTGTGTTTGGCGTTAAGTCGGCCGGACTGCTTGAAGACCCAACAATCTCTGTGGGTATGGTTTGCAGGCTTCCCGGGGGTACTATGGATTTGACATATCCTATCCAAGATTTTGTTTAGGTTGGATAGCTCGTCACTATTGTCCTTAAGGGGCAGTGTTTTGTTATTCGGCCGAGAGCTTTTGAATCCGGCGTTGACCGCCGTGCTATTTGGGCCGCTTTCCTTATTCCGGCGCTGATCTTTTCTGCGTCGTGATTTCCCATTTCCATCCCTGACCTCGGATGTACTCGGGTCGCTGGTGCTGCATCTTGCTAGCCAGCTATCTTCCCCCGTGCAAAAGCGGGTCATGAGGCTTGTTAGCGCGGCCATTGTTCTTGGTTTTTCCTGGCCGAGGTGTCTGGCGAGCCATTCGTCTCGGACGTTGTGTTTAAAGGCTGCTAAGGCTTCGGCGTCCGGACAGTCGACTATTTGGTTCTTTTTGGTGAGGAACCTGTTCCAGAATTGGCGTGCTGACTCCCCGGGCTGTTGAGTTATGTGACTTAAATCGTCTGCATCCGGAGGGCGGACATAAGTTCCCTGAAAATTTGCTGGAAACGCATCCTCAAGCTCTTCCCAACTTCCGATGGTATTTTCTGGGAGGCTTTTGAGCCAATGCCGAGCTGGCCCTTTGAGCTTGAGGGGTAGGTATTTTATGGCGTGGAGATCGTCTCCTCTAGCCATATGTATGTGTAGGATATAATCCTCAATCCAGACTCCGGGGTCTGTTGTTCCGTCATATGCCTCTATGTTTACGGGCTTGAATCCTGCTGGAAATTCATGATCCAGTACCTCGTCGGTGAAACATAGTGGGTGTGCGGCGCCCCTGTATTTAGGTGTGCCATTATCTTCGAACACTCGGCGGGTTGTGTTGCTTCCTGGAGCCTTCTTTTTTGGCCCATAGATGGACCTGACTGGGCCATCCTTTTTGCGAGGATCCTTATTTGGATCGTGTGCCGGATTATGTGTGGCGCCGCTTGCCGCTCTTAGCCTGTTATCTAGTCGTCTATCCGGCCAGGCGGCCTCTTTCTTTTTTGACTGTGGGGGCTCTACGGCCTCCTCGTCAAATTCGGGCAACAGCTTGCGCTTCGGGTAGCTCTTTTCTTGGTGACTATCGCCGTATTTATCTGCGGTCTTGAATACTTTGCTCCATCTCATTCTGAGTACGTCTTCCGCCGTTTTGAGCTTCCGCTTTTGCTTCTTCAAACTCCTTGCAGTGGCGACGAGCCTTCTGTGAAGGTTCTTATGCTCCGGTGATGTGTCCGGCATGAGATCGTCTGGACTATTGTTTTCGCCGGGAATGGGTTGCTCGTCCACTGGTTCACCCTGCTCTACGTCTGGGTCAGTATGTGTGCCGTTGTTATCGAGGCGGGACTTCGGGCGGCGCTTGCGTCGCTGTTTTTGTTGTTTTTTGGGGGAATTATCCTTCGCCGCGTCCCGTTGTTCCTCGTTATCGCTTCCTTTTGGTGTATCCACCACGTATACGTCGTGAGTTGAGGTGGCTTTCCAGTGCCCAGTAGGCGCTGGTTCTTGGTCGTCTCCGGCATCGTCGTCCATACCGTCGATGTCTTCGGAATCGAATTCTAGCATGTCGGTTAAATCGTCGACAGTGGCTACTAAGTGGGTGGTGGGTGGGTCTTGAATTTCTTCGTCGTCCGCATCCCAACCGTCCCGACCGCAGTCCGGCCAGGGCTCTCCTGATAACAAGAGGTACTTTAGCGAACTCAGGATGTCACCGAAAGGTGAGTGTTGAAAGATGTTCGCAGCGGTGAACTCCATGATCGGCGCCCAATCGGATTCAATTTAAGGGGGCATGGGAGGTTCGGAGTCCGACAAGGAGTCCGGAACCTCGGAGTCACGGGCTTCACAAGGGACAAGGTCAGTATTCGGCTCTATCGTCATAGAGGTTGCAGCCCCCGAGGCGGTGTCTAGCCACCCGTCCTCGATCTGCATAGCCGGCTCCGAATCGAGGGTCGGAGCGGACTCGTGTGCGGCCTCGAGGGCATTGTCCGGCAGCAGAGCTAGATCATGCCCATTGTGACAGTGCGGTGCGCTCGGCTGTGGCTCGAATCCATCGAAGATCAAGTCTCCGCGGATGTCGGCCGTGAAGTTCAGACTTCCAGATCTGACCTGATGGCCAGGGGCGTAGCTTTCGATCTGCTCCAGATGGCCAAACGAATTGGCCCGCAGTGCAAAGCCGCCGAATATGAAGATCTGTCCGGGGAGAAAAATCTCACCCTGGACCGTGTCATTGTTGATGATCGAAGGAGCCATCGAGCCTATCGGTGACGACACAGAGGAACTCTCAATGAAAGCACCAATGTCGGTGTCAAAACCGGCGGATCTCGGGTAGGGGGTCCCGAACTGTGCGTCTAGGCGGATGGTAACAGGAGACAAGGGACACGATGTTTTACCCAGGTTCGGGCCCTCTTGATGGAGGTAAAACCCTACGTCCTGCTTGATTGATATTGATGATGTGGGTATTACAAGAGTAGATCTGCCACGAGATCAAGGAGGCTAAACCCTAGAAGCTAGCCTATGGTATGATTGTTGTTGTGTCCTACGGACTAAAACCATCCGGTTTATATAGACACCGGAGAGGGCTAGGGTTACACAGAGTCGGTTACAATGGTAGGAGATCTACATATCTGTATCACTAAGCTTGCCTTCCACGCCAAGGAAAGTCCCATCCGGACACGGGAAGACGTCTTCAATCTTGTATCTTCATAGTCTTGGAGTCCGGCCGATGATGATAGTTCGGCTATCCGGACACCCCCTAGTCCAGGACTCCCTCAATCCCCAAGCTTAATTCCTACCCGTCCTCGAGTAGGTAAATGAATAAAGAAAGAATTTATGAAGTGTGTATGCTAGCAGGTGCACAAGTTTGATCAATGATAATTTCAATCACATTTTCTAGCATGATTATATATTATAATAGTAGTTCATCTCATAAAACTTTTCATGATCAAGTAACAAGCTATTCAAATGTTAGAGCATAGACCATAAACTTTCTTGAAAACTAGCAAACTTCATTCTTAGTCATCAAACAATTGCAATTCATCTTATTTTCAGGAAGGGTCTATGTCAGAGCTTTGATTTAGCAAACTCCACATACTCAACTATCATATAGTCCTCCATGATTGCTACCACTCAAAGCATATTCGTAGAACAAATAGCATCCATCAAACACAGAGAAAGATAGGGGCTTAGTGTTTCGCCTCCCAACTCACTTATCATATAGATAATTGTCAACAATAATAATTCATGATCAAATATATTTGCATGGCCATATATGCTTAGATCTTTCCCCAACACATGATGCTTGACAACTAAAGAGTAGGTAGGAATGAGAAGGAATACTACTGACTCTTGCATAAAAGTAAAAGATAGGCCCTTCGCGGAGGGAAGCAGGGATTTGCAGAGGTGCCAGAGCTCGATTTTGAAATAGAGATGAAAATAATTTTGAGAGGTATGCTTTCATTGTCAACATAACAACCAAGATTTCCCAATATCTTCCATACTACATACATTATAGGCGGTTCCCAAACAGAATGGTAAAGTTTTTACTCCCCCTCCACCAACAATGATCAATCCATGGCTTACCCGAAACAACGGGTGCCTCCAACTAACATCAATCCTGGGGGAGTTTTGTTTGCAATTATTTTGATTTGATTTTGATCTTTTGATCATGGGACTGGGCATCCCAGTTACCAGCCATTTTTCTCGTGAATGATGAGCGGAGTCCACTCATCGTGTGAATACCCCACCAAGCATGGAAGATACTGACAGCTCTGAGTCACTACATGAGCGATTCGGGCATACAAAACAGATTATTATTTGAAGGTTTACAGTTTGGCACATGCAAATTTACTTGGAACGACAGGTAAATACCGCATATAGGTAGATATGGTGGACACTCATGGAAGAAACTTGGTTCAAGCAATTTGGATGCACAAGCCGTATTCCCGCTTAGTATAGATATTTTAGCCAGCAAAGGATTCTAAAAAGCAAGCACCACATGTCGAAGGATCTATAACAATATAACTTCTATACAAATGCACCCAAGCATAACTAATTACATTGTCTTCCTTGTCCAATTTCAACTAATTTGCTCAGGTTTGAAAATGATTAATGGGGCTCACAATCATAGAAGATGTCTAAGATAGTATATTTATATGTGAAATCTCTCTTCCTTCAATATTCTTTCATGAATTGTTCAAGTGACCAATACAATGCTTGCTAACCTTCAATCATTTTACTACCTCTACTTCTTAGATGTGAAGTCATTACTCCCAATGGGGTAAGCAAATGAAACATATATAATTTAAGATTTATGACATTCAACTCATTCAACCATTTATTCATAGGATATAAGTGAAGCACACGAGTAAATGACAAACTACTCCAAAAAGATATAAGTGAAGATTAATGAGTAGTCAAACAATTATTTAACTATGTGAGGACTCTCGCTCATTTAAGAATTTCATATCTTCGTATTTCATTCAAGCAGCAAGCAAAACAAAATAAAATGGCATTGCAAGGATAGCACGACTCATGTGAAGAAGCAAAAACTTAGGCTCAACCGATACTAACTGATAATTGTTGAAGAAGAAAGGTGGGATGCCTACCGGGGCATCCCCAAGCTTGGATGCTTGAGAATTCTTGAAATATTACCTTGTGGTGCCTTGGGCATCCCCAATCTTGAGCTTTTATGTCTCCTTAATTCCTTTTATATCTCGGTTTCCTAAATCTTGAAAGCTTCATCCACACCAAACTCAACAAGAACTCGTGAGATAAGTTAGTATAAACCAATGCAAAAAAACTTATCATTTTCTACTGTAACAAATCCCTAAGATTATTATTCAACATTGTATACTAAATGTCTCTGCATATTTAATACTCTTATCCTCAAATAGAATCATTAAACAAGCAAACGTATGCAAACAATGCAAACATAACAGTAATCTGCCAAAATAGTATAGTCTGTAAAGAATGCAAGATCTATCATACTTCCCTAACTCCAAAAATTATGAGAAAAATACTATGCTGTAGAAAAATTTATCAGATCTCATTATGCAAAAAAAAATCAACATTATATCATTCTCTGACTTTTCTAGGGAATTTTTGCAACAGCGGCAAACTTTCTGTTTTGAAACAGCAACATGTATACTTGCAAAATAAGCATGGTAAAGGCTATCATTGACATTTTTATTGAAAATATAGATGCAAAACATTATTGTAAATGACAGAAATCAAATACTAACAAAATAAAATGACGCTCTAAGCAAAACACATATCATGTGGTGAATAAAAATATAGCTCCAAGTAAAGTTACCGATGAACGAAGACGAAAGAGGGGATGCCATCCGGGGCATCCCCAAGCTTAGGCTCTTGGTTCTCCTTGAATATTACCTTGGGGTGCCTTGGACATCCCCAAGCTTAGGCTCTTGCCACTCCTTATTCCGTAGTCCATCGAAACTTCACCCAAAACTTGAAAACTTCACAACACAAAACTCAACAGAAAACTCGTAAGCTCCGTTAGTATAAGAAAATAAAACCACCATTTAGGTATTGTTGTGAACTCATTCTAAATTCATATTGTTGTAATATCTACTGTATTCCAACTTCTCTATGGTTCATACCCTCCGATACTACTCATAGATTCATCAAAATAAGCAAACAACACATAGAAAACAGAATCTGTCAGAAACAGAACAGTATGTAGTAATCTGTATCAAACGTATACTTCTGGAACTCCAAAATTCTTACCAAATTAGGAAGTCCTAAGAAATTTGTGTACCAATCCAGAGCAAAAATAATCAGATAAAAAGCATGTATCTGTGAATTATCAGAACTAATTTACTGGATGCACAAGGTTCTGATTTTCAGCAGGATCAACACAACTATCACCGTAAGCTATCCTAAAGATCTTACTTGGCACTTTATTGAAACAAAAGCTATAAAACATGATTAATACAGTAGCATAATCATGTTAACACACAAAAACAGTAAGAATAAATATTGGGTTGTCTGCCAACAAGCGCTTTTCTTTAATGCCTTTCTAGCTAGGCATGATGATGGCAATGATGCTCACATAAAGATAAGAATTGAAACATAAAGAGAGCAAAATAAAGAATATTACTAGAACATTTAAGTCTATCCCACTTCCTATGCATATGGATTTTGTGAGCAAACAACTTATGGGAACAATAATCAACTAGCATAGGAAGGCAAAACAAGCATAACTTCAAGATTTTAAGCACATAGAGAGGAAACTTGATACTATTGCAATTCCTACAAGCATATGTTCCTCCCTCATAATAATTTTCAGTAGCATCATGAATGAATTCAAAAATATAACTAGCACCTAAAGCATTCTTTTCATGATCTACTTTCATAGAAAATTTACTACTCTCCACATAAACAAAATTCTTCTTATTCGGAATAGTGGGAGTATCATAAGAGACTCCAATACTATAAATTGTTTCCACATTAAAAGAGTAATGTCCAGAAAAAGAGTAATCATAATCATGACAAGTTTTGTAAATATAATCATCACTACTTTTTATAGCATAAGTTTCATCACAATAATCATCATAAGTAGCTACTTTGTTCTTATCATAATCAATAGAAACCTCTTCCAAGATAGTGGACTCATCACTAAATCAAGTCATGACCTCTCCAAATCCACTTTCATATGCATCACAATAAGATTCAACATCCTCCAAAATAGTGGGATCACTACTTCCTAAAGTTGACAGTCTTCCAAACCCACTTTCATCAATATAATCATCATAGGTAAGAGGCATGCTATCATCATAACAACTTTGCATATCAAAACTTGGGATGCTAAAAATATCATCTTCATTAAACGTAGCATCCCCAAGCTTGGGACAAACATTAATTGCAGCAAATATATTCTCAAATATTTGATCCTCATCAAACATAGCTTCCCCAAGCTTGGGCCTTTTCATATCATAATCATAATAATTCTCATCATTAATAGTATGCATAGCACCAATAGTATAGCAATTATCATCATCACAATGAGTAGTAGGAGCAACATCATTTGGGAGGGATACCTTTTTACCTTTGCTGCTCCTTCTCTTCCTTTTCTTCTTCACATTATGTGTGGGTTAAACCATCTTATTTGAGCTCCTTATTGATGAGATTGGTTCAATAGAAAGTTCCTCCTAGTCACCTGATTTATCATAAGAAATAATAGGAGGATATTGGGAAGTCTCTTCCCTTTCATTAGTATTCTCATCATCTTCTATTTGCTTTCTTTTCTTTATGTAATTGGTGATATAAGGATTTTTAATGCAATTCACCGCACAATACAAATAAATCTTCTCTAGATCAATATCAAGGAATTTCTTAAGGGCAAAATCTGGAAGATTCTTAGTTAAACGTTACAATTCTTCATAACCCAAAAGCAAACTAAGTTCATTATAATGTGCAAGGGAAATCAAATCATCACAATTTTTGGACACGATTCGATCATGAAATAATTTGCATAGATGTAGATGACCACGTTCATTGCATAGTTCACAAGTACGCAAAGGAAATGTAAATTTTCAGCACTCCCATTTAACTTTTCTTGCAACAATTTAGTTTCCCCAAGCTTGGGACAAACATTAATTGCAGCAAATATATTCTCAAATATGTCATCCTCATCAAACATAGCTTCCCCAAGCTTGGGCCCTTTCATATCATAAGCATAATCACTCTCATCATTAATAGTATGGATAGCACCAATAGTATAGAAATTATCATCATCACAATGAGTAGTAGGAGCAACAGCATTTGGGAGGGATACCTTTTTACCTTTGCTTCTCTGTTTTTTTCTTTTTCTTCTTCACATTATGTGTGGGTTCAACCTTTTTCTCTGAGCTCCTTATTGATGAGATTGCTTGAATAGAAAGCTCCTCCTCGTTACCTGATTCATCATAAGAAATAATAGGAGGATATTGAGAAGTCTCTTCCCTTTCATTAGTGTTCTCTTCATCTTCTGTTTGCTTTCTTTTCTTTAGGTAATTGGCAATATAAGGATTTTCAATGCAATTCACCGCACAATACATATAAATTTCCTCTAGATTAATATCAAGAAAATTCTTAAGGTTAAATTCTGGAAGGTGCTTAGTTGCATGTTTCAATTCTTCATTACCCAAAAGCAAACTAAGTTCATTATGATGTGCAAGGGAAATCAAGTCATCACAATTTTTGGACACGATTCGATCATGAAACAATTTGCATCGGAGATTTAAATGACCATATTCATTAGAAAGTTCACAAGTACAGTAAATATATCTTAAATTTTTAGCACTCTTATCTAGCCTTTGTTGCAACCCTTTAGTTTTTAAATGCTTATGCCTCTTGCAATATCTATCTTCGCTATTTGGTGCGTACTTGCAAACCCAATACACTCCACAAAAATTGACATGCTTATAAGAGATATTTTCATCATGACTAGTGCAATCATCATTAGTACTATGGATATTCAAAGAGTTCATACTAACAACATTGCAATCATGCTCATTGAGGGAGTCCTGGACTAGGGGGTGTCCGGATAACCGAACTATCATCATCGGCTAGACTCCAAGACTATGAAGATACAAGATTGAAGACTTCGTCCCGTGTCCGGATGGGACTTTTATTTGCGTGGAAGGCAAGCTTGGCGATACGGATATGTAGATCTCCTACCATTGTAACCGACTCTGTGTAACCCTAGACCTCTCCGGTGTCTATATAAACCAGATGGTTTTAGTCCGTAGGACAACAACAATAACAACAATCATACCATAGGCTAGCTTCTAGGGTTTAGCCTCCTTGATCTCGTGGTAGATCTACTCTTGTAATACCCACATCATCAATATCAATCAAGCAGGACGTAGGGTTTTACCTCCATCAAGAGGGCCCGAACCTGGGTAAAACATCGTGTCCCTTGTCTCCTGTTACCATCCGCCTAGACACACAGTTCGGGACCCCCTACCCGAGATCCGCCGGTTTTGACACCGACATTGGTGCTTTCATTGAGAGTTCCTCTGTGTCGTCACCTATAGGCTCGATGGCTCCTTCGATCATCAACAACGATGCGGTCCAGCGCGAGACTTTTCTCCCCGGACAGATCTTCGTATTCGGCGGCTTCGCACTGCGGGCCAATTCGTTTGGCCATCTGGAGCAGATCGAAAGCTACGCCCCTGGCCGTCAGGTCAGATTTGGAAGTCTTAACTTCACGGCTGACATCCGCGGAGACTTGATCTTCAATGGATTCGAGCCACAGTCGAGCGCGCCGCACTGTCACAATGGGCATGATTTAGCTCTACTGCCGGACAGTGCCCTGGAGGCCGCACACGAGTCCGCTCCGATCCTCGATTCGGAGCCGGCTGTGCAGATCAAGGACGGGTGGTTAGACACCGCCTCGGGGGCTGCAACCTCTACGGTGATAGAGCCGAATACCGACTTTGTCGCTTCTGAAGCTCGTGACTCCAATGTGTCGGACTCCTTGCCGGACTCCGAACCTCCCGCGCCCCCTCCAATCGAACCCGATTGGGCGCCGATTATGGAGTTCACCGCTGCGACATCTTTCAGCACTCATATTTCGGCGACATCTTGAGTTCGCTAAAGTATCTCTCGTTATCAGGAGAGCCCTGGCCAGACTGCGGTCAGGACGGTTGGGATGCGGACGACGAAGAAATTCCAGACCCACCCACCACCCACTTAGTAGCCGCTGTCGACGATCTAACCGACATGCTAGACTTCGACTCCGAAGACATCGACGGTATGGACGACGATGCTGGAGACGACCAAGAACCAGCGCCTACTGGGCACTGGAAAGCCACCTCATCATACGACATATACATGGTGGATATCCCAAAGGATGGGAACAGCGAAGGAACAGCGGAGGAAGAACCCTCCAAGAAACAGCCCAAGCGCCGGCGTCAGCGACGCCGCTCTAAATCCCGCCACAACAAGAATGGCGATTCCGGCACTGGAGACAATAATACCCCAGACAGTGCCGAAGACAACCCCCTCCAGCAAGATTCAGCGCAGGAGGACGGAGATGCCATCCCTCACGAGAGAGTGGCGGACGAAGAGGTAGAGGACGATAATTACATGCCTCCCTCCGGAGACGAGGCAAGCCTCGACGACGACGAATTTGTCTTGCCTGAGGATCCCTTCAAACAAGAGCGTTTTAAACGCAGGCTTATGGCCACGGCAAATAGCCTCAAGAAAAAGCAGCAACAGCTTAGAGCTGATCAGGATCTGCTAGCCGACAGATGGACTAAAGTCCTTGCGGCCGAAGAGCATGAGCTCGAACGCCCCTCCAAAAGCTACCCCAAACGCAAGTTGCTCCCCCGATTAGAGGAGGAGGCATATGAACCTGCATCACCAGAGCACAATACGGTTGACCGGCCACCTCGTGGCCGCGACAGAGAGGCCTCTAGAGCCCTCCACTAGAACCGTACCCCGGCATCGCTCGAAAAGCACAAGGCCACAGGGGAATGCTCTGGACTTGCGAGATATATTGGAGGATAAGGCAAGACAATCAAGATCGATCTACGGATCGCGTGGGCGCCCCATGATACATGACGACAACTGTCGCGCCGGACACAGTAAGTCCGGCCGGGCCGAGCACAATAGACAAAGCTCATTGGAGCTTCGTCGCGATATAGCCCAATACAGAGGCGCCGCACACCCATTATGCTTCACAGATGAAGTAATGGATCATCAAATCTCCGAAGGGTTTAAACCCGTGAATATTGAATCCTATGATGGCACAACAGACCCCGCGGTTTGGATCGAAGACTATCTCCTTCATATCCACATGGCCCACGGTGACGATCTTCACGCCATCAAATACCTCCCACTCAAGCTTAAAGGACCAGCTCAGCATTGGCTTAACAGCTTGCCAGCAGAATCAATTGGCTCAACAGCTTGCCAGCAGAATCAATTGGATGTTGGGAAGACGTATGTGCGACCACCAGACGTTGACGACCTAAGCCACATAATTCAGCAGCCAGACGAATCGGCCAGACAATTCTGGACATGGTTCTTAACTAAGAAAAATCAAATCGTCGACTGTCTGGATGCGGAGGCCCTGGCGGCCTTCAAACATAACATCCGCGACGAGTGGCTTGCCCGGCACCTAGGGCAGGAAAAGCCGAAATCCATGGAAGCCCTCACATCACTCATGACCCGCTTTTGCGCGGGAGAGGACAGATGGCTAGCCCGCAGCAACAACCTCAGCAAAAATTCTGGCAATCCGGATACCAAGGACCACAATGGCAGGTCGCGTCGCAACAAGAACAAACGCCGCATTAACAGCAACAATAATGAGGATACGGCAGTCAACGCCGGATTCAGAGGCTCCAAACCCGGTCAGCGGAAGAAGCCATTCAAAAGAACTACTACGGGTCCGTCCAATTTGGACCGAATACTCGATTGCTCGTGCCAGATACACGGCACCCCCGAAAAGCCAGCCAACCACACCAACAGAAACTGTTGGGTATTCAAGCAGGCAGGCAAGCTAATTGCCAAAAACAATGGCAAGGGGCTGCATAGCGATGACGAAGAAGAGACCCGACCACCGAACAATAGAGGACAGAAGGGTTTTCCCCCACAAGTACGGACGGTGAATATGATATACGCAACCCACATACCCAAGAGGGTGCGGAAGCGTGCACTCAGGGACGTATACGCGATGGAGCCAGTCGCCCCGAAGTTCAACCCATGGTCCTCCTGCCCGATCACTTTTGATCGAAGGGACCACCCCACCAGCATCTGCCACGGCAGATTCGCCGCATTGGTTTTAGACCCAATCGTCGATGGATTTCACCTCACTAGAGTCCTGATGGATGGCGGCAGCAGCCTGAACCTGCTTTATCAGGACACAGTGCGCAAAATGGGCATAGATCCCTCAAGGATTAAACCAACAAAGAAGACCTTCAAAGGCGTCATACCAGGTGTAGAGGCCAATTGTACGTGCTCAGTCACACTGGAACTGGTCTTCGGATCCCCGGATAACTTCCGAAGCGAGGAGTTAATCTTCGACATAGTTCCGTTCCGCAGAGACTATCATGCTCTGCTCGGAGGAACCGTGTTTGCAAAGTTCAACGCGGTGCCGCACTACGCATACCTCAAGCTCAAGATGCCAGGCCCTCGAGGAGTCATCACGGTCGACGGAAACACCGAACGCTCCTTCCGAACGGAGGAACATACAGCGGCTCTCGCGGCAGAAGTACAATGCAGCCTCTTAAGGCAATTCTCGAGTCCGGCTGTTAAGTGACCGGACACGGCTAAACGCGCCCGGAGTAACCTACAACAAGACCACCTGGCACGTTCCGAGCACGCGTAGCAATGCAGCCCCAACCCCGGCCCTCGCAAGATCGCAAGACTGGTCCTTCGCGTACATCATTATGCTCTGGAGATACCATGGGCATAGGGGAAGGGGCACGACCACGACAGGCCCAGAATGCGGCTCAACCACATCAGGGGCTCCCAAGTGTGTCATTTTTTTTTCTTTCTCACCAACAGGACTCCATTCACCAGAGGCCCTGCCTGGCGGTAGACCGGCCAAACTCACGATGCAACAGCCAGGGAAGGAGAAAGGCTACGACGAATATCCAAGTGGTCTCCATTATGAGCACTAAATCTATTTTATACACCATTCCGCAGCCTACCCCTGGAGGGGGACACATTTAATAGTCCCATCCCTTGCTTATCGCACTATTTGTATCGTCCTGCATTCATGGCAATATTTCTTGAATAAACAATGCAGCACCTTTTTGCTTTTAATTGCATTTCTTTCTTATACATATGTTCATTTATGACATGCCGCATCCGTACACTTTGGTACGGCTAAATACACCAGGGGCTTAAGTTCCCCACATTATGGTGTGATAAGTCCGAACACTTTCACAAGTGCGGCACCCCGAACTTATAGAATTATATGCATTGGCTCCGAATCATGTCTTGGGTCAATAGTTGGGTTTGCCCGGCTCCCATGTTTTGGTACCTTATGTTCCATTCTATCGGCTAAGGTAGCACTGGGAGAACCACTGCGATTGCGCCCCGGTTGAGCTGGGCGAGCGCCTCAGTGGAGAAAGCTAAAACTGACCGACATGATGAGGCGAGAGCCAGTCGCTGTTCGAGAGGTTTTTTCGTGTCCCTAAAGACTTATGCCGCTTAGAGCGAGGAACCGGCTTTGTCCGGCCCAGGCGTGGATAGCGCCCCGAACTCGGCCTTCTGATCACTAGGGGCTTCGCCGAAATTTAAAATTATAGAATTCTATGGCTAAGTGAGAGTGTTCAAGCATTATAAGTCCCGTTGCCTAGTTCGTTGTGTTGAGCGCCTCCCTAGATGGACCCAAATATGGGAACAAGAGTGCTCAAATTTATCCCGAACACCCCAGCACTCATGGCATGGGGGCTGAAGCCGACGACTTGCCATCTCTCAGATTTGATAAACAGCCACACAGAAGGTAATATTTTAAATCAATAAGCGTTGCTTAGCGCATATGAACAATGTTTTCAGCGCACAGGATAACAAAATGCGAGTCTACTCAAATATTACATTATTGGAGCACTCACCCGCAATAATGCGAGCACCCTTTAGGACACTCTTGTATTACATCTCGGGCGTGCGATACTCCTTGCCCGGCGGTGGCGCGTCCGTCACAAGCTTCTCAGCATCCATCTTGCCCCAGTGCACCTTAGCACGGGCAAGGGCCCGACGGGCACCTTCAATATAGGCGGATCGCTTGATGACCTCAACCCATGGACAAGCATCCACCAGCCGCCGCATCAGGCCGAAGTAGCTCCCAGGCATGGCCTCATCGGGCCAAAGCCAAACTATGAGGCCCTTCATGGCCTGTTCGGCCACCTTGTGGAGCTCGACCAGCTGCTTCAGCTGGTCGCTAAGGGGCACTGGATGTCCGGCCTCAGCATACTGAGACCAGAAGACCTTCTCCGTCGAGCTCCCCTCCTTGGCCCTGTAGAAAGCGGCAGCATCGGACACGCTGCGGGGCAGATCTGCGAACGCTCCTGGAGAGCTCCGAATTCGGGTAAGTAACAGGTAATTCACATTCACATGCTGGCTTTGCATGAGGCCTTGTGGGCTTCGGCGTTAGCGGCTTTGGAATTCTCAAGAGCCGATGCAAGCTCGGACTCTCGAGTCTTCGAGTCGCGCTCCAAACCCTCATGCTTTTCCATGAGAGCCTGGAGCTCTTGCTGTACCTCCGCCAGCCGCGCCGCATTCTTCTCTCGCCCAGCACGCTCCACGGCCGCATTGCGTTCGGCTGCGGACACCGCCTCCTTCAAGGTCGCCACCTCGTTCGTGGCCCCTGAAGTACCCACGTTATCCTTGTCATTTATATTGCAACCAAATCCTTTTCTATAAGGTACAACTTTAATAAGGTGTTACTCACCTTGCTTGTCCTCGAGCTGCTTCTTGGCACGACCGAACTCGTTCTCGGACCGCTCGATGCTTTGCTTCAAAGCATTGACCTCCGCAGTCAGTGCGGCAGAGGTCAGCAGCGCAGCCTGCAATCCCATATTGACATATTTATTAAGACTCCTGCGTATATCTTTTTAGATCCTCAGTCCGGCTTTTCTTTCCGAACACCGAACCGAGCATCAGGGGCTACTGTCTATGCGGTACTATTTTACATATATTAATATTCTTACCTCAAAGCCTGATAGAAGGCTGCTGCAGGCTTCGGTCAGCCTGCTTTTGGTGAGCTGGACCTTCTGAATCACCGCACTCATGACAGTGCGGTGCTCCTCCTTGATGGAAGCGCCGTTGAGCGCCTCCAGCAAGTTATCCGGCGCCTCCGGTTGGACGGAGGCCGCCGGCGCCACGGTCTTGCCCTTCTTACAAAGGGGGCGCCCGCCGGACTCCGGAACCACTGCATGTTCCGGTGCGGAGTCCGGCACGAAGTCCGGGAGGTCGCCCTGTGGCACCTCCGGGTCTTCCTCCTCCGGGTGAGTCCCTCTCTGGGATCCCACCTTGGCGTCGTCAGCGTCACGGGGAGAGGAGGCGGTTGGAAGTGAAGTACTGTTCACATCCGACGAGCCCAAGGACCCGCTCGACGAAGCGGGAAGATCGTCCTTGGGCGGACTGCAGGGTTGTATGCGGCGTTAGAAAGACACCAAGTGGCAAAAAGAAAAATCATGAAGTCATTCGGGAGTCCGGATACTTACGATCTCGCCAGGGGCTTGGCCCTTGGAGGCCAATCCTCGTCGTCGTCACTGGCGTTGGCGGAACAGTCCGAGGGAAGAGTCCTTCCCTTCTTGGACCCTTCGGCCTCCCTCGCTGGGGATGCCAGATCTGAATTCAGGGTCCGCTGCCCATTTAGGGTGACGCGGCTCGGTGATGTAGAACCACCCCGATTGCCACCCCTTGATGGTTTCCATGAAGGCGCCCTCGAGCCAAGTAACGTTGGGTATCTTACCCACCATGGCGCCTCCGCATTCCGCTTGGCTGCCCTTTACAACCTTCGGCTTGACATTGAAGGTCTTGAGCCACAAGCCAAAGTGGGGCTAGATGCAGAGGAAGGCCTCACACATGATGATAAACGCCGAGATGTTGAGGATAAAATTCGGGGCCAGATCATGGAAATCCAGGCCGTAGTAGAACATGAGCCCCCGGACAAAGGGGTGAAGTGGGAAGCCCAGTCCGCCGAGGAAATGGGTAAGGAATACTACCCTCTCATGGGGCCTGGGGGTGGGGATGGGCTGCCCCTCGTCGGGGAGCCGGTGCGCGATGTCGCTGGACAAATATCCGGCGCCGCGCAGCTTCTTGATGTGCCCCTCCGTAACGGAGGAGGCCATCCACTTGCCTCCCGCTCCGGACATAGTTGGAGGAGGTTGAGGTGAGATGTGCGAACTTGGGCGCTGGAGCTCGAGTGCGCGGAGAGGGATAAGCAAAGGAGGAAGAAGGCGTAGATAAAAAGGTGGATCCTTATCCCCTTATATATGGGCGGACAAAACTATGCGTCCCCACCGGCCTGGTAAAACTCGCTTTTCTCCCAAGCGCCGCAATCAATGGTGCGTTTGGGTTACTCACGTCCGTATTAATGAGAATCCCGGAATAAGGGGAACACGATCTCTGCTTCGACAAGACGTGCCAAGGAAACCGCTTCGCTAAATGCGCTGAGGTGGTATAATAAAGACGACTCAAATAAAGGCTTGGTTATGGTGTGATGTCACGCCACGAAATACGTCATCAGATTGAACTTGTGTAAATATTATTCTCTCTACAGTGGAATGTGGAATTTATTTTGCAGAGCCGGACACTATCCTGGTGTTCACAATCTTCTACAAACTATTCGGAGAAGGAACCCGCCTTGCAATGCCGAAGACAATATGCGCGCCGGACTCGTCGTCATTGAAGCCTGGTTCAGGGGCTACTGAGGGAGTCCTGGACTAGGGGGTGTCCAGATAGCCGAACTATCATCATCGGCCGGACTCCAAGACTATGAAGATACAAGATTGAAGACTTTGTCCCGTGTCCGGATGGGACTTTCCTTGGCGTGGAAGGCAAGCTTGGCGATACAGATATGTAGATCTCCTACCATTGTAACCGACTCTGTGTAACCCTAGCCCTCTCCGGTGTCTATATAAACCAGATGGTTTTAGTCTGTAGGACAACAACAATAAGAACAATCATACCATAGGCTAGCTTCTAGGGTTTAGCCTCCTTGATCTCGTGGTAGATCTACTCTTGTAATACCCACATCATCAATATCAATCAAGCAGGACGTAGGGTTTCACCTCCATCAAGAGGGCCCGAACCTGGGTAAAACATCGTGTCCCTTGTCTCCTGTTACCATCCGCCTAGACGCACAGTTCGGGACCCCCTACCCGAGATCCGCCGGTTTTGACACCGACACTCATCATTCAGAGATTTAGTACCAAACATTTTATAGACTTCTTCTTCTAGCACTTGAGAACAATTTTTCTTTTCATCATACTTACGAAAGATATTAAAAAGGTGAAGCGTATGAGACAAACTCAATTCCATTTTTTGTAGTTTTTCTTTTATAAACTAAACTAGTGATAAAACAAGAAAAAAAAGATCCGATTGCAAGATCTAAAGATATACCTTCAATCACTCACCTCCCCGGCAACGGCGCCAGAAAAGAGCTTGAAGTCTACTACGCAACCTTCACCTTGTAGACGTTGTTGGGCCTCCAAGTGCAAAGGTTTGTAGGACAGTAGCAAATTTCGCTCAAGTGGATGACCTAAGATTTATCAATCCGTGGGAGGCGTAGGATGAAGATGGTCTCTCTCAAACAACCCTGCAACCAAATAACAAAGAGTCTCTTGTGCCCCCAACACACCCAATACAATGGTAAATTGTATAGGTGCACTAGTTCGGCGAAGAGATGGTGATACAAGTGCAATATGGATGATAGATATGGGTATTTGTAATCTGAAAATATAGAAACAGCAAGGTAACTAATGATAAAAGTGAGCGTAAACGGTATTGCAATGGTAGGAAACAAGGCCTAAGGTTCATACTTTCACTAGTGCAAGTTCTCTCAACAATAATAACATAACTGGATCATATAACTATCCCTCAACATGCAATAAAGAGTCACTCCAAGACACTAATAGCGGAGAACAAATGAAGAGATTATGGTAGGGTACGAAACCACCTCAAAGTTATCCTTTCTATTCTATCTATTCAAGAGTCCGTAATAAAATAACATGAAGTTATTCTTTCCGTTCAATCTATCATAGAGTTCATACTAGAATAACACCTTAAGACACAAATCAACCAAAACCCTAATGTCACCTAGATACTCCAATGTCACCTCAAGTATCCGTGGGCATGATTATACGATATGCATCACACAATCTCAGATTCATCTATTCAACCAACACAAAGTACTTCAAAGAGTGCCCCAAAGTTTCTACCGGAGAGTCAAGACGAAAAGGTGTGCCAACCCCTATGCATAAGTTCATGGAACCCGCAAGTTGATCACCAAAACATACATCAAATAGATCACGTGAATATCCCATTGTCACCACAGATAAGCATGGCAAGACATACATCATGTGTTCTCAAATCCATAAAGACTCAATCCGATAGGATAACTTCAAAGGGAAAACTCAATCCATTACAAGAGAGTAGAGGGGGAGAAACATCATAAGATCCAACTATAATAGCAAAGCTCGCGATACATCAAGATCGTATCACCTCAAGAACACGAGAGAGAGAGAGAGAGAGAGAGAAAGAGATCTAACACATAGCTACTGGTACATACCCTCAGCCCCGAGGGTGAACTACTCCCTCGTCGTCATGGAGAGCACCGGGATGATGAAGATGGCCACCGGTGATGGGTTCCCCCTTTGGCAGGGTGTCGGAACGGTCTCCCGAGAGGTTTTTGGTGGCTACAGAGGCTTGCGGCGGCGGAACTTCTGATCTATTGTGTTCCCCGAAGTTTTTAGGGTATATGGACTTATATAGGGGAAAGAAGTCGGTCAGGGGAGCCACGAGGGTCCCACGAGGGTGGGGGCGTGCCCAGGGGAGGTGGGCGCGCCTCCCTGCCTCGAAGCTTCCCTTACGTGCACTCCAAGTCCCCTGGATTTCTTCCATTCCAAAAATAACTTTCCCGAAGGTATCATTCCGTTTGGACTCTGTTTGATATTCCTTTTCTTCAAAACACTAAAATACTCAAGAAAATAGCAATATGGGTTGGGCCTCCGGTTAATAGGTTAGTCCCAAAAATAATATAAAAGTGCTTAGTAAAGCCCATAAACTTCCAAAACAGATAATATAATAGGATGAATGCTTCATAAATCATAGATACGTTGGAGAAGTATCACCCGCGCTGATGACCTTCAGCTCGGGCATGTCTGCATGTTAAGCTACGACAATAGTCGCACCATGCTCACAGTGAAGGTGTTCGACAGGACTGCTGAGGGGTCGAGGGTCGAGGAAATACGAGGGGTCAGAGGTCGAGGGTCGCCGAGGGGTCAGGGGTCGAGGGGCGAGGGGTCAATGGTCGAGGATCTTTTGTCCGGAGTCAATTTGGTATTCATGTCGGTATTAAATTTTTTTATGTTGTGCTAATTCCTTTTACTCTTCTGTCCTAATAGGTGTTGAAAGATGGTGGGCGCTGGTCCTCAGCGTGGTGGGAGTGGTACTTCCATTCCACTTGTACCTCTCCGGAGAGCATTGTGCAAGGGTATGGCTTCACTGGTGGATGTTTCTTCGTCGACGTTGTTGCCCACTGGGAGAGAAGATTGGGGAGGGAGGAAGAGAGGAGGTCGGGGAGGACGTGGACGCGGGAGAGGTAGGCAGGCTCCTATGCCTTCCTCACCGCCACCCCCAGCTGAGTCACACGAGCACACAAATGCTAGGGGGCACGTCTGGGGAGGAGGCTACACGGACTCCGGTCCATGAGCCTCGGGTCGACGGGCCTTCGGCCCACGAGACTTCGAGCCAGGACGCTTGGGCCCACGTGACTCCGCCCCAGGCTACATCCCAAGAGACGTCCGGATGGGGTACCTGGCAGCATCCGCACGAGGGGTCGAGTGGCCCTGCTGATGGTGGCGGGCATCAGATTTCTGATAATAGCGGGGATAAGGTGGTTGAGGGGGCCACCATCAACCAGTGTGGGCTTACACGGCTCCCGTCCGTGCCAGCGACCCGCGAGCAGAGGTGGCTTATTTGGCCTTATGGGACGAGGTAAGTGCTTTTACTCTTTTTGTACCTTTTGCCATAAGTTTTTCTCAAATATCTAATGTGTTGGCGCCTTGTCATACTGCAGGGGTTGGGACCACCCTTAGGATGTCCACAAGCCCAACCAAATGCTTGGTGTGATTTGCCGGCAAAACTTCCAGGGGTGGGTCACGTTACCCGGTGAGGGTCAGCTTCCAGAGCAAGGATTGACCTGGGAGCACTACTTGGTTGCCCCAGCCCCGCCGGAGGAGATCATCGACAGTGTCTTGTGCCACACGAGGGCCGACAAGGTGATCAAAACATTTTGGGTAATTTCTCATTTACACAATTAAAAATATTTAAATAAGCTTAGTTATTGTACTAATCAATGTTGTATCGTTTGATTGCAGACCTTCTACAGGTGTGAGGAGGGATACGAGGAGGCATGTGCACGGGTTATCGATGCCGAGTGCAGGCGCCTACTACAAAACTTACGGCACGAGGCTCGGGTGCAGGCTGTTCAAGACTACTTTGCCTCGCGTGGTGTTCGGAAGCCCAAGAAGAAGTGCCACGGAAAGTTTCTGAAGAAGGAGGAGTACATGAAGGTAATTGCCTATATTCTTAAGGCCTTGTTCTTAGTTTCATTGATTTGATTCATAAACGTAGCGCTCAAGTTTCTCTTTACTGATTTAGGTGCCCCCGAGATGGTGTGCGGATAAGATGGATTGTTGGGAGGCGTTGGTGGATGAGTGGTGCTCAGACACATGGCGGTCCGTCCACAAAGGTGCCAAGGACAAGCGTGCCCAAATGAGAGGTGTGGCACACCATCAAGGCAGCGCCAACTTATATCAATACGAGCGGAACTGGGTATGTGGTTTGCTTCCTGATTCATGCAATTCATTATGTCATGCTAGCTTGAGCCCTTTAATTACTAATACTATGGTCCACTCTTTTTAGGCGGGATACAATATGGCATCGGTGCCAGAGGTGTTCGACCTCTATGCCATGGCCCATACTACCTCGTACAAGAAGGCCAAGCCATTCTCTGCGTCTGACCTCGATCATCCAGGTAACTTCACCAACATCTCCTCCCACAACAAGCTCGTGAAGTAAAAAGATGAGGGGAAGGTGAGGAAATGGGAGGACATTAACCCGAGCGGGCCGTTTGATCCGGAGCTGGTGATGCTATCTGTTGGTGGGAGGTCCCATGGCTCGATATCCATTGGAGATGGACTTATCCATTGTCCTCACAGTCTCCCGGAGATCAAGGCGCGCCAAACGAGCTCAGATCCTGAGATACGACCTCGTCCACGGCCAATCGAGCTCGCCTTCCAGGTTAGTTATACACTCAGATTTCTTTCAAGCATTACATTGTGTGTGGTGCCATCGATGATTACAATGCTAATGAGGAGTGGTGTTGCAGTCTGCTCTTCAGAGTGAGAGAGATAGAACCCAGGCGCTTCTGGCGGAGAGGGACCGGGAGGCAGAGGAGAAGCATCGGGAGTTGGAGGAGAGGCGACAATGTTGATGGAGGAGGAGAGGGCACAAAATGACATGAAGAACTGGGCCATGTACGAGCTCCTCGTGGTAAGTCTCTTCTGCATATTAGCCAAATTATTCACTTAATGTTCTTTTCATTACTAACTAGTATGACTGACCCGTGAAAACTATATGTGCAGTCTGTGTGCTAGAAGTCCGGCCAGAGCCCTCCGCCGATGCCAGAGATTGCTCCAGGGACCACGATGAGTTTAATTTGAATGGTCATTAGTTACTAGTATTAATATTTGAGTGTCGTCATGCTAACGAGACATTGCAAATGATCTTTGGTGCAGCGTGCCTCCAGACAAGCATCACACGATCCTTCTCCAGGTGGTGGTACCAGCACGAGCCACGCCAGTGCTCCACCTCCGTGATGACGGTAAGTTTTCTCTAGTGTTTTCCTTACCAAATGCATAAAGACCTAGACTTAGCTTTATTTCCTCCAAAATGCTTAGACTTAGCTTATCTTCCTCAAAAATGACATAATTAGCTTACTTAGCTCCAAAATGATATGTACTTAGCTTTGTTCCTTCAAAATGACCTAAGTTAGCTGTAATATGCTAAGTTATCTCTAATATGCTTAGTTACCTAGGTTTTCTCAATAATGACATACACTTAGCTTACTTATGTAAAAAATGGCATAATTAGCTTACTTACGTTTCAAGTGGCATAACAACCTTGGTAACTTCATATATGTCATATACTTAGCTTATTTTCATCGAAAATGACATAATAATCTGTTTTACCTAGGTTAGTTCCAATATGATCCATTTTACCTAGGTTAGCTCCAAAATGACCAAGTTTACCTAGGTTAGCTCCAATATGATCCATTTTAGCTAGGTTAGCTCCAAAATAATCAATTTTACCTACGTTAGCTCCAAAATGGCATAATTACTTATGTTAGCACAAAAATGACCTATACTTACCTTATTTTCCTCCAAATTGACACAATAAGCTTAGTTAGCTCAAAAATGTCATAATTACCTATGTAAGCTCTAAAATGACACAAATAAAGAATAAGAAGAAGAAAAACAAGGAAGAGGAGAAAAAGAAAGTATAGAAGAAGAAAGAGAAGAAAAAGAAAGAATAAAATAAGAAGAATGAGAAGGAAAAGGGTAAAAACCTTCGTCTTCTCTTCTTCTTCTTCTCCAAAATGACCTAAGTTAGCTCAAAGTTAGCTCTAATATGCTTAGTTACCTAGGTTAGCTCAATAATGACCTATACTTAGCTGCTTTATATAAAAAATGGCATAATTAACTAGGTTAGCTCCATTTTACTTAAGTATGCTTATTACTTCTTCTTCATTTTCTTCTTCTTCTTCTAGTCTTCTTCTTCTAACTTTCTTGTTTCCCATTTTGCAGATTTCATTTACTTCACGGAAACTTGCATGGATGGAGTGCTTCTTTTCCCTTTCTTCTTTTCTTTCGTATCGATGAGCAATGTTGAACTTGTTATATGGATGGATGGATAGGTGTTGGATGAAAAATGTGAAACTATTATAATATGTACGGATGGAACTATGTGTTGGTTATGTATTCATGAAACTTGTGTGTTGGATATGTCATATGTGTGTTGTGAAATTTCCCTGTGAATATATATATATATATATATATATATATATATCATATATCATATATTTTGCTATGAAATTTCTTGGATATAATAAAAAGCAGAAAAAAGAGGAAATGCAGCCTCTTTGTCGTCTGCCACAGACAACAAAGGGCTCTTTGCCGTCTGCCACAGATGGCAAACAGGCCACGTGGCAGCAACCTGTGCAACCTGGGAGCTATACCATTTGGTTCCTTTGCTGTTTGTGGCAGACGGCAATGGGGAGGCAATGTTTGTCGTCTGCTGGTAGATGGCAAAGGTTGCCGTTGGCCACCTAACATGGCTAACGCCTGTTTGTTACCGTCTAGATTCTTTGCCGTCAGCCACGGACAACAAAGGTTCTTCGCCGTCCGCTTTGAGAAAGCAGACGACAAAGAGCCTGTTTACTGTCATGTTCTTTGCAGGGCAGCTTTGCCGTCGGTGGTAGATGGCAAAAAGCTTTGTCGTCCACTTTTGGTGCCTTTGCCGTCTGCAATGGCAGACGGCAAATAAGTTGATTCCTGTAGTGACTGGGTTTGCTGACAGATAGGTAGCACCAATATTATAACACCCCAATTGTGCGACTGAAGAATGATTTATGCCAAGTTCATTAAGTAGAGCCTAAACCCATATCAGTTCGGCTGTGGCATTTTCCAAGGCCTTATATTCAGCTTCAGTGCTAGATCTTGACACAATTGCCTTGTTGCGAGCGCTCCAAGAAATAAGGTTTGGCCCAAAGAAAACAGCAAAACTCCTGTTGATCTTCTGTCATCAGGACTACCTGCCTAGTCTGCATCCGAGAAGGCACTCACCATAGTTGAGGTTGACTTTGTGAACTTTAACCCTGTACTCATAGTACCTCTAAGATATCTGAGAATTCTTTTAGCGCAGTCCAATGCTGAAGAGTAGGAGCATGCAAAAACTGGCATACCCCGTTGACAGGAAAACGTATGTCAAGTCTTGTAAGTGTTAAGTATTGCAGAGCACCTACCACACTTCTGTACTTTGTAGCTCCTTCAGCTCCCAAAGTCTCACCTTCCTCCTAGGATAGTTTTTTCGTAGTTGAGAGAGGCATGCTTGAGATTTTACAATTCATCATACCCGACCTTTTGAGTATATCTGACACATACTTTTCCTGACTTAGGACTATGCCATATGTTACCCTCTTAACTTCTATTCCCAAGAAATAATGCAAGTCACCAAGATCCTTTAGAGAAAAATCTTTCTTAAGATCCTCTAGCAATGCATTGTTTTCTTCATGTGATGAGCTAGCTACGATAATATCATCAACATATACCATCATAAAAATGATTACATTGCCTTTCTTATAGAAGAATAGTGACGTGTCAGCCTTTGAAGGTCTAAACCCAAGCCTTTGAATTTTTTTCACTTAACCTAGAGTACATGCTCTAGGTGCTTGTTTCAGACCATACAATGCCTTATCAAGTTTACAGACATAATGATTCTTGCCTTTTACCTCATACCCAGGTTGCTGTTTCATGTAAACTTCCTCCTCTAGAACGCCATGAAGGAACGCATTCTGCACATCCAATTTGGCGAAGACTCCAATTGTTTGACACTGCAACAGAGAGAACAAGTATGATAGTAGCTGCTTTAACAACAGGACTAAAAGTGTCCTCGTAATGTATGCCATATCATTGTTTAGAACCCTTTGCTACTAGTCTAGCCTTGTATCTATATATTTCTCCACTAGCTTTCCTCTTAATTCTGTAAATCCACTTGCAATCAATGATATTTCTACCTTTTTCTGGAGGAACTAGATGCCACATTCTATTTTTAACAAGAGCATTATATTCCTCATCCATAGCATTGTTCCAGTTCTTATTTTCAAACACCTCATCTAGATTGTTGGCTCACCCCTGACAGCTAGACCGCAAAAACTTGTGTTATCATACCTGACCGTACCGTATATATGGATCTTTGGTTTTAGAACTCCATGTTGTGATCTTTTTAGCTGCGCTGGCACAGGGACAACAGCAGGAGGCCATTGCACAGAGGATCCCGGGAGGCCTGGCTCGGCACGCAATCCAGAGGTGCTCGATCCAGAGGTTGTTGCCTTGTCCTTAATTAACAAGAAACGAGGATGAGTTTCAAGAAACACATGATTATCTTGAGATAAACGATGGGCAGAAACAACATTGTTGGTGGATTTAGGGGAATAAATAACATCCTTAAGATGAAGATTACGAGTGGGAGTACGAACATATGCTTGACCAATATGAGTAATTTTCATATCTGACCCATTGGGCATGTTCGCTCTTCATCATGGCTGTTGTACATCTCCCCCATGGTGAGTGATACGTCTCGAACGTATCTATAATTTTTGATTGTTCCATGCTATTATATTACCCCTTTTGGATGTTTATGGGCTTTATTTTACACATTTATATCATTTTTGGGACTAACCTACTAACCAGAGGCCCAGCCTGTATTGCTGTTTTTTTGCCTATTTCAGTATTTCGAAGAAAAGGAATATCAAACGGAGTCCAAACGGAATGAAACCTTTGGGAGCGTGATTTTTTGAACGAACGTGATCTGGAGAACTTAGAAGGAAAGTCAAGCAAAAAACAAGGCGGCCAGGAGATAGGAGGGCGCGCCCACCCCTCCTGGGCGCGCCCCCTGTCTCCTGGGCCCCTCGATCGGCCACCGACGTACTTCCTCCTCCTATATATACCTACGTACCCCGAAAATATCCAGGGAGCAACCGAAACACAATTTCCACCGCCGTAACCTTCTGTATCTGCGAGATCCCATCTTGGAGCCTTCACCGGCGCTCCGCCGGAGGGGGAATCGACCATGGAGGGCTTCTACATCAACACCATAGCCCCTCCGATGAGTTGTGAGTAGTTTACCACCGACCTTCGATTCTATAGTTATTAGCTAGATGGCTTCTTCTCTCTTTTTGGATCTCAATACAATGTTCTCCCCCTCTCTTGTAGAGATCTATTTGATGTAAACTCTTTTTGCGGTGTGTTTGTCGAGATCCGATGAATTGTGGGTTTATGATTGATACGTCTCCAACGTATCTATAATTTTTTATTGCTCCATGCTACTTTATCTACTGTTTTAGGCAATATTGGGCTTTATTATCCACTTTTATATTATTTTTGGGACTAACATATTAACCGGAGGCCCAGCCCAGATTTGTTGTTTTATGCCTATTTCAGTGTTTCGAGGAAAAGGAATATCAGACGGAGTCAAAATGGAACGAAATCAACTAGAGAACTTAATTTTGGAAGGAAACCAACCTGGTGGGCTTGGCGTGCACGTCAGGGAAGTCCCGGGCTGCCCACGAGGGTGGGGGGTGCCCCCCTGGGCGCGCCCCCCTACCTCGTGAGCAACCCGGAGGTCCACCGACGTACCCCCTGCACCCATATATAGCTACATACCCTAAAACTTCCAGAACAGAAGATAGATCGGGAGTTCCGCCGCCGCAAGCCTCTGTAGCCACCAAAAACCAATCGGGACCCTCTTCCAGCACCCTGCCGGAGGGGGATCTCATCACCGGAGGCCATCTTCATCATCCCGGTGCTATCCATGACGAGGAGGGAGTAGTTCACCCTCGGGGCTGAGGGTACGTACCAGTAGCTATGTGTTTGATCTCTCTCTCTCTCTCGTGTTCTCTCTCGTGTTCCATCTATGGCACGATCTTGATGTATCCGGAGCTTTGCTATTGTAGTTGGATCTTATGATGTTTCTCCCCCTCTACTCTCTTGTGATGAATTGAGTTTCCCCTTTGAAGTTATCTTATCGGATTGTGTCTTTATGAGAACACTTGATGTATGTCTTGCCGTGATTATCTATGGTGACAATGGGATATCATGTGCCACTTGATGTATGTTTTGGTGATCAACTTGCGGGTTTCGTGACATTGGGAACCTATGCATAGGGGTTGGCACACGTTCTTGACTCTCCGGTAGTAGCTTTGGGGCACTCTTTGAAGTACTTTTATGTTGGTTGGATGAATCTGAGATTGTGTGATGCATATCGTATAATCATGCCCATGGATACTTGATGTGTCAATGGAGTATCTAGGTGACATTAGGATTTTGGTTGATTTGTGTCTTAAGGTGTTATTCTAGTACGAACTCTTTTATAGATCGATCCGAACGAATAACTTTGAGGTGGTTTCGTACCCTACCATAATCTCTATGTTTGTTCTCCGCTATTAGTGGCTTTGCAGTGACTCTTTGTTGCATGTTGAGGGCTTGTTATATTATCTATCTATGTTATTATTGTTGAGAGAACTTGCACTAGTGAAAGTATGAACCCTAGGCCTTGTTTCCTATCATTGCAATACCGTTTACGCTCACTTTTACCACTTGTTACCTTGCTGTTTTTATTATTTCATATTACAAAAACCTATATCTACTATCTATTTTGCACTTGTATCTTCATCTCTTCGCCGAACTAGTGCACCTATACAATTTACCATTGTATTGGGTGTGTTGGAGACACAAGAGACTCTTTGTTATTTGGTTGCAGGGTTGTTTGACAGATACCATCTTCATCCTACGCCTCCTATGGATTGATAAACCTTAGGTCATCCACTTGAGTGAAATTTGTTGTTGTCCTACAATCTTGTGCACTTGCAGGCCCAACAACGTCTACAAGAAGAAGGTTGTGTAGTAGACATCAAGCTCTTTTCTGGCGCCGTTGCCGGGGAGGTTAGCGCTTGAAGGTATATCTTTAGATCTTGCAACCGAATCTTTTTGTTTCTTGTTTTAGCACTAGTTTATTTTATAAAAGAAAACTACAAAAAAATGGAGTTAAGTTTGTCTCATACGCTTCGTCTTTTTAATATCTTTCTTGAGTATGATGGAAAGGATAATTGTGCTCAAGTGCTAGAAGAAGAAATCTATAAAATGTTTGGCACTAAATCTTTGAATGATGAGAATGATTGCAATGTTGTTAGTATGAATTCCTTGAATATCCATGATGCTAATGATATGCAAAGCCACAAGCTTGGGGAAGCTATGTTTGATGAATATGATATATTTTGTCCCCCATGCTTTGATGAGCAAATTTACTATGATGAAAGCATGCCTCCTATCTATGATGATCATTGTGATGACACGTATGCTTTAAAGAATAATGATAACCATGAAACTTGTCATCTTGATCTTAATTTTCAATCACATGATAGTTATTTTGTTGAGTTTGCTCCCACTACTATTCATGAGAAGAAATTTTCTTATGTGGAGAGTATTAAAAATTCTATGCTTGTAGATCATGAAAAGAGAGCTTTAGGTGATGGTTATATTGTTGAATTCATTCATGATTCTACTGAAAATTATTATGAGAGAGGAACATATGCTTGTAGGAATTGCAATAATATCAAGTTTCCTCCCTATGTGCTTAAATTCTTGAAGTTATGCTTGTGTTACCTTCCTATGCTAGTTGATTATTGTTCCCATAAGTTGTTTTCTCACAAAATCCCTATGCATATGAAGTGGGTTAGACTTAAATATGCTAGTCATATGCTTCATGATGCTCCCATTATGTTTCAATTCTTATCTTTTATGTGAGCATCATTGTCATCATCATGCCTAGCTAAAAGGCATTAAAGAAAGTGCTTGTTGGGAGACAACTCAATATTTATCCTTACTGTTTTTGTGTTCCCACATGATTATGCTACTGTAGTAATAAATGGTTTATAGCTTTTGTTTCAATAAAGTGCCAGGTAGAACCTTTGGGAAGACTTGGGTGAAGTTTATATGATCTTTCTGTGAAAAACAGAAACTTTAGCGCTCACGAGATTAGCTGCCATTTCTTACTGGAGAGTGCTTTTAGGTTGATTCTTTTTGCAGATGATTAATAGACAAATTTCTCGGGTCCAGCAATTTATTTCATAATTTTTGTGGTTCCAGAAGTATACGTTTTATACAGATTACTACAGACTGTTCTGTTTTTGACAGATTCTGTTTTCTATGTGTTGTTTGTTTATTTTGATGAATCTATGGCTAGTATTAAGTTGTATGAACCATAGAGATGTTATAATAAAGTAGATATTACACCAATATGAATTTATAATGAGTTTATTACAGTACCTAAGTGGTGGTTTTATTTTCTCATACTAACGGAGCTTACGAGTTTTGTTTTGAGTTTTGTGTGGTTGAAGCTTTCAAGTTTTGGGTAAGGATTCGATGGACTATGAAATAAGGAGTGGCAAGAGCCTAAGCTTGGGGATTCCCAAGGCACCCCAAGGTAATATTCAAGGACAACCAAGCAACTAAGCTTGGGGATGCCCCGGAAGGCATCCCTTCTTTCGTCTTCGTTCGTCGGTAACTTTACTTGGAGCTATATTTTTATTCACCACATGATATTTGTTTTGCTTGGAGCATCATTTTCTTTTGCTAGTTTTTTCTTTATGTTAGTTAGAATAATGTTTTTCATCTTTAGGTTCAATAAAAAGGTCAAGGATAGCCTTTGCCATGCTTATTTTGCTAGTTTGCATGTTGCTGTTTGAAAACAGAAAGTTTACCGCTGTTGCAAAAATTCCCTAGAAAAGTCAGAGCATGTTCTAACGTTGAATCTTTTTGCATATTGAGCTCTGAAAAATTTATTACAGTGGTAATTTTAGTTCATAATTTTTGGAGTCAGGTAAGTATTGATACTCTTGCATTCCTTACAGACTGTACTGTTTTGGCAGATTGCTGTTATGGTTGCATTGTTTGCATATGTTTGCTTGTTTAATGATTCTATTTGAGGATAGGAGTATTGAATATGCAGAGGCATTTAGTATGCAATGTTAAATAATAATTTAAGTGATTTGTTACAGTAAAATATGATAAGGTTTTGCATTGGTTTATACTAACCTATCTCACGAGTTCTCGTTGAGTTTGTTGTGAATGAAGCTTTTGATAGAAAGAGAAACCATGATATGAGAGGAATTAAGGAGACACAAAAGTTCAAGCTTGGGGATGCCCAAGGCACCCCAAGATAATATTTCAAGAAGTCTCAAGCATCTAAGCTTGGGGATGCCCCGGTAGGCATCCCACCTTTCTTCTTCAACAACTATCGGTTAGTATCGGTTGAGCCTAAGTTTTTGCTTCTTCACATGAGTTGTGCTATCCTTGCATTGTAGTTTTCTTTAGCTTTGCTTGCTCTTTGAATAAGTATCGAGATCTGAAATTCTTTAATGAGAGAGAACCATACATGAATTGGAATTTGCTAGAATACTCTATGTGCTTCACTTATATCTTATGAGCGTGATAATTTTTGCTCTAGTGCTTCACTTAGATCTTTTAGAGCATGGTACTTTGCTTAATGTTAATATACTTAGTGTTCAAGATATGTGAAACTTTCTTTTGAGTGCGTTGAATACTAAGATAAGTTTGATGCTTGATAATTGTTTTGAGATATGGAGGTGATAATATCAAAGTCGTGCTAGTTGAGTAATTATGAATTTGAGAAATGCTTGTGTTGAAGTTTGCAAGTCCCGTAGCATGCACGTATGGTTAGAGTTGTGTAACAAATTTGAAACATGAAGTGTACCTGGCTTGTGCATCCTTATGAGTGGCGGTCGGGGACGAGTGATGGTCTTTTCCTACCAATCTATCCCCCTAGGAGCATGCGCGTAGTACTTGAATTTTTGATGACTTCTAAATTTTTGCAGTAAGTATATGAGTTCTTTTGACTAATGTTGAGTCCATGGATTATTCGCACTATCACCTTTCCGCCTTTGCTAGCCTCTTCGGTACCATGCATTTCCCTTTCTCACATTGGGAGTTGGTGCAAACTTCTCCGGTGCATCCAAATCCCGTGATACGATATGCTCTATCACACATAAACCACCTTATATCTTCCTCAAAACAGCCACCATACCTACCTATCATGGCATTTCCATAGCAATTCCGAGATATATTGCCATGTAACTTCCATCATCATATTCATGACATACATTACTTTTGTCATATTGTCATTGCATGATCATGTAGTTGACATCGTATTTGTGGCAAAGCCACCATGCATTATTTTTCATACATGTCACTGTTGATTCATTGCACCATCCCGGTACACCGCCGGAGGCATTCATATAGAGTCATATCTTGTTCTAAATTTCAAGTTGTAATCCTTATGTTGTAATCAATAGAAGTGTGATGATCATCATTATTAGAGCATTGCCCAAATAAAAAAAAGAGAGCAAGGCCAAAAAAAGGCCCAAAAAAGAAAAGGGCAATGCTACTATCTCTTTTTCCACACTTGTGCTTCAAAGTAGCACCTTGTTCTTCATGTAGTGAGTCTCATATATTGCGCTTCAAAGTAGCACCTTGTTCTTCATGTAGTGAGTATCATAAGTTGTCTTTTTTATACTAGTGGGAATTTTTCATTATAGAACTTGGCTTGTATATGCCTACGATGGGCTTCCTCAAATGCCCTAGATCTTCATGAGCAAGCAACTTGGATGCACACCCACTAGTTTTCTTTTGTTGAGCATTCATGGCTCTAGTGCATCCGTTGCATGGCAATCCCTACTCCTCATGTTGACATCAATTGATGGGCATCTCCATAGCCCGTTGATTAGCCTCGTCAACATGAGACTTTCTCCTTTTTTTGTCTTCTCCACACAATCCCCATCATCATATTCTATTCCACCCATAGTGCTATATCCATGGCTCACGCTCATGTATTGCATGAAGGTTGAAAAAGTTTGAGATTATTTAAGTATGAAAAAATTGCTTGGCTTGTCATCAGGGGTATAGAAGTTGAGAACATCTTTGTGTGACGAAAATGAAGCATAGCCTAACTATATGATTTTGTAGGGATGAACTTTCTTTTGCCATGTTATTTTGAGAAGACATGATTGCTTTGATTAGTATGCTTGAAGTATTATTATTATTATGTCAATATGAACTTTTGTCTTGAATCTTTCGGATCTGAATATTCATACCACAATTAAGAAGTTTTACATTGAAATTATGCCAAAGTATCACTCCACATCAAAAATTCTTTTTTATCATTTACCTACTCGAGGACGAGCAGGAATTAAGCTTGGGGATGCTTGATACGTCTCCAACGTATCTATAATTTTTGATTGCTCCATGCTACTTTATCTACTGTTTTAGGCAATATTGGGCTTTATTATCCACTTTTATATTATTTTTGGGACTAACCTATTAACCGGAGGACCAGCCCAGATTTGTTGTTTTATGCCTATTTCAGTGTTTTGAGGAAAAGGAATATCAGACGGAGTCAAAACGGAACGAAATCAACTGGAGAAGTTAATTTTGGAAGGAATCTAGTACGAACTCTTTTATAGATCGATCCGAACGAATAACTTTGAGGTGGTTTCGTACCCTACCATAATCTCTATGTTTGTTCTCCGCTATTAGTGGCTTTGGAGTGACTCTTTGTTGCATGTTGACGGCTTGTTATATTATCTATCTATGTTATTATTGTTGAGAGAACTTGCACTAGTGAAAGTATGAACCCTAGGCCTTGTTTCCTATCATTGCAATACCGTTTACGCTCACTTTTACCACTTGTTACCTTGATGTTTTTATTATTTCATATTACAAAAACCTATATCTACTATCTATTTTGCACTTGTATCTTCTTCTCTTCGCCGAACTAGTGCACCTATACAATTTACCATTGTATTGGGTGTGTTGGGGACACAAGAGACTCTTTGTTATTTGGTTGCAGGGTTGTTTGAGAGAGACCATCTTCATCCTATGCCTCCTACGGATATATAAACCTTAGGTCATCCACTTGAGGGAAATTTGCTACTGTCCTACAAACCTGTGCACTTGCAGGCCCAACAACGTCTACAAGAAGAAGGTTGTGTAGTAGACATCAATGATCAAGTTTATCTATGAGAAGTATTTGAATCTTCTCTGAATTCTTTTACGTATGATTGAGTTATCTTTGCATGTCTCTTTGAATTGTCAGTTTGGTTTGGCCTACTACATTGGTCTTTCTTGCCATGGGAGAAGTGCTTAGCTTTGGGTTCAATCTTGCGGTGTCCTTACCCAGTGACAGAAAGGGTTGCAAGGCAAGCATTGTATTGTTGCCATCGAGGATAAAAAGATGGGTTTATATCATATTGCATGAGTTTATCCCTCTACATCATGTCATCTTTCTTAATGTGTTACTCTGTTCTTATGAACTTAATACTCTAGATGCATGCTGGATAGTGGTTGATGTGTGGAGTAATAGTAGTAGATGCAGGCAGGAGTCGGTCTACTTGTCACGGACGTGATGCCTATATACATGATCATGCCTAGATAATCTCATAATTATTCGCTTTTCTATCAATTGCTCGACAGTAATTTGTTCGCCCACCGTAATACTTATGCTATCATGAGAGAAGCCTCTAGTTAAACCTATGGCCCCCGGGTCTATCTTTTATCATATTAGCTTTCAATCTACTTTTATTTGCATCTTTACTTTTTGCATCTATATAAAATACCAAAAATATATTTATATTATCATACTATCTCTATCAGATCTCACTTTCGCAAGTGGTTGTGAAGGGATTGACAACCCCTTTATTGCATTGGTTGCGAGTTCTTTGTTTGTTTGTGTAGGTGCGTGGGACTTTTGAGGAGCCTCCTACTGGATTGATACATTGGTTCTCAAAAATTGAGGGAAATAGTTACGCTACTATTACTGCATCACCCTTTCCTCTTCAAGGAAAACCAATGCAAGCTCAATACATAGCAAGAAGGATTTCTGGCGCCATTGCTGAGGAGGTATTCGCTCAAGTCAATACATACCAAGTACCCATCACAAACTCATCTCCCTCACATTTACATTATTTGCCATTTGCCTCTCGTTTTCCTCTCCCCCACTTCACCCTTGCCGTTTTATTTGCCCTCTCTTTCCCAATCTCTCTCTCTCTCTCTTTTTCGCTCGCCTTTTTCTGTTTGCTTGTGTGTTGGATTACTTGTTGCCATGGCGCAAGATAATACCAAATTGTGTGATTTCTCCAATACCAATAATAATGATTTCCTTAGTACTCCGATTTCTCCTCTTAATGATGTTGAGTCTTGTGAAATCAATACTCCTTTGCTGAATCTTGTTATGAAAGATCAATTCGCCGGCCTTCCTGGTGAAGATGTCGCTACTCATCTAAACAACTTTGTTGATTTGTGTGATATGCAAAAAAGGAAAGATACGGGTAATGGTATTGTTAAATTGAAGTTATTCCCGTTTCTCTTAGAAATCGTGCTAAAGTTTGGTTTTTGTCTTTGCCTAAAAATAGTATTGATTCTTGGAACAAGTGCAAAGATGCTTTTATCTCTAAGTATTTCCCTCCCGCTAAGATTATCACTCTTAGGAATGACATTATGAATTTTAAACAACTTGATCATGAGCATGTTGCCCAATCTTGCGAAAGAATGAAATTGATGATTCGCAATTGTCCTACTCATGGTTTGAATTTATGGATGATTATACAAAAAATTTATGCCAGTTTGAACTTTGCTTCTAGAAATCTTTTAGATTCTGCCGCGGGAGGCATGTTTATGGAAATCACATTAGGAGATGCTACAAAACTTCTTGATAATATTATGGCTAATTATTCTCAATGGCACACCGAAAGATCTTCTAGTAAAAAAGTGCATGCTATAGAAGAAATCAATGTTTGAGTGGAAAGATGGATGAACTTATGAAGTTGTTTGCTACTAAAAATACTCCTCTTGATCCCAATAATATGCCTTTGTCTACTTTGATTGAGAATAATAATGAATCTATGGATGTGAATTTTGTTGGTAGGAATAGTTTTGGAAACAATGCTTATAGAGGAAACTTTAATTCTAGACCGTTGCCTAGTAATTCCTCTAATAATTATGGAAATTCCTACAATAATTCTTGTGGTAATTTTAATAAGATGCCCGCTGATTTTGAGAATAGTGTGAAAGAATTTATGATGTCTCAAAAGAATTTTAATGCTTTGCTTGAAGAAAAGTTGCTCAAAGTTGATGATTTGGTTAGGAACGTTGATAGACTTTCACTTGATGTTGATTCTCTTAAACTTAGATCTACTCCTCCTAATCATGATATCAATGAGTCTCTCAAAGTCATGAGAATTTCCATTGATGAGCGCAGGGAAAGAACCGCTAGACTGCGTGCTAGAAAGATTGCTTTGTAAAGGCGTGTTCTTCTAGTTTCCATGAAAATAATGATGAAGATCTTAAAGTTATTCATGTGTCCCCTATTAGATCTTTGTTTTGCAATATGAATCTTGATAATAATGGGACTGGAGATGAGTAAACTTTAGTTAGAAGGCGTCCCAAGAATTTGGAGTTTTTAGATCTTGATGCTAAATTTGGTAAAAGTGGGATTGGAGAGGTCATGACTTTAAATAGTATTGAACCCACTATCTCGGATTTCAATGAATTTGATTATGATAATTGTTCTTTATAAAGTTGTATTTCCTTGTTGCAATCTGTTGTTAATTCTCCTCATGCTTATAGTCAAAATAAAGCTTTTACCAAACATAGCGTTGATGCTTTGATGCAATCTTTTGATGAAAAACTTAATTTGGAAGTCCCTATACCTACAAAACTTAATGATGAGTGGGAACCTACTATAAAGATTAAAATTAAAGATCATGAGTGTTTTGCTTTGTGTGATTTGGGTGCTAGTGTTTCCACGATTCCGAAAACTTTATGTGATATTCTAGGTTTCCATGATCTTGATGATTGATCTTTAAATTTGCACCTTGCGGATTCCACCATTAAAAAGCCAAAGGGAAGGATCAATGATGTTCTCATTGTTGCAAACAGAAATTTGGTGCCCGTAGATTTTATCGTTCTTGATATACATTGCAATCTTTCTTGCCCTATTATACTTGGTAGACCTTTCCTTAGAACGATTGGCACGATTATTGATATGAAGGAAGGGAATATTAGATTCCAATTTACATTAAAGAAAAGGCATGAAGCACTTTCCAAGAAAGAAAGTCAAATTACCTTATGAATCTATCATGCGAGCTACCTATGAATCAAGTGCCAAAGATGGCACTACTTAGATCTATCCTCGCTTTTATGCCTAGCTAGGGGCCTTAAACGATAGCGCCAGTTGCGAGGCAACCCAATTTTCTTTGTTTTTTTTTGTTTTTGTTCCTATTTAGTAATAAATTTTGCATCTAATTTCTTATTAGATGTGTTTTCATGCTTTAATTAGTGTTTGTACCAAGTAGAACCTATAGGATAACCTATGATGATAGTTGAATTGATTCTGCTGAAAAACAGAAACTTTGCACTGACGAGAAAAAATTCTATAAATCACAGAAACGTGTTTTTGCATTGATTCTTTTTGTTGCTGATCCATAAACAAATTTTCCAGGACTTCCTATTTTGGTAGGATTTTTAGAGTTTCAGAAGTTTGTGTTAGTTACAGATTGCTACAGACTGTTCTGTTTTTGACAGATTCTGTTTTTCGTGTGTTGTTTGCTTATTTTGATGCATCTATGGCTACTAAAAGTTTATGAACCATAGAGAACTTGGAATACAGTACGTTTAACACCAATATAAATAAAGAATGAGTTCATTACAGTACGTTATGTGGTGGTTTTGTTTTCTTTCACTAACGGAGCTTATAAGATTTCCTGTTGAGTTTTGTGTTGTGAAGTTTTTAAGTTTTGGGTAAAGCTTTGATGGACTATGGAATAAAGAGTGGCAAGAGAATAAGCTTGGGGATGCCCAAGGCACCCCAAGATATTCAAGAATAGCCAAAATCCTAAGCTTGGGGATACCCCATGAAGGCATCCCCTCTTTCGTCTTCGTTCATTGGTAACTTTACTTGGAGCTATATTTTTATTTGCCACATGATATATGTTTTGCTTGGTGCGTCATGTATTATATTAGTATTTTCTTTTTAGTTTACCACAAGCATACTTGATGTACACACCTTTTGTGAGAAGCCTACTTGATTAGAATTTACTAGAATATGCTATGTGCTTCACTTATATCTTTTGAGCTTGTTAGTTTTTGCTCTAGTGCTTCACTTATATCTTTTAGAGCACGGCGGTGGCTTGATTTTATAGAAATTGTTAGTCTCTCATGCTTCACTTATATTATTTTGAGAGTCTTTTAGAACAGCATGGTATTTTCTATGGTTATTAATTGGTCCTAGAATGGTAGGCATCCAAGTTGGGTATAATAAAAACTATCATAGGAAGTGAATTGGATGCTATGATCAATTTGATACTTGATAATTGTTTTTAGATATGGAGGTAGTGATATTAAAGTCATACTAGTTGGGTGATTATGAATTTAAAGAATGCTTGTGTTGAAGTTATCAAGTCCCGTAGCATGCACGTATGGTTAAAGTTGTGTAATAAATTTGAAACATGGAGTGTACCTGGCTTGTGCATCCTTATGAGTGGCGGTTGGGGACGAGCGATGGTCTTTTCCTACCAATCTATCCCTCTAGGAGCATGCGCGTAGTGCTTCATTTTTTATGACTTCTAAATTTTTTGCAATAAGTATATGAGTTCTTTTGAGTAATGTCGAGTACATGGATTATACGCACTTTTACCTTTCCAGCATTGCTAGCCTCTTCGGTATCGTGCATTGCCCTTTATCACCTTGAGAGTTGGTGCAAACTTCGCCGGTGCATCCAAACCCCGTGATACTATACGCTCTATCACACATAAACATCCTTATATCTTCCTCAAAACAGCCACCATACCTACCTATTATGGCATTTCCATAGCCATTCCGAGATATATTGCCATGCAACTTTCCACCATTCCGTTCATCATTATCATGACATACTTTACTTTTGTCATATTGCCAATGCATGATGATGTAGTTGACATCGTATTTGTGGCAAAGCCACCATGCATAATTTTTCATACATGTCACTCTTGATTCATTGCACCATCCCGGTACACCACCGGAGGCATTCATATAGAGTCATATCTTGTTCTAGTTTCGAGTTGTAATTCATATGTTGTAATAAATGAAAGTGTGATGATCATCATTATTAGAGCATTGCCCAAAAATAAAAAATAAAAAAAGGGAAAAAAGAAAGGCCAAAGAAAAAAAGAAAGGCCAAAGAAAGAAAAGAAAAAAAAGAAAAGGAAAAAAGAAAAAAAAGAAAATAAAGAAAATAAATAATAAGGGCAATGTTACTATCTCTTTTTCCACACTTGTGCTTCAAAGTAGCACCATGTTCTTCATGTAGTGAGTCTCATATCTTGTGCTTCAAAGTAGCACCATGTTTTTCATATAGTGACTCTCATATGTTGTCACTTTCATATGCTAGTGGGAATTTTTCATTATAGAACTTGGCTTGTATATTCCTACGATGGGCTTCCTCAAAATGCCCTAGGTATTCGTGAGCAAGCAAGTTGGATGCACACCCACTAGTTTTCTTTTGTTGAGCATTCATTTATAGCTCTAGTGCATCTGTTGCATGGCAATCCCTACTCCTCATGTTGACATCAATAGATGTGCATCTCCATAGCCCGTTGATTATCCTTGTCAATGTGAGACTTTCTCCTTTTTTGTCTTCTCCACACAATCCCCATCATTATATTCTATTCCACCCATAGTGCTATATCCATGGCTCACGCTCATGTATTGCGTGAAGGTTGAAAAAGTTTGAGATTATTTAAGTATGAAACAATTGCTTGGCTTGTCATCAGGGGTATAGAAGTTGGGAACATCTTTGTGTGACGAAAATGAAGCATAGCCTAACTATATGATTTTGTAGGGATGAACTTTCTTTAGCCATGTTATTTTGAGAAGACATGATTGCTTTGATTAGTATGCTTGAAGTGTTACTATTTCTTTTCTCAATATGAACTTGTATTTTGAATCATTTGGATCTGAATATTCATGCCACAATAAAGAAAATTACATTGAGAATTATGCTAGGTAGCATTCCACATCAAATTTTTTGTTTTTATCATTTACCTACTCGAGGACGAGCAGGAATTAAGCTTGGGGATGCTTGATACGTCTCCAACGTATCTATAATTTTTGATTGTTCCATGCTATTATATTACCCCTTTTGGATGTTTATGGGCTTTATTTTACACATTTATATCATTTTTGGGACTAACCTACTAACCGGAGGCCCAGCCCGTATTGCTGTTTTTTTGCGTATTTCAGTATTTCGAAGAAAAGGAATATCAAACGGAGTTCAAATGGAATGAAACCTTCGGGAGCGTGATTTTTGGAACCAACGTGATCCGGAGAACTTGGAGTGCAAGTCAAGAAACAAACGAGGCGGCCAAGAGATAGGAGGGCGCGCCCACCCCTCCTGGGCGCGCCCTCTGTCTCCCAGGCCCCTCGAGCGGCCACTGACGTACCTCTTCCTCCTATATATACCTACGTACCCCGAAAACATCCACTGACGTACCTCGATGTAAACTCTTTTTGTGGTGTGTTTGTCGAGATCCGATGAATTGTGGGTTTATGATCAAGTTTATCTATGAGAAATATTTGAATCTTCTCTGAATTCTTTTATGTATGCTTGAGTTATCTTTGCAAGTCTCTTCGAATTATCAGTTTGGTTTGGCCTACTAGATTGGTCTTTCTTGCCATGGGAGAAGTGCTTAGCTTTGGGTTCAATCTTGCGGTGTCCTTACCCAGTGACAGAAAGGATTGCAAGGCACGTATTGTATTGTTGTCATTGAGGATAAAAAGATGGGGGTTATATCATATTGCATGAGTTTATCCCTCTACATCATGTCATCTTTCTTAATGCGTTACTCTGTTCTTATGAACTTAATGCTTTAGATGCATGCTGGATAGCAGTCGATGTGTGGAGTAATAGTAGTAGATGCAGGCAGGAGTCGGTCTACTTGTCACTGACGTGATGCCTATATACATGATCATGCCTAGTTAATCTCATAATTATTTGATTTTCTATCAATTGCTCGATAGTAATTTGTTCACCCACCGTAATACTTATGCTATCTTGAGAGAAGCCCCTAGTGAAACCTATGGCCCCTGGGTCTATCTTTTATCATATTAGCTTTCAATCTACTTTTATTTGCATCTTTACTTTTTGCATCTATATTATAAAATACCAAAAATATATTTATCCTATCATACTATCTCTATCAGATCTCACTTTTGCAACTGGCGGTGACAGGATTGACAACCCCTTTATTGTGTTGGTTGCGAGTTCTTTGTTTGTTTTTGTAAGTGCGTGGGACCTTTGAGGAGCCTCCTACTGGATTGATACCTTAGTTCTCAAAAACTGAGGGAAATACTTACACTACTATTGCTGCATCACCCTTTCCTCTTCAAGGAAAACCAACGCAAGCTCAAGACGTAGCAGTGAGCTTGTCTAGTTCGCCAGTGATGTGGTCGTTGGCGCCAGTGTCGACGTACCAGTTGGTGTCAACACCGTAGGAGGAGTTGGATACGGCGCTTGCACTCTTCTCCTAGGTGAATGCAATGTCAAAATGCTGATAGCACTCAAGGGCAGTATGGTTAGGCTTCTTGCAGATCTGACAAAGAATCTCTGGGAGATCATCACGGCCGCCAGCCCCATGGCTGCGGCCACCATGGCCGTTGCCACGACCTCCGTCGTTGCCTCCATTGCCGCGGCCACCGCCATGACCACTTTGACACAGCGGTTTTTGCCCTTTTTCTTTTTGTGGATTTTATTGCATTTTATATTTGAATTTGAGTTTTGAATCAACTCATTTGGACTTAATCACTTGGGCATTTCTTTGATTTTCACCCAAGCGACTCACCTCACTCTCAAACCATCTCTTTCTCTCTTATATATAAAAATATCGCCATGGGAATATTTTTCTTAAATGAAAAATATTCATTTTCCCTCTGAAATAGTACTTCAGTCACTTCTACTCCAAAGCAACCCTTATTTTTCTTGCCCACAAAAATCTAAGAAAATTCCTAAATATTCTTTGGACCTTGGCACACCTCCCTACGCAAAAAACATTTCATGGTTATTTGGAATGTTTTTGCTATAGAAAATCTTTCCTGTTCTGGCCAGAGAAAGCATGTTGTGAAGTAAATGCATATTTCCTTGACCCGATGGAGCTGAAATTTGTAGGGCTTCATTACCATCCTAAGAAACCCTTAACCGCCAAAACTTTGCCCCTAACTCTCTGGAGATTTTTCTCTATTAAGCTCCAAAGTTTCTGTCCAGAAACTTGCCAAGAGGCTACAGTCTCACTCAGTCGACCTGGCTTCAACTCAAATGCTTGGATCGACCTAGCCTTGCATGAACTACACCCCTAACATGAATTTAATGCTCTGCGTCGCGTGATGCCAGAGTTCACGCGGTGACCACGCAAAGACATGGTGCCAAGCAGCTACCCGATGCACTATGGGTGTCGCCGATGCCTCTGTTTCGCTCGTGCACGCGCACGAGGCCAAACCACTTCGCCACCAAGCACCCACTGCATCGACTCAGCGCCCTTGACCTCTCCCTACCGCTCACAGACACCGAAGGTTGCCGCAGCGGGCACGGGCAGAATGCGGCCAAGTGCACAATGCGCCCATGCCCCAATGCTCGCCTCCACCCGCGCTCTGTGCTCGTCCCCGTCCTCCCATAGTGGCCGCAGGAGTCGTGGATGCTTCCCCCTCTCTCACCAGCGCTCCTCGTCGCTGTGCGCCGCTTCTAGAGCCTCTGGCGAGCTCTTGATCCCTGCCTCGGCTCCGCCTATGTATAGGACCCCCGAGCTCATTTCTCCTCACCGCCGCACTCCTCTGCATCCACAACCCCTCCTAGATAGTCGCAGCCTAGCAGGGCAGGCCTCTGGCCGCTGTTCCCCTCCCAAGATCGTCGGCGATCCCCTTCCTCTGCAGCTCCCACTCCACTACCTCTCGAGCTCCACCAATTGCTCCGGCGTGTTCCTGGTGGTCCATTGGTCTGAGATGGTGCATCTGGAGCCACTAGAACAATCTCGCAACGTCGGTGTCTTCCTTCCGACGAGCTCCGCCCGCTGCAGCCGCTGGAGACGACTATGCTGACCCCGTTCGACCACCCCTCGCTGCGTTACGGGTATGTGCGGGTTTGTCGTAGCCTTGCGCTTCCTCCCATCCCTTCCACAGCGACAACCAACCTCTCCTGGCCGGAGAAACACCAGCGACACGCCCCCTCCTCCGTTTCTCTCTCCCTCTCTCTAAACCCGAGGGGTGGGGCCCACTGTCAGCCTCTCCACGCGCGCCCAAAGCGGTACGAGTGGAGGCGTATTCGCTAGAATACACTTTCGACGTCACCCCTCTCTTATTTTCTGAAAATCAAATTTAAATTCAGAATATTGACTTAAGTTTGACAAGCTATAACTTCTATTCTATAAGTCCAAATGACATGATTCTTTTTGCATTGGTTTTGTGTTGAGATTTTCTATCAGCATGCAAAAAAATGAGATTTTTGCTTGCTATGATTATTTTCCGGTGAATTAAACAATGTTATATGACATTTTCTTTTTGTTATTTTAAATATTTTTAGAGGAAGAAACTTGCCTTGAAGATCACCAGAGGGAGTGTGACCCTCCTCTACACTAAGGCAAGCCATCACAAATATTTGCAAGAATGTAATTTCAATAAATATGGTTTTTACTTGAATATGATCATTTTAAATGCATATAGAAAATTCATATAATGTTATTTGGTGGTAGTTTCATGTTCATGCTATATTGTTCTGTTACCAGTAGCATTTTAGTTGAATAACTAAGTCTATGCAGTAGAGCAATGTGATGTTATGCTTGAGCTAGTTCATATCAGTATTATGTTAAAATGATGCATATATGGTTCATTGCATTTTCATGGCATACTATGACTCGGTAAATTTATTTACAAGATGAAACCTGATAATAAACCAACTTGAACATGTTGTTGATCGAGTCATGGTGCCACCGAATCGAGCTTCCCTAAGTGCAACCACATTTGCCTTTATGATGGGGGCCCTTTCTCGGTCTGTTGTTATGCCTCTCGCCGGTGCCTCCAACTAGGGAAGGTTATGTGCTGGCGCTACCCTAGCCCGGTAGGCAGGTATAACCTTGTGTGACCGTAGTTTTTTTGGTACCATGTACCTGTTTGGGACGATTGTTTTTGCCACGACGGTGGACGTTGGATGTCCGGAGTGGCATCGGGGCACCCATGACTTAGCCCAAAGGGGAGCTGGTCGGAGTGGCCGGGAGAGTGTCATGGCAATAGACTGGTTCTGTCGGAACATCGTTGGTCCACCTGGATGAGAGTCCGACGCCTGGGTTCCGTGGTGTGGGTACAGTGTACTAACATCTGTAGAGTGTGTAAAATCTATTGATAGTCGCGTCCTCGATCATGGACACAAGTTCGTAGTAGGTCACACCGTGGATCAACAAAAATATTAAACTTGCACACTAAGTGAATACTTGTGGCACTCGTTATTGTTGGTGAAGTTGTTGAGACCATCAAGATGGTTTCGTTTGTGATCCGGACATGATCACCTTGATATGATGAGGTTTGTGGTTACGAGGTAACCGAGATGGTAAGCGGGTCTGAAAGGCCCAGTTATGAGCACAAGCACTTCATAGGAAGCATGTTAAATTCTTGCATTAAACTTGCCTAAATATCATTGTTGTTGTTTGCCATTGTTGCTTTCTTTGTGTGAGCTTGCAAGTACATTCAATGTACTAACTTGGCGTGTTATGCCAGTTTCAGGAGAAATCATATCGGAGTTGGAGTTGCATATTGCATCGTTGTCTAGACCGTGTCCACATCAGTGTCCCTGTGAGATGGAGTCCTTCTACGTACTTGATCCGCTGCCACATAGCTTTATCGTGATGTCGAGGCCCCTGCTCATGTCTACTAAATAATGTACATATGTTCAGCAGTACCGTGTGTGCCGCTTGGCCTCGCTACTTGATGTAATATCAAACTATATGTTCCGCTAATACCAATAAAGAGGTTGTATTTCTGTACCAATCTGTTGTGTGTTGCCAGAAGACATGATCTCTGGGCTGGCAATGCAAGGCAAACCGGTCTTTCTCAGCCGGGGTGCCACGGCCATGGCCTCTGCCGTTCCTGCCATGGCCTCCACCGTGAGGGAAGCCACCGCGACCGCCGCGAGAAGCGGCGTTGGCGGAGGAGCGCGAGGATGAGTTCCCCTCGAACATGGCGAGGCGGCTCTCGAAGTTGATCAGCTGGGAGTAGAGCTCGTTTGGCTTGATGGGAACAGTGCTGGCGCAGACCGAGGAGACGAAGGACATGTATTCGAAGTCAAGGCCGGCGACGATGTACGACACCATGCCGTCGTCAGTGAGTGGCTTGCCGATGGAAGCCATCTCATCACCAAGGGCCTTCATGCGGCCAAGGTACTCGGCGATGGTTGAAGTCCCCTTCTTGGTGGTGGAGAGGGCGATCCTCGTGTTGACCATGGCTGCCTGCGTCTGGGAGATGAAGATCTCGGTGATTGCAGTCCATGCTGCTGACGTCGTGATGTAGTTTGTGATCTGAACAATCACAGGAGGTGAGATGGAGTTAAAAAGGAAACTGAGAACCTGAGATTCTCGAGCCCTGTCGATCTCGTATGCCGGGTTGGGCACATCGGTGGGCTTGTCGTCCTTGTCAGAGAGCTTGGGCGCCGGCACCTCTCTTTCTGGATCAAGGTAGGTAACCAGCTGGGCGTCACGGATGGTGGCTAGGGCTTGCGCACGCCAGACATTGAAGTTGGGGTGATGGAGTTTTTCAGCTATGGGAATGTGGACGGATGGTGCGGCGGCGGTGGAGCTTGAGGAAGACATGGTGGCGCAAGGGGGATGTGCTATAGAGGAGAATGGCTCTGAATACCATGAAATTTTGCATGAAGCGTATGCATCGGCAGGGACGCGTTGCGTGTTATTTATAGTCTAGAGATTACAGAGTTAGTTGTTAGGTATTTTTTGTTATGATCTCCAAATCATAACCTATACAAGAGATACGAGATCATCCGCAACAACTTAACAACCGAAGATATAGAACACAACACAATCCTTATCTACTTGTGTATATGGTTTATACATACACCGTATACACATTTACATTATACACTTTAACATTAAGAAAACTGGTGCTCTGCTTGGCCTGGAATGCTCGTACTGATGGTTCATGATTACCTACCATCACAATTGGATATGCATAGGTCAATAACACAGATGAACCATCACTTATTGGCTGCCATTACCAACATATCATATTAGCCCACATATTAGTATTAATGTGTTTACACAAGCGCGATGAACCAAACGTTCATGAACTCCAGTCATTTTCGGGCTTTATCTATTTATTTTAGCCCACTCATTCTCTGGCTTTTTTATTGATTTTATCCAGACACTGATTTGCGTGAGAGGGTGAAATAGTAACTCCGCTTTACCCCTCTCATTGTTGGCTTCTATCTTTTGAATGTTTGTATTGTTTCACCTCATGATTGCGTGAGAGATTGAAACAAGAAATTTGTATTGTCCCAATCCTTCTTTACCTCTTTATCATTGAATATTTTATATATTAAGAATCGTGTAAGATGTTGTTTGATCTTTTTTCCAATATATAGCGACTATATATACCTATAAAAAAAATCTTATGGAGCTGTTGAATCCACATGAATCGAACTTCATTAGTCCATGGTGGGTTGCTCCTTGGTGATAATATGATATATACAATATTTTTTAGGATAAAGAGCATTTAGTTTATGAAATAAGATAGTAGATATCATATTAGTAGTAGATGTGGTGAGATGCACCGCTCTTGACAATTGCAACACTTGTGGTAGCAGTCTGGTAGTACCAAGCCTATTCCACTGCACCCTCCCGTGTCTTCTCCAGCAGTCAACACACGGTGAATCGACAAAACCTCCTCTCATCACGGTGCGCTCATCCATCTCTTTGGAAAATATGTACAAAATTGACAACATCTTAGGATCGTTAGAAATATAAGAAACAACCTAGACTATAAGTTAATTTCAGAAATGATCACTCAGAAAGGACTGAATGTGTACAAAATTGACACAAACACATGCTTTAAATATGAGAAACATTATCTAAAACATGTGTCCAGCAACCCAACACAAATATATTTCCCCATGCATCACTCATATATCCATCAATGATAGCTTCCTCAAGCAAGTCACAAAACCAAGTTTCCAAGTTAGGGACATCATCAAGGCATGTAAGTGCTTGTGGTCGCCAAGGTACCTAGTTGAATAAAGTATGTGGCCAAAAACATCCCATGGCTAGCACAATACATGTGAAGTACAAAAAATAACATGTTGATACGTACCTATGGGCCAGTTCTTTTGGTGGCTTCTAGAATAAGTTGCAACCTACCCAACTTATTCTAGAAGCCCAACCAAATTTAGTTTTTTAGAAGCCTAATAATTAAGACTTGACTAGTTGGCTTCTAATAAAAAAAATGGTTGGGCTTCTAGAATAAGCTGGGTATGGGGCAGCTTATTCTGGAAACTCAAAAAAGCTAGCAAAAGAACTGGCCCAAGTGCTAGTGTCTCGAAGATATGCAGCACCACCACAGCCGCCTCGTGAGGCCAAATTCACTCTTTTGACCCTTCTACGAAAGTTGAGCAAGATCTAACCCTACTTTAAAAGAAAATTACTACCGCTGTACAAGCTGGCGGTAGGGTAAGATGGGCTATCACCATAGTCAATGGAGGTAGCCATTGGTCAATGTTAAGACGGCGTTTGCTCGTGGCAAAATCCTAGCCAAAGTCGGCGGTGGCCTATGATAGCCTCCCGCCAAAGCCGTTGGCGGTAGCTATCTAGCTTCCCGTACATGCAAAGGAATACATCCACATGCCTGCTTACTTGCTTCTGTGTACTACTCCTGGAGATGAGCAAACGTCAAGTCGCTGTCCCCCCATGCTCTATCGCTAGTGATAGGTGGTAGGGGGCTTAGGCGTATTGGTTTGGAACAAATGTTTCGTGCTTTTGAGGCTGGACCAGCGAACAGCGCGATAGCTCGTTTGGTGCATTTGCAAGATCACGTGACCCAAGTGGTGGGACAGCTTGTCCACACCAAACTGTTCAGCTATTCATTAATCAAAAGCAGGGTTGGTCCGTCGGTGATGACCCAGGTCGAAGCGACGACTGCTGCTCCTCTGTCCAGCTCGTCTTCTTCCTCGGGGTCGAGACTGAGCGACCAAGATCCAAGCGACGCCTGCTGCTCTTCTCTACACCTCCTCTTCTTCCTCCGGATCGAGAGCTTGGATAGGGCTCCATGGACCTGTTCGTGCCGCAGGAGGGCGATTCAGAAAAGAGGTAATTAAACTGCAACTTAATCTCCCTCTAGGCGAAGGTTTGATTAGATCCGCTTGTTTATTGGATGCAGTCGCTGCGGATTGCTAAGATTACTTGGTCCCCTTTTTTGCACGCAAGATTAGCCATGGGCAGATGGAGGGTGCTGATGTTGCGCGCCCTATAGAGTCCCAGGCATCTATCAGCGTCGCCGAGGGCGACATCAGCCGTGCCGGAGACCTCTGCAGCGGCGGCGGAAATGCTGGATCTGTAGGCGAGGGCCCGCTTTTGCAAGTGTGCTCAGAGGCTACCAGCGGATGGACACGCAGGTATTAGTAATCAATTTCTTTTGATTATCTCCTTGGCTATATGCTTGGATGTCGGGCTCGCCACCTGTATGATATGTAGGAATTTACGGTCGATTCATCTAGTTCCTAAATTTTAGCCAGGGTGTTCGGTCTCGAAGTGTACAAAGTTTTTGTATACTGATGAAAATGTTTATATTAGCATCATGGTTGTAGTCATCAGGCAAAGGACATTTATTTTGGTGTGTTCAACTTATGTAATTGAAACGGACGTAAGAAAAGGGAGTGGGTTGGATAATGGACTAATCCATTTTATGGTGGCTCTTTTCGTTGTGGCAATATCGGATAGTGGTCATTCGATTTAATTACCAATTTTGTTGTCTTTGGAGCACCAGAGGACAAGTTTTCACTCTGTTATGGAAATGTCACATACGGTAGTTGAAGCTGATTTGATTTTCCAATTACGTGCGAATAACTAAACTTGTAATTGTACCATGACAGAGTAAGGATCAGGAAAGCCCATGCGGAGCGAGAGCTAAATCCTAACCGGAAAAGTGCTCTTGAACTATCGATGAGGGCGTTCATAAGTAAACGAGATGGCAATGTAGTCAACCCAGCAGTCGGCACTTCATTTGATTCACTGGATGAGGCGTATCAATTCTACAATTTGTATTCGTGGGAGGCTGGATTTGGCATAAGGTATTCGAAAAGCAGGCTAAATGTAGAGAGGATGAAGTGCATGCAGGAGATTGTATGTGGATGCGCGGTGCGTTTTTTTAATATTTCTGTCGGTGAGCAAAAAACATGAGTACTATGCGATCAAAACATGATTGGTACTGACAATTGATTCCATGTCCATTGGCAGGGTAAACCGGAAAGGAAGAATACAAGATCAACTAGGTGCGGCTGTGCTGCCAGGATTAAGCTACTGAGGTCGGATGACAATGGATGGTATATTTCAGAGCACAGGCCTCTTCACAACCACTCTCTCTCGAGTACTTGTGGCGAGAAAATGCACTGGCCTTCACACAGGCTCATTGATCGCTACACTAAAGATCTTGTTAGGCAGTTGAGAGAAAACAATGTTAGCCTTGGAAAAGTTTTTGCCTCTCTGGTGCGTGGGTGGGTGGGAGGAGGATTGTTGGAGAAGATGAGGCAGTAATTGCGTGAGATGACTAGTCCCCCCGGATAGAATTGATATGTGGTGGGCCCTCACGCAACTTTTTGCACGTCGAGACGTGACGAAAACAGTGAGATGGCAGCTGCTCCATCCGGCCCATCACGAATCTGGGCATCCACGGACCTAACCAACAAACTACACGGTCTAGCTGCTAAAAACAAATTACGTGTTTAATTACCGAGGCACAAAAACATGGTGGGAAAACATGTCCAAAATGGTGCCATAATTGTGATTAAAGTACGATAGTTCGCGGGATATTGTCATTTTCCAACCGCGAACTCCTTTGATTTACTACAACATAGAGTCGTTGACAATCCACAGCCGGTGCTCTTTGATTTGATTTGGTCCATCTCACGCTAATGTGCTGTTAATGAAGGACTATCTATACAAAACAGAAGCATGACGGTGACGGGGGTCACGTGCAAGGGCGAAATACTGTCCACATGGGCGACTCTCTTTTTGCTGCATGCGCATGCTCGACTGTACCTGGTACATCAACACAGAGCTAGATTCTGTCGCTACAACGCCCTCGCTGACAACCAGAATACGTGGGCGGGAATGGTCTACGGGGGGGACAGCTCCCGCAAATACTGTGATGAAGCTGGCCATTGTGTAAAACAGACGGACTGGATAAAGTCCTCATAGTGCTCATCCATCGTTCGGCATTTTCGTAGTGCATCCCTCTTATAGAGTGTATCATCGAATGTTACACCAAGTATATGCATCTCACGTGTACATCTCATTGATCGCATATCAATTCCAAGTATATCCCATATATGCATGATGCCGACGGCAAAATCGCATACAAAAGTGTAGTCAACAAGTATGTGTACCTCACTCGTACAATCTTTTTGATCGTATAGATTGCATGGATATCCCATATATGCATGATGCATGTGGCAAAACAGCATGCAGAAACGTAGATACTTGATTCTTCCGATGATACTCAAGTACAAGAGGCGATGCACCATGGCAGAAGCAAGCAAATAGGCTGGTGGATGTATTTCTGGAGATCTTGCACGTACGTACATGAAGCTTGCTTACAATGATTCACTAGCATAAAAGGCACTGTACTAGTGAGAAACTTGCGCAACCCGAGTTGTCTGCCTTATCTTGGCAAGTCAAGCAATACCTGATTTGTTGGGGAAGAGAAGGGGAGGCACCTGCACTGAGCTCCGCCACGTTCAACCTAATGGGCCGTGTGGAGAGAGAGAGGGAGGGAGGGAGGGAGGGAGTGTTGCGACAGCTTGGGTGGAAAACAAACGTACATTAGCTTAGAGCATCTCCGGCCGTTGGCACCCCAGGGGGCGCCTAAAATCGCCGCCTAGGAACGAGCCGGCGCAAAAAAACGGCCTGGGGGCGAGTTGCCCCCCAGTCGCCGGCCCCAGGGCCGCCTCCAGGCGCGTCTAATTTTTTAAAAAAAACGTTCGGCGAAGTTCGGTTAACCACGGCTAAATTTCGGCAAATTTTGACATATATTACATGTTCGCGACACGTTTACATAGCGAATATAACTAAAAAAAGAAATCGCTAAAAGCGGAGTAGTCGCTGCCGTCCTCGTCGTCGGTCTTCTCCTCCTTAACGCGGCCGTCCCTGCTGCACCCCTGCCCAGCGTCGCCATGGCGGACAGGTGCCAGCGGCGACGGCGCGTCATCGTTGCTGTCGTCGAGGACGACGACTCCTCCTTCTTTGCGGCACCGGCGGCGCTGCTCGAAGCGCCGCAGTGCGGCAACCTGGCGCTCCCTCTCGATCCTGAGGAAGTCCTTGCGCGCCCATTTCAGGGCCGCATCGTCGTCGAGCTCCACCTCGCCGGGCTCCGTCTTCACGGCAGGAGCCCCGGCTCCGTTTTCACCGGCGCGAGCCCCGGCTCCGTCTTCGGCTTGACGAAGCGCGGAGGAGCCGACGAGGGGCGTGCCGGCCGCCTTCGTTGATGACGATGCCGGCGCTGCGAGTGCGCCGGCCGAGCGGCGTCTCCGCCGCGTGCTCGGCCTTGACGCCGAGCAGCGCCGGAGAGCCGGAGGAGTGGGAAGAAGATCACGACGAGGAGGAGGAAGACGATGAAGAGACGAACCTCCTAGGCAGCCATTGCCCGGTGGGCCGGGGCCGGGGCCGCCGGGGGAGGGTATGCCAGTGGCGGCTCGTTGCCGCCCTCAAGGTGCGTCAGCACGCCGTCGAGTGTGCGGCCGGGGACGCCCCACCACACGCGGCGGCCTTTGCTGTTCTTCATGCCGCCCACCACCGGCGCCCCGTTGGTGGACGCTAGCCTCTGCTCCTGACGGCGCTCGAAGTACGCCGCCCACGCCGAGGTCAGCAGCGTACTAGGGGATGGCGCGCTGCTCATCGGTGAGGAAGGCGCGCGAGCTCGACCTCGTCGGCGAAGTAGGCGGTCCGCGCCACGGCGTCAGGTAACGGGGGAACGGGCACTCCCCTGTTGCTGAGCCGCCACCTCGACGGCCCAGCGTGCATGTCCGGCGGCGCTGGGATGTTGGCCTCAAACAGGAGCCACGACTCCTGTTCGCGGAGCGAGCGGCGGCCGAAGCCGTTGGCCGCCGCCTCGTCGCCGGGAAAGCGTTCGGCCATTGGGGGCTATCGTAGTGTGGGAGGGCTCGGAGGCGGCGCACGGGAGAGGGAGAGGGAGGGCTCGGCGGCGGCGGTGCACGGCAGAGGAGAGAGCTCGGCGGCTAGGGCTGGTGTGGCCTGAGGCGAGGGAGGGCACCAGCTTATATAGCCGCGTCCGTGTGTACGCGTGGCGGGAGGGGAGGCGTCGCTGCGCCGCCCCGTGACGCGCCGCCCGTGAGGAATCAATGGCAAGGCTGACCGGCGGCGGCAGCGCGGCAGGCTTAGCATTGATTTTCGCGGGAACCGAGGCGATGAGGGCGACGAAGCACCCGTCTCGCTGACTCGGTGGGCCCACGGCTGCTTCGCACCAAAACCACTCGGCCGGAGCCCCCGGGCGCCCCCGGACGCGCCGGGTTTGTCCTGGGTCCGCCGGCGCTGATTTCGGCCCAGGCCGGCGAAAATCGGGCTCCTGGGGCGCGACTGGGCCGTTTTTTCGGCGCCGGCGCGAAAAAATTGTCTGGGGAAGCCGTTCTGGGGGCGCGGCTGGAGATGCTCTTACGATGTGTGGTCACAAACACTCACAACATTTCCAAATAACCATGTAGCTTTATTTATAGGGAGATCAGTAACATAGGAGATATAAGTCATTCTTTCATTCCATTGTGAACGTGAGGAGTTTAAGCCTTTTGTGAGCTCGTTGTGTGTACCCAACTCGGCATGAGAGCCATCAGCACAAGACAATGTGCAACCGCGGAGCTGCCAGGAGAGCCAAGCGGCATTCCATTTATCGTGGTCCAATTCGCCATCGAAGACTTTCCAATAAAGAATGAAAATGTCTGGAGGATCGATTCGAAAAAACATTTAAGCTATTGCAAGGGCAAGTTTATGACTTACAGAGGTAGGCTCCTGTTAAAAAATCGGTGTTAACAAGTATGCCTATGTTCCTTTTATTTTTCTTTGAAGTGCCTGTAGTGGTATGGAAAAGGTTAGATTTCTATCGATCCCTTTTCTTTTGGCAAAGTGATGAGGTTACGACGAAGTATAGATTAACTTGGTGGGATATCATTTGCAGGCCCAAAGACCAAGGAGGTCTAGTGGTTGAGAATTTAAAAATTGAAAACAAATGTCTACTTAGCAAATGGCTTTACATGGTATCTACCGAGTCTGAGGGTATGTGGGCACAGATCCTTCGTAACAAATACCTCCAGACTAAATCCCTAGCTCAGGTCACCGTAAGACCTAAGGACACGCTGTTCTGGAGAATGAAAGACACCTTCTTCGGCAGAGTAAAATTTATTACTGGAGACCTAAAACTACCAGATTCTGGGAGAATACCTGGCTAGGAGATATGCCCCTAGCACTTCAGTATCCTACGTTATATAACATTGTACAACGTAAGGAGGCTTACATTGCTACAGTGTTACACTCATCTCCGTTGAATATTCAATTCAGGAGATCCCTTGTGGGGGAACGTTGGAGTTCCTGGTTACATCTGGTACGAAGGATGATGGATGTTCAACTTTCGGACCAACCAGACACGTTTCAATGGAAGTTAACTAAGAACGGTATTTTTACGGTGAAATCTATATACCTGGATTTAATTAGCTCTTGCCCAATCCCGCGATCATTGCATATATGGAAAATTAAAGTGCCGCTGAGAATCAAGATATTCATGTGGTTTGTCCACAAGAAAGTGATTCTTACGAAGGATAATTTGGTTACGCAAAGATGGGTTGGTAGTCCTCGATGTTGTTTTCGTAACCAGGATGAAACAATTGAACATCTCTTCATTGACCGCCCCCTAGCCATGCTCCTCTGGCGCACGATTCATATAGCCTTCAACATTAACCCTCCAATTAGCATAGACACGTTGTTTGGGACATGCCTAACTGGGGTGGAGCCTATTAATGCGGGACGTATCCGGATAGGAATATGCGCTTTACTATGGGCTATATGGAACTGCAGAAATGATATAATTTTTAATAGGAAAAACTATATTAATTTTTTGCAGGTTATCTTCAGAGCTACTGCCGGATCCGTATGTGGTTGTTACTCACTCATACGGACTGCAGGGAGCTTTTGGTTACTGGGTGCAACCGGTGAGAGATGGTAGCACGGGATATTCGCCTTGATCACTGGCCAGGCCAACTGGTAGAAAGCACCGGTGAACCCGTTGCGGCCCGGTGCTCTGTCCGGAGGCATCTCCTTGATGACTTGCCAAACCTCCTCCTTGGAGAAAAGGCCAGCTCCTGGAGATCCACAGGCTGATGCCGGAAAGAGCGAGAATGTTGAATAGGACCATGGTTCGCCCGAACCTACACTAAACACCATTGATCTCTGGACATCACTCATGGGAATCTTTGCATAGTGTATTAAATAATGCATGGCGCCAACTGTTTGGGGGAGATGGTGGGATCAGTCATGCATGGCACAAGTAGTTTAGTGATGATTATCTCGAATACGCATAGCATGCATATCATCTATATAGAAAGAGAAAGGGTACAAGAAACCCTCCACAGTTTACAGTTACATCGAACTACAGCTTAGTGGCTGAAGCCACACCCACACTCTGGCATTCATCCACACCTAGATACATACTACATATTACTCATGCCTTGCCCACCGATGAAGCGCTCGTAGGAACCTCTCTATTTCTCCCTTGAACTTACCTGCAGCTTGACATGCCCTTCCTTCACATTCCACTTTTTGCAACACCACAATCGCAGCCGGTGTCGCTTCATCGAAGACAATCGCATTTCTATGTTTCCATATCTCCCAAAGCACTAGCAACAAGATGGCCCTTGTGTCCTTAATATGTTGTCCATCCTTGCTTCTACTAGGGCACCAGATGCACAAAGAGTCATCCGCTGTTGGTGTCCATCCTGGTGCCTCCATTGCTATGGCAACTTGGTACCATACCTCTCTGGCCAACACACAGTTCAGCAGTATGTGGCAGATGCTTTCCTCCTCTTGGTGACAGAAAGGGCAGGCGTCTTGGTGGGGTAGCCCTCTTCTCGCCAACCGGTCTGACGTCCAACATCTGTTGCGCGTGGCAAGCCATGCAAAGAATCGACATTGGAGCGGTGCACGCGACTTCCACGTGAACGCTGCAGTAGGAACCACCTCCCGGCCTACGAACCGAGCCGCGTACGCTGATCGTACCATGTAATGAGCCCCCACACTGCTAAGTAACTCTACATGATGCTCACACCATAGGCTATAAAATAGTGACTAGAAGCATACACGCGCCTTACCGCGCCGTTCTACTTTTCTATGGTTTATTTGTTTAATTGTTAATTCATGAATAGATTTTTTGATGGTCTATTTGCGGGTCGGGTTTTTTGTTCATTTCATGAACCTTGTGTGTTTTGGCTTCCATAATTTTGCGGCGAGAACACCCTTTATTGCATTGCAGGATATGTCCAGAGTCTAAGACACATCATCATTTACTTGGTAGGATATTACTCATTTTTTACAACTATTGTTCTTCACAAAAATGATATGTTAGCAACACTGCCAAAAACATATCCAAAGTAGTGGTTGGCGTCGCGCATGTCCGGGACCAGCAGGGTTAAACCATAGTACTGGATGGACATGATAATATTCACCTGCAAAACTAAGTCAAAATTATGATATGTGCAACGGAGGCTTCTGATTTTTATTATTCATCTACAACAATCATACAACTCTATGATTTGACCAACCAATATTTCATACCTTACCTAGGTCACATACAAATAGTACAAAACACCAACAATAATGGTCTGCAATAACGGTAAAAGGATAGTGGAGGTGAGAAATACTTGGAAGTTGCAGCACAACACCAAAGTATATGGCTTCTGGTGTTCAATATCGATTCTTTAGATGTGTAGTTAGAATCAAAATAGAAAGAACATATTTGAAATAAAAGTAATGGTTTGCACTGAATTAACGACAGGAAAGGGAATGAATCATGTTTATAGCGGCCTCTAAGAGGAAGAGACAAAAATGGGAGGATCAAGAGATAATAGTACAATTGATTGATCTCAGTTTTCATTTGAATGTGACATTATTGATGCATTAATAAGGCCTGATAAGCAGTGTAGATAAGCGACCCGGTGACAATTAACCAAATTATCTTCACAGAAAAGCCTAGTTATCACTTTGTCTTATTGTTTTAGTGCCAATTAAGTTAAGTTAGAGACCGCGCTCCCTAGGCGTGGAACCATATGCTAACTAATACTCCCTCCCTTGTAAAATATAGTACATACTTTGTTTTGAAAAGTCAAAATTATCAATGTTTGATCAAGTTTCAAAAAAAATCAACATCCATATGTACTTTTATAGTTTATTTATTTAGCAGTACATATATTGATAGTTTATTCTAGAAACATGGTCAAACATGGACATCTTTGACTTTAGAAAAACTAATATGCAGTACATTATGGAACAGAGGCAACATAAAGCATGTCATGTATAAACTCCCGAGGTTGTTAATCCACAAGCACGGACATGATACTCAAGTAGTGAAGCATGAGGCTTTAAGAATGAAACGTTACATATTGAGATAAAATCCCCATATAATCTGCTACTTGTTTAGCCCCGAAGCGAGCGAGATTGAATTTGAATCAGGCTACCAAAGAACAGATGGCAGAGGTAGAGGAATGATGTATCCGGAGTGGTACTATAGACCTTGTGGACCATGGTGTGTCGATGAAGGTGACCAAGTTCCAAAGACGACAGTCGTCCCTGTCCAACGCTGTTGCTAGCCATGGCAGCCTACCTCACTGTCTACTCCTCTAGGTCCCGAGGGTCGTCGTCATTGGGCATTAATTACCACACAAAAAATAGGAGAAATATGAAGTGATGGACGGGGTGTACGATGTGGTGGTGGACATGCAAAGCCGGTGCAACCTTGTGGTGAGGCGGACTGGGCTGGGCACCCATACAACCATGTGGTACAGAGGAGGCGATGATTCGGGCATACCGCCATGAGAGAAGGGGAGAAATATGGAGAGGTGTGTGGGGCATGCGGCGTGGTGGTGGACTGATGACGCCCATGCAACCATGTGACGCAGAGGAGGCGGTGATAGGCCAAGCTCGCGGTGACCGTGTGACTGTGCGATGGTACATCACTTTGATATGCGTGGATATAGTTAGCCACATCATTAATTTCCCTCGTACCAGATGTACATGAGCGACATGTAACCTTTTTTTCTCGGAAAAAATTAGTCCCTCTAATATAAAATAAATATCGTGGTTTTATTCAGGGAGTAAGTGGCACATAATCCATCAAGTGTTCATGTAGTTGGATGGTTGACCCAAACAGTAAACAATACCTACTGTTGGATGGTTAGGAGGACATTGGTATCCTCTGCCAACCAGAGTTCAAGTCTCAGACTTGACACTGGTGCTCGCATTTTTCTGGATTTATTCCCGGCACTTTGGCGATGTGTGTTCAGTGGGAGGAGACGTTCTCGTCGACTGCGAAGGTGTCTGTGGTGACTTCTCCAATCTCAAGATGATGTACCGACTCATTCATTCATAGAGGTGAGTGTATTCCCATGTATATGAGCGACTTCAATTGTACTGGGTTTAAAAAAAATGCCTACTCACATAGTAAGAGACGATGGTCCTTCTAAGTAAAACTAAGTGATTCTCCTAAAAGAATAAGAGATGTGGTCACTTAACTCTCCCCAGGCCCCAGCCCCGGAGCGCTCACAGCGCTTATATTCGAGGGAGCTTAGATATTGTAGTGATGTTGCATTGGACATCTTGAATGGTGGCCAGGCACAAAACACTGTTTACTTTTTTGTTGCCTTTGTATAGGTAATAGCTCTCAGCCCAAGACATGCATGGAGTAGGGAGATTAAACTCAACATGTAGTATTTGCATTCGGTACATTACTAAAAAAATGCTGCTAAACCTTAATGTTTCCTTGCTGGTGCATGTGGTTCTATTCATGGTCATGAAACATTTATCTTTATTATGCACTAGATGCATTGTATAAATTCTAGGCTAAGGGATAGTGATGTCTAAGAGCATAATTGGTTTGATGCCAAAAATTGGCATGCCAACATTTGGCAAATGCCAAATTTTGGCTAGTACTTGGTTGGCTACCATGCTACTTGCCAACCTCACAAAAAGTTGCCAATTATTGGCAACTTTTGATATTGCCAATTGTTGGCTTGCCAAGTATTGGCATGCCAAATGTTGGCATCAAACCAATTATGCTCTAATTTTGCAAATTCAGTTGAGCCTGACAATGAGTTTACAACAGTAAAGCTGATATTATTTTTATAGCTTGAGGTTGACAATGATATACATATTATAATAATACATATATATCAGTGAGTCCCCAGTATCTTAGATATTACTGCTGGCCGTTCCTACTTGATCTATTCATTCTATTCTGAAGATGACCCATACTTATTTTTTTCTAAATGAGTGACACATAATATCTATAGGTATCACTGGCGTTTTTAGCTGGTCTGAATGTACTTATAAGAAAATATTGCCCGCAATAGAAAGATAAGAAAATATAACTGGCAAAAGTATCTAATGTCTCACAGTAATGATAAGTTTTTTATTCCTTGGGCCTGACACAAATGCCATTGCGTGTCTAGTTACACGTGCTAGCCCATCAGTCCAGAAAAAAACCTAGCTTGCCCGGGCCTAGTGGGAAGTGCTTAATGTGGCCTTAAAACTGTTTAAGCCTTAACCAAAATAACTTGAATTCAAAAGGGACACGGATCCGCATGCAGAGGGCTGGTGAATCGGGCGGCGTGGACCATAGGTCGAGCGGAACCATGGTCCAGAATCGCGCCTCTCCAGAAAGAGTGGTTATTCGTCTTTACGGTCGTTGATATATATTGTGGACAAATGAGGATGTGTACATTTGTTACAAAATGTTAATTTGATCTAAATACCGAAGTTCAAAAGTTTTTTTTAAAAAAGAACAGTACATGACCTTACAACGCTGGCTCTGTAGCTTTTTGCAACTTCTATTTTCTCCCTTTTGTACATATTTCTTCAATGTGATTTATGACATGCAAATCACCTACTATTTCTGCTATAAGAAAGCCCCGCATCCAGTCACCCTTTAAAACAAGAGATTTGTTTAGTTGAGAACACAATAGTTATGACTGTGTGATACTTGTAAGTCCCTTTCCCATGATCCACAATCAGAGATCCAATGAGCAAGATAAATTCAAGCAAATTATGTTCACATATACACTTAGGGGGAATCAAACTGTTGATCGTTGGAACCATTTATGTAAGATATATATTACTCAATTATCAAGGTCCTCATGCTTTGAATGGTCGTTATCGCAGTTTTTTTGAGCTTTGTTCACGAAGCCATTGCAGACTTCGTAGCTTTGAACTTAAAATAACAGAGACTTTGAACTGTCGACCAACTAAGTCCTATTGTGTATCACATCTGAACAAAAATTATTTCAAGTAAATTTATTAATCAAAACATAGTTGTACCTTGCCCCACACATGTGCCTACTTCCTCTGGCGACTAGTGGAAGACAAATGGCAAACTCATGTGACAACAAGAGGCAATGTTGGCGCACAAACTGTGGCAAGACACGCAAGAGTGTCCACAATTAGATGATTGTGTGATCAGGTGTATCCGTAGTGCACAAAAATACAACAAACTGGTTGATGGTTTACCCAATTAACTAAGCAGACACCACTAGGCATGTAAGATGGTGATGCCAAGTTGATCAAGAACATGTTGCCCAATCATGGGAAAAACTAATCGCCTAAGAGTCGTCTCGTGGGGAGGGAAAACCCTACCAAAAATAACATCACTGAGGTCACTAGGTCAGTACTTGGTGGAGATTATGACATATATTTTTTAGAATGAACAAGGCGGGCGAGCGAGCACCTGAAGAAATTGTTTGACAAAGAAAATCCATTGACATGGGGATAATATGTGTGCATGGCTTGAAGGAACATGCTCTATAATTGAAAGGGTGAAAATGTGGCACAACTTTGGTAAAATATGGTCAAATGGACGGAAATTCATTAAACGGGCTTATCCTTCTTAAGAATGACAAAAGTGGAGTAAACCATAATTTATTCCAAACCAAAACGACCCCGAAAGTTACACTACAAGAAATATGTCAACTTGTGACCTTGACTATTAGTCACTAAAAGGTCATAGTTTTTCATTTGCGACCTTTTTGTGACCAAAAACAGAAGGTCAAAAGTTGGCGGTCGTAAACTGAAATTAACGACCTTCTCTATGAGAAGGTCGTAGACGTTTACGACCAAAACAGAAGGTCGTTGAACCCATGACCTTTTGTTTTGGTCACTGGCTGTCTGCCCAGGCCACGTCGGATCTGACGTGGCAATCTGACGTGACAAAATTATGACCAATTGAAAAGGTCAAAAATTAGAATCGGCCCGGTCCAATTGGGTGTTTATATGGGCCGAGCCCATTAGTTCAGCCAATTTAGTGTATTTTTTCTGTCAATTTTTGTTAGCTTCATGGGCAAAGCCCAACATCGCAGCCTTTTTATTTTTGGGCCATGGCCATTTTGGCTGAGCAGTTCAAGTATTTCTTTTTTTTAAAGATGGGTCCACTATTCAGATGGATCCCAATTGTCAGGTTCTTCTAGTAAGTGGGTCCCAATTGTGAAGGTCATTTTCTTTAAATTTCAATTTGCTAGTAAATAAATCAGCAACATTCAAATGGGAACAGATAAAGAACACACGTAGTACTTCTCATAACAGCAAAAATCAGTTTGATACATCATACAACAAAGATACAATAGCAGAATCATTGTGTTACATCATCATATAACACATATACAATGGCAATCACAGTCTAGATACTCCAGGTCTCTTCAACTTCGCATTCCCCAGATTCACAGCTTCCAAATCTGCAGCACAAAATCAACGCCATGTTAATAGACCGAACTTGGTGTTACAACAGATGAATCATAACACAAAATGAGCTTTCTAGTACCATGCTCTTTGTTCTCCAACTAGTTAAAATGAGATACCCATTCATACAAGAAAGCAGATACAAAGTGGAAGAGATACTGAAACAGGTACACAAGTTGAGATGTATCAGGCAAATCCATCAAGTATATATCATGATGTGTATTCATCATATAGGTGTACCATTGCAAACCAAGAGACACCGAAACAGTGGAAGAGCAACAATTAATAGATTAGGAAGTAGGCTAATTTAATTGAGTGCAGCAACTTGGTTGTTGTTGTTGTTTTAGCAGTAGTGGCATACTCAAAAACTAACAATTATTAGTACGCTGATGATGTGCTAGTGCTAGTATTAAAAAAGGATGAATTTGGCTAGTGCAAGGAAATGAAAAACAAGGACAGAAATTCTTTCTTGCAAATTAACCACCACATGCATAGCATAGCTAGCTAATGACTCAAAGGAAAAAAACTGATCAAGCAGCAAGGCCATGACCACCACTAGGTGCATAGCTACTCTACCTAATGGGCTATTAGCAAAAAGCAAGCCGTTTAACTAGCTGACAAACATCAACCATGGAATCTTGTTTTTCTCTCCCTCTCTCTACTGATGACCATCAACACAATTCTGTAGAGTTGTAAACTAATTTTTGATAGAATAGACAGTCAATTTGTGTGCTGATTGGACCTAGTTTTAAAGAAACAAAAGGATTGGCAGCATAGGGAGAGGGAGATGGACGTGCTACCTGTTGTTGCAGTGGTGCGTCATGGTGGCCTGCTTGAGCTCCTCCTCCTAATGCTGCTCACTAACATGCAGGACAAACAAGGCCATAGGTGAGCTGCAGCAAAGGCATTTCCTTATGATTTACTGAGTTCATGGCCACCTACAGAAATATTAGAGGGGCATGATAAGGAGTTGTAAAATATGAAGAGCCGCCTAGACCTATATCGAATAGTAATGCATATATTCAGGAATGTGAAGTTCACCAATTGTTCCAAAAAACAAGGAAAAATACTTCTTGATGTTTCAAGTGCAGCAGAATATATGCAAGTCCCAAGCATCCAGATGACTACTATAGTCGATTGATAGCAGTAAATGTATACAAAAACAAACACTGCTTGACAATTGAGGTAATTAAACATTAAAGAACTCATTACATATGCTTTTCTTCATCCAGCGTGATAACATGTTACTGCCATGCTATTGTGATTAAAAGAGTAAGATTTCATCAAGCCTATGTCATGCATAACAGGAACATATTATAAAGTACAGAATAGTAGTTGAGTGCCTTCAAGTGTTGAATGACTCATGGTACAGTAATAATCACAATAAACTAGATTAGGTAGTGTTCCACTGTTTGTTTCCATTTGCTTGGTAGGAATAGATAGATACATAGATAGATACATACATAGATAGAAAAAGAGCAGCACGGGTCACTACTAGGAAAAGGCCTACTAATGGCGCATCGGTTTTGCCTACTAATGGCGCACTATCGGTGCGCACACGCCACTAGTATTTTTTACTAATGGCGCATCACTGGTGCGCCATTAGTATTCCACACGCCACTAGTATTTTTTACTAATGACGCACCACTGGTGCGTCATTAGTATCTGGAATACAAATGGCGCACCACGCAGTGCGCCATTAGTATAGCCCACGGTGCGCCATTAGTATCTGGTATAATGGCGCACCACATAAAAGTGCGCCATTAGTAACATTTTTTTTAAAACTTTTTTCAGAATTTTTTTTTTAAAAAAAAATAATTTTTTTTAAAATAAATAAACTTTTTTTTCGTTTTTTTCTTAATCTCAGGTCACTATGGCTTAATCTCAGGTCAAATCGCACTCTGTGGTCAAACTTCCCGAAAGGTCACCCATCCTCACACTACTCCAACCCAAGCACGCTTAACTTCAGAATTCTATCCAACCCCAGCAACAGCTCAATTCACAGGCACTTGTTGATATATCTAGCGTATCAATCCTATTATACCTTGTTGATGTCTAGGGCTTTGTTCATGTTCATGACTATGATGGAATTTTAAAAAATATTTCAAACTTCCCGGTCATATTACGTATCGTTTTCTGAAAAACAATTCAAAAAAAATTCAAAACCAATTTTTTTTATTACTAGTGGCGCACCACATCCAGGGTGCGCCACTAGTAAGTTTGAAATTTTTTGAATTTTTTTGCCTCTAGATCTTGAAAGCCCCGTAACTTTTTTCTGTTAGGTTTTTTGGGATTTTGAAAATGTTTAACGGGGTTCCCATCGTTAAATTCGGATGTAACTTTTCGAGTAGATGATTTTTCATATAAAAAACTTTTTAATCCGAGTTTGTATGCAAAAGTTATGCCCATTTTACAAATTTCCAGAGAGATTTTGCAAATAAAGTCGAAATTTATATTTGTAAATTTTCCCAACAACTAGACCACATATCACATGGGAAACTTATTTTCTTTTATTTTTTTGACATTTTTATCATTTTCTTTTATTTTTTTTTAAACTGAAAAGGCGGTCCACAGGCGGGGGGGGGTGCATTCGGTGGAAGCTGGGCAAACTAGTAATGGCGCACCGTGGGGTGGTGCGCCATTAGTAGTTAAACTAGTAATGGCGCGCCATTACTAGTTTTGAAAAAAAATTGATTTTTTTTTAATTTTTTTTTTGAAAAAAACTTAGTAATGGCGCACCAGTGGACAGTGCGCCATTAGTAGTTAAAACTAGTAATGGCGCACTGTCCACAGGTGCGCCATTACTAACAATTTTTTTTATTTTTTTTTACTTTCAAAACTACTAATGGCGCATGGTGGGTGTGGTGCGCCATTACTATGTCAACTAGTAATGGCGCACCACTCCACGGTGCGCCATTAGTAGTTTTGAAAAAATTAAAAAAAATTACTAATGGCGCACCGTCGGATGTGGTGCGCCATTAGTATTTGCATACTAATGGCGCACCAACACATGGTGCGCCATTAGTATTTAGTAATGGCGCACCACATGTATAGTGCGCCATTAGTGTCCATCCTATCTATAGCCCTTTTCCTAGTAGTGGGTATCAAGTGAAAAAAATCAGTGGGTGGATTGATGTGTTCCACATGTGTTCAACCGTGGTAAAGCTCCCTATGCCGATCGATTGCGTACAGGTTCTGTGATTGGTATAATGTTGGATTAGTTTTTCCCAATTAGTGGAAAAACTGTGTGGGGACAAAGTTGTATACAATACCACTAGGAAAATAGTAGTAGAGGCAAGTGTTGTGTGTGTAATCCAAGGACAGCGCATAAAACCAAGAGGCACGCACTGGTACTAGAGTCAGTTAGTGAGTCATCTGGAGGTGGCACGACGGGGACAAAGCGAGTAGGGGAACAAAATTGGCCGTCTCGGCGACAAGAGAGGGAGGGGAGGGGGAGGGACGGACCTGGGAGAGCGGGTTGGTGGAGAACTCTGGGATGGAGAGGAACTCGTCCTCGGAGACGAATCCCTTGGCGCTGCGATGGGTGACTTCACCTGGAGGGAGCACTCTGCACGCGCAGGCAGGAAGCAGAGCAAGTCAGACACCATGAAAGATGAGGCAAAAAACTAACTGAATCGAGGCCGATCTGAGAACCTGCTTGCCGAGGATGAGGAGGTCGGGGGTCTCCTGGAGCGCGAGGGCGCGGAGGATCTTGGCGACGGCGAGCGGGAGGAGCGGGCGGGCGGGGTCGGGGTCGGGGTCGTGGAGGACGTGGACGGTGCGGTCGGCGCCCATGGCGAGCATGGTGCAGAGCGTGTCGGCGGCCTGCGCGGGACCGACGGTGGCGGCGACGACCTTAGAGGCGGCGCCAGCCTCGCGGAGCCGCAGTGCCTCCTCCACGGCAATCTTGCAAAAGGGGTTCATGGACATATTGACGCTGGCCATGTCGACGCCCGTCCAGGAATCGGGTCAGGAAGAAGGCGTGGTGGAGTAAGGGGATTGGCAGTGTGTGGCGGCGGCGACGATGTGGGAGGGGATTCGTCTCTGAATTGAATCGAATCGGTGTGGGTTGGGTTGAGGAGCAAGGGAGGGAGGTCGCCGATGGTGATGGGGTTAGGGGAGGTCGCCTGTGGGGGTGGGGTTGGGTGTCGGTGGCGGGATTGGAGATGAATCGATGGTGGGGAGGGCGCGGATCCAGAAGCAACGCGGTGCATCTGGCTGCCGCCTCCGCCTCACCTGCTATTGCTCGACCGGGGAGAGAAGGTAAGGAGGGGGTTTTAGGGCGGCTGTGTGGGGGGAGGGCATAGGCCGGCGGCAGCGACGGCGGCGATGTGGGTGGGAATCGAGACAGGAAGAGGTGAGTGGAGGATGCGCGAGGGGAGGGGAGAGGTGGATCGCTAGGGTTAGCTATGCGAGAGAGAGGGGTGGATTGTTAGGGTTAGCTGAGAGAGCGGAGGGGTGGATGGACAGACGGATGGATGGATAGATGGATGGATAGATGTTTGCCATGTCACTGATCCATGCCACAGCTGGTTCCACCAATCAGAATTAAGCATTTTTTGTTTTTGCTTTTATAGTTTGTACCCTCTTATTCAGGCAAACATTTAACCTCTTATAGTTAGTTCAAATAAACCAATATTTTATACATGTGTGTATTTAGGCATGACAAACAATGTTGATTTGGGAGGTTTTCATTTTCTTTGCTCAAAATAACCATTTTTTATTTTCTGAGTGACCAAAATGTGTTTTTTTGTGAAGGAACTACCATACATTTGTTGCAAAATGGCACTAAATCATTTTTATAAAATATTAGTTCATATTTAATGTATAATTGACCAAACGGTTGGGTGTCAAAAGCTTTTACCCACCTTTGGTGAAAAAGACAAATTTCCGTTGATTCAGTAGGAAGCGGGTCAAATTTGAACTGCAGCTACCTCATTGTTTGCTCTTTAGTTTTTCCAAAAATCATTTCTAGGTACATAACTATCTATTTAATCAGAGAAATATCAAAATGTTTCCAAGATTCAACAACTAGCTAGGAACGGTCAAGTCCGCCGTTTTGACTACATTCTGAAACGGGCATAAAAAATCAAAAAAAAATTGGAAAACCTTCGCATTGTGTAATCATATGTGACCAAGTTTCCAGAAAAATAATAAACTTGTAATACGGCAGTTATTTTTAAAAAGTGTTCTCAGAAATGAGCTATCATGCGTGAAGATTCATGGCTTTCAAGCCAAATGATCAATCTTATGGCCACATTCACGGCATAGTTTGTTTAAATGATCTCATATTGTGCACAATGGTGCATCTTGAAATTCCAAACAATGCTGCCTAAGGGAGTTTTCATTTTGTTTGCACGGAAAATACATTTTTCATTTTTCGAGTGCCCGAAATGAGGTTTTTTTGTGAAGGAACTACAAAATAATAACTCGGAGGTGACGTACGTTCGGTGCTTGATCGGTCGGAACGAGAAGAAGTTCGACTACATCAACCATGTTAACAAACGCTTTCGCTTTCGGTGTACGAGGGTACGTGGACACACTCTCCCCCTCTCGCTGCTATGCATCTCATAAATGATTCCTCTCTCTCGTCTCTCACAGTTCTCTCTCTCCACACTTCTGTCAAGCTGCAGCATGTATGATCCACTCTTTATCTCATGTCATGTGGTTGTCGTTGTCATGCACCAGCCGCTCGCTGAATAGAGCCAAGGCAGGCCCGCGAGACTACTATTCACATGGACATGACAACTCCTCCTAATCACACTGATGAGGTCAGAAGTAGTGCTCGTGATCCCTCCCAACAGCACAAATCACGATGGAAACCGATGGTGCAGATATAAGGTACCACAAAGCTCGGCCTATGAATGAACTTTGTGGTGGATTGGCTGAAGTGCGGAAGGCCTCGTCTACCCTTGATTTCCCTTGCCATTATGGGAGGAGGCCGCCAGCTGAAGGCCATGCGGCGGACGCTGGCGGTGGGGGCTTTTCGGGGCGGTGGCAAAGGCGGCTGGCATGGTGGTATAGGCTAGTGCTCGTCGGGTTGGATCGAGACACGTGATGTCTATCTGGCGGTTGTGTGCTCCTGATCTAGCGACGACCGCGCTCCGCGCGGGCGCATGTCAACGAAGGTGATCTACCTTCTGTGCTCATCTGTGTCGTCCTGCTTGGGCAAGGCTCTCTCCGACGAGATGATAATCGGCGGTGGTCTGCTTCGTCATCTATGTTGGTCTTTATGGGGACTACTCCGGCTTGTCGTGATGGACTCGTTACGGATTGTGATGGCCACCGAAAGGTCTTCATTAGGCTTTCTATCTCTAGATTCGATGGTTGATTTTGGCATTGAGATGAAAACTATGGGTGACGGCTTGACATAGGGGGATAGTCGTGTAGCGGCGGCGGTCGCACAACGCATGTAGCTATTGTGATCGCGAAAAAGTGATGACAACAACACATAAGTGACGTTGATGATGGTGCTACTCGAGCATCTGGTCTCGAGCTCCGGGGTGAAAACCTAGGAGTGACACAAATTAGTTATACCTGACAGTGACAGCGTAATAATTATTACCTTGTTGAAGGCATTGCTCGGATATGCTCAGACTGGTTTTTCAGCGTGAAAACCTGGATTCCGGCCTTGGATGGTTGAGTCCGGTATAGGCGGCGCTTGAGAGTCGTTCCCTTCGTGAAGCCATTGTAGTTGAAATATATCCTCATATGTGTGATGTTATAAGATGGTTGGTGCGAATATAGTTATTGTTATAGTTTGCCGACCATGCATCTGATCGCTTTGTTTTTATCCGATCTATGCATAACTTTGATCTTATATGACATTGTTATACGTTTGCGTGTTTTGTGTATGCGTGTTTTGGTGTTGATTATATGCATTTTAACTATGCAGAGGTCGCGTGTATCCTCACTCTGTTTGTATCCTCTTGATTATAAAATTCATCATTTATTTAAAAAAATAACAACTTTGTTGACCTGGCTCATTGGCTATCCACATGGGCTAAGAATGGTACGCCAACAGTATCTCAAAATAAGGCCATCTGTAATACTGGAGCCACATCTAACCATATTCATTACATATTTGGACAAATTTACAACTGAATTTAAACAAACCTGATGATTTTTATTTAAAATGGAGAAAATTCATGACATTTTTTACATATTTTGGTAGCACAATGTAACTTGGTCTAAATCTTAATGGGTGTCGGTGGTTAAAAAATGTTTATCATGATTTAAAAGATATTCACCATTTACTTTAAAAATATTCATCACCTATTAAGAACGTTCATAATGTTATTAAAATATGTTATGTATCTACTTTTTTATGGTGTGTTACGAAAAATGTCATATTTAAAAAATGTTCACTCTATATTTTAATTATTAAAGTCTTTTTAATCCAAAATGGTCGGAGTAATACTACCTAAAATTTTGGCCTCTCCAATTCCACTTTATCATTTTTGTCACTAAAAATTTCACTCTCCCAACATATGGAATGTCTTCTAACTAAAGTAGTGACCTTTCCAATCCAATTATGAAAACACGTGAGCTTTTCTAATATTCAATAGCTTTTATTTGAATCCCATGAACTTTTTCAAATACGCGAGCTTTCAAATCCATGAACTTTTCTAAAAATTCATGAATTATTTTCAATATTCAATGAAATGTTTTCATGTTCTCAATTGTTTTTTTCAAAATGCACGAACTTTCTTCAAAAGTCAACGGGTCACCAGTCAACTGTTCAACTGTTGAACGAGCAATCCAGGTGCGCCCTGGGCGAGCGATCGCTTGCGCGCCTGATGGGACGGCCCATATTCGCGTGCGCATTGGCGCCAGAAAACCTAGCCGATGCAGAAGGCGTCAATTAGGAGGTCCGAGGAGCGAGTGACTATGTAGCGACACGAAGACGATGAACTGTACAGAGCGGTCTAGTGTTGCAAACCGGCACTGTAGTAAATTGTTTTTCTGGACGGTTTTTATTCTTAACATTTTTTTTGAGGCAAACTCGCAAAGCTTTTTATTGATTCGTCACACAATTTACAGGGACGAAGCAAAGATCTCCAGGGTGACCTAGCCAAACATGACGGCCAGTACTTAGAGTTAAAGCATGCTTTGCAAGCTTGTGGGCCTCAACATTTGAGGTTCTAAACTCACGCGAGAAAATGCAAGAAATAAAATTCCTAGACGACTGCTCTATCTCAAGCACCACTGCTCCATAACAAGATGATGAAGCACCTCTTGTAACTGCCTCGACTGCCGCCTTACAATCCGAAGCGACAGAGATCCTTGAGGCGTATAGATCATTGGCTAGTGCCAACGCTTCTCTTATTGCCAAAACCTCAAGAACCTCAGGATCTTCAATGTGCATGTATTTAAGAGACGAAGCCCCCTGAAAAGATCCTGATTCATCCCTGCACACGACCCCAACTGCACCAAAGCCTCCGGATCTAGATGTCGCCGCATCGACATCGATCTTCAGGTGATCGCTATGAGGTTTGACCCATCCGGTTGGTTTAGGTGGTGCTGGATCCTTAACTCTGGTAGTGGGTTTTGCCGTGACTTGTATCTCAGACAAGAATCTCTGCACGAAAGCATTTGTGGCAAATGGGGTCTGTAGGATTCCTTCGTGAATCACTTTTCGTCTGGCATACCAGATAGCCCACAACTTGACTATCATGGTGGTAAACTCTTGTGATGATAAAGAGCTACTCATAACAAACAGCCAGTCCTTTGCGTTTTCTTCTCCACTCAAGCACTTGTGCTGAACCAGCTCGTCATCAGATAATGCCCACACGCTCCTTGAGAGTGTACAATCAAGTAGTGCATGCCTCCAACTGTCTTCTGCGCCACAGATTGCGCAGACTTGACTAGGCGCCATCTTTCGGTGTTTTAAGAGATCGTAGGTGGGTAGTGAATGTTGTGCCAATCTCCAAGTAAAGACCTTCAACTTTGATGGAACCTGAAGACTCCAAACCGACGACCAACCCCTCCTCTCTCGTGCCAAGTCAGACATCGTCTCAGTACTTTCCATCCAGGCTTCTCTTCCTGATTTTATGCTATATATTAGTTTATATGCGGACCGAACTGAGAACAAACCTCGAGGATCTGCAGACCATGCCCAGAAGTCATCAACTTGTCTCGTGCAAATCGGTATCTTGAGGATATCTTCAGCATCAATCGGTAAGAAGACTTGGCGGACCAGCTCTTCCTTCCACATCGCCGATGTTTGGTCAATTAGCTCAGACACTCGCTGGGGTGGATTAAGGACAAGAGACGTGATCGGTCTCGGCAAACCTGCACGTGGAATCCAGTTTTGACTCCAGATTTCCGTAGAAGTTCCATCGCCAATTCTGCGGATGACACCAAGTTTCATTATGTCCCGTCCATCTACTATGGCTCTCCATATTTGGGAGGGGTGTGACCCAAGTTCTGCCTCCAGGATTGACGAGTCTAGGAAGTAAATGGCTCGAAGTAGCCGGGCACTCAAGGACTGGGGATCCTGGAGAAGGTGCCAGGCCTGTCTTGACAGTAAGGCAAGGTTGAATAAGTCCATGTCTTTGAAGCCCAGACCCCCAAGGTTCTTTGGTTGCAGAATAACATCCCACGAAACCCAACAAGGCCTTCTCTTCCCTTGCTTACTCCCCCATCAAAACTGCCGAATAATTGTTGTGATGCTATCACAAACGCCCCTTGGTAGTCTAAAGCATGACATGGAAAAGACCGGGATCGCTTGTGCCACTGCTTTGATGAGAATTTCTTTGCCAGCCGAGGAAAGTAACAACTCCATCCAACCTTTCACTTTTGCCCACACCCTATCCCTCAGATATTTAAAGGTGCCATTTTTGGATTGCCCCACCTCCGTAGGCAGCCCCAAATATTTCTCGCTGAGAGACTCATTCTGCACACTCACGCAATTTTTCACCTCTTCTCTTAAGGCAGTCGGACAGCCCTTGCTAAAATAGATGGACGACTTCTCATGATTTACCTTTTGTCCTGAAGCAGCACAATATATATTCAGCAGGTTTGAAACTGAATTTGCCCCCTCCACACTAGCCTTACAAAGCAGCAGGCTGTCATCTGCAAACAAGAGATGGTTCATGACTGGAGCAGTCGGAGCCACTTTTATTCCAAGTGATGATGACTGAGAACTAGATTTTAAAAGGCACGAAAGGCCCTTTGCTGCAAGTAAGAATAGATAGGGGGAAATCGGGTCTCCCTGTCGAATACCTCTGGATGGTTTAAACTGTTCGAGCTTCACTCCATTGAACATAACTGAAAAAGAGACTGACCTCACCATAGACATGACAATATCAATCCATTGGGATGCAAACCCCAACTTTGTCATGATGGCTTGTAAATAATCCCACTCCAGCCTATCATAAGCCTTCATCATATCAAGCTTCAATGCACAAAAACCATTAGATCTTGACTTGTTTCTCTTCATAAAGTGTAGGCACTCGTAAGCACAGATGATGTTGTCAGTAATCAATATACCAGGTACAAAAGCTAATTGTTCTTCTGAGATAATATCAGGAAGGATGACCTTCAACCTATTAGCCACCACCTTTGAAGCTATTTTGTATAACACATTGCATAGGCTAATAGGCCTGAACTGGGATAGCAAGGTTGGATTTGTTACCTTCGGGATCAGCACAAGGACCGTATCATTTATGCTCTCGGGGCTTTCTTCACCTCTGATTATTCTCATAACAACCGATGTAACTTCATCGCCGCATGAATCCCAGTGCCGTTGGTAGAAGTGAGTTGGGAAACCATCCGGGCCAGGTGCTTTGGACGGGAACATCTGAAAAAGAGCGTGCTTCACCTCTTCGTTCGTGTACGGCGCACATAGGGTTGCATTCATAGCTGGCGTCACCTTGCATGGCACATGCATCAGCACCTCATCTATGCCCGTAACGCCCTCTGATGTGTAGAAAGACTTGTAAAAATCCTGGACCATTAATTTCAAGGTTGCTGGATCCTCCGTGAAAATACCCAGTGAGCTATACAACGCTTTTATCATGTTTTTCTTTCTCCTCATACTCGCCCGCATATGAAAAAAATTTGTATTTCTGTCCCCCTCTGAAAGCCATTGACCGTTGACGCCACATGATCTCCTCCCTGTGGTATAATTCCACAAGTCTGTCGCTGATCTTAATCTCCAGGTGGACCGGTGCAGTACGTGAGGGCTCGTTCTGTAGCCGTTGTAGCTGAGACTTCAGCTCATTTATCTCCTTCCTTACGCTGCCAAAACACTCCCTGCTCCATGTAGTTACATCTTTTGATATTCTCAGCAGCTTGTCCCGGAAGTCCCCCACACAATATCCCGGGGAAATCGATTGCCACCTTGATGAAATAGTTTGCTGCCAGTCCTCGTGAGATTCCCACATAACCTCATATCGGAAGCTTCTTGGACGCGCCCTGTCTTCATTTGGAGGGACGAAACTCAGTAAGATCGGCCCGTGGTCAGAAGACGCTGCCGAGAGGTGGTGTAGAGCTGCTTCTGGGAACATGGAGCTCCAACTAGGCGACGCTAGTGCATGATCCAGACGAACGCGTGTGTATGACCCTCCAGAAACTTTCTTTTCAAAAGTCCAGAAACGGCCTTGAAAGCCCAAATCTAACAACATGCAAAGATCAACGGTGTCCCTAAACGCCTGGATCTGAGCATTACTCCTGTTTGCGACTCCTTGGTGTTCATCTGGACGTAAAACCTCGTTGAAATCCCCAATGCATAGCCACGGCAAATTGTTCAAACTTGCCAGCCCTTTCATCAAGTCCCATGTCTGGCTTCTCAAGTGAGTTTGGGCCTCACCGTAAACACAGGTTAACCTCCATGGGGCCATCCCCGGATCCTGTACTTGTGCATCTATGTGGTATACTGAGTCACCCAGGATCTGAATATCTATTGCATTATTCCAAAACATACCAATGCCACCGCTTCTTCCTTGGCTATCTACTGCATATGAATGATCATAGCCCAAGGTACTAGCAAACGCTTCTACATGTGTTCCACTGATTTGTGTTTCGACGATGCACAACACGGTAGGGGCAAACTTTCGCGCGAAATCGCGAAGTTCTCGAACTGCCGCAGGTTTGCCCGCTCCACGGCAGTTCCAACATAAAACACTCATTGGGACCGGCGGCGCTCCTCGAAGGAGCCCGCCAAGTTTTTTACAGCAGAAATAGATCCATCCTTATTTTCCTCTTCCATCTTGCTCCTCTTTGTCTCTCTCTGTGGCGGTGGACTTCCCAATGTGCAGCCTGCTGGAATAATAGCTAGTTGGTTGCCTTTTGAGGCTTCCTGCTTCTCAGTTTCCGAGGTCCCCGAATCCCTCTCACGTTCTTGTCTCTCCAACCTCTTCCTGCTCTGTTCTTCCATGTCAACGTCACAACTTGAAACAGCCAACTCTTCCAGATTGTCCTTGTGTCCCTCTCTCTTCCCATATGATCCCATATCCTCCTCCTCTGCATACCGACCCCCTGGACGGCCTCCTCTACCTCCCCTTCTGCCGCCCCTTCTGGCTCGGCCTTCACCCGGTCCTCTTCCCGCACGCATAAACCAGTTTGCACAGAGGTCCTTGAAGATGAGCGCCGATGGCGGATGGATCCCAGTACCGTGTTCCTTAAACAAATGACCTAGCATGCCACACACCGCGCACCAGTCGGGGAGTCGTTCATATTTCACTTTATATATCTGTCTCTTACCATCACGAATCATGGAGACAGCGTTCTTCAATGGTTTGAGGATGTTCAGCCTGATCCAGACCCTGTAAAAATTCCCTCGAAAATCGGCCGAGCTAGCTTCCACGAACAGGACCTCGCCCACTTTTGCAGCCAACGGACCAACAAGATGGGCGTACAGCTCTGGCACATCATGGATCTGAATCCATATGTCAATTGTCTCCAATTTGATCGTTGAGGGTTTCGTGATACCATCATATGGTGCCATCAGCACTGCATCCCCTCTGAAATTCCAGGGACCTTCCTCCATAACCCTCTCCCAATCTCCTAAGCACGAGAACTTGACAGTATACAGATTGTCCTCTAAAGGTTTGAACTTCACCTCCTGGGCTGCGTCCCATGCTGAACGCATGTTCCTGAAAAACCATGTCTGGCTATAGGTTTTGGTGGTGTTGACTTTGGCCAGCGCAATCCATCTAGCGCCCTCCTCTGGTGCCTCCTTCTCATCGTAAACGACGTCATCCAGGTCCTCCTCGCGCAATCCCAACTCCTCCATCATCTTCTCCACGTCGCTGATCCCCGAGGAGCCCGAAGCTCCATGAGATGCCATCTAGATCACTAACCCGCAAGATAGAACGGACGGGTTGTATTGGTGGGGAACCCTAGCAGCCGTCGCACCCTACCACCCCCGGATTGCACCGGCGTCAGCAGGGCGATGATCGACGGTAGGGAAAAAGAGGATCTCGACGGCGGCGTGAACGCCTCCGGGAGAAAAAGAGCGAAACCCTACCTAGAGGGAACTGGCCAATGGTATTTCTTAACATTCTTTTGAAAATGGTTTTCTGGTTGGTTCCCAGAACGTTCCCAAAACAGCTCGCACGTGAAAAAGAGCCAACTGGGCCTGCCCACTTCATCAGTCGATCGGTCGTCCCCAATGCGAGTCAACGGCAATTGACCCGCCCAGTAAGCCATGCGGCCCGGTAGTGTTTTTTTTAAGTTTTATTCTTTTTCCATACTTTTTTATGGTTTTCTGCTTCTCTGAATGCCCAATATTTTTATTAAACGAAATTAAATGTTTATTTTTTTAAAAATAGCATGTATTACAAAATGTTCACTATATTTTTGGAAAAATCATTAAATGTTTTAATTATGTTCACACTATTAAAAAATCATTGTTTATTTAAAAAATGATAATTATATACTCCCTCCATTCCTAAATATAAGTCTTTCTAGAGATTCCAATATGGACTACATAAGAAGCAAAATGATCTACACTCTAAACTATGTCTATATACATCTATACGTAGTCCATATTAAAATTTCTAGAAAGATTTATATTTAGGAACGGAGGAAGTATTAACAAAGTTGATCATATATTAGAAAAATATTAATTCTGTTTAATAAAAAATGTTCGCCACTCATGAAAAATTGCTTATATTTAAAAAGTTGTTTTCCATGTATTAAAAAATTGTTAAACATGTATTTAAATTATTTTCCTTATATTAATATAATGTTTGCCATGTTTGAAAATTATTTACTATTTATTAAATATAAAAATTCAAAGGAAAAAGAAAAAAGAAATCAATATAAACCATAAAAGACTGGAATACAAACCACAACAGAAAAATTGAAGAAAAAATAATGCAGCAATGCAGCATACGAAACAGCCAGGAAAAGCTGAAACAAAAGATGAAAATAGGTTAAAAATGGAGCCCCAGAGAGAACTGTCTCCTCAAGTTACCATTCAAAGAATGAGGAGCTTGATCGCTAGGTACACCAAGATGAATCGTACGAGCAACAACTCGGTCCCTAGCTAGTAAGTGTATTCATTACACGAATTTTTCTTCCATTTTTCTTGCTCATTGGAAACAAAAAAAAAAGCAAAAAACAAAACTTCCCCTGATTCAGGGGGAAAGAATTAACAAGTATCAACAATCACGATTAGTAAGTGCTGAACTGAAAACTGCACCTCAGACCAAGATGTCATAACGGACAAATCTCCGGTTTTAACATATATTTTTTATAGTTGTGGTTCTTTTTAAATATAATCTTTGGTATTTGGTATAAAATCATAGTTGGTTATTCCTGGCAATGGCGGCGTTCTGGCGGCGTTACCTTCTTGAAGGCATGACTTGGAGATTACTCGGGACTTGGAGATTACTCGGGACTTGATCTTGAGGGTGAAAGCCTAGATCAGGCCTTCAGTTGTTGGGTCCGGCGATGGCGGCGCTTGAGAGTCAGTTCCTTCTTGAAGGCGTTGCCACTGAAAAATCATTTTAGTTGTCATTGTGATGTCAAGAGAATGTTGGAGTGGATTGTTGTTGTTTTCATCAATCACTGTTGTTTTGATATCTTGAGAATTTCGTTTCTTCTTTTGCACCCCTCTTGGCACTGTTTCGGTCTTTAATGACTTTGCTCTTTGGCGGCGTGATTTTTGTGTGTGCGCGTTGATGTTGGCTGTGTGCATCTTAGTTACACGGAGGTGGGGTGTGTATTCATTATGTTTATATCCTCTTGATGCTTCGTTTTGTGCCAGTGAAATCGACCCTTTATAAAAAAATAGTATAAAATCAGCACTCTCTTATAAAATGTATACATACCGGATTGTTTGCATAATGTATATCAGCTGGCCCCCTTAAGGTGAAAACAATTCTTTCCAACATCAGCTGATCATATATGAACTTCACGAGTGTTGAAATATATTGCCCGTCTGTCTCCATAGTTTGGATTTTTGGATGAGTTGACGGAATTCAATATGCTATCCGAGCCAGGAGGTAATGAGTTTAAGACCGTGCCTATGCATTATTAGAAAAAGGATTCCACGGCCATCATAAATCCCGCGTCTAAGGGCAAAATATGTCTAGACGTGTGTGTGTG
>NC_041393.1:628473934-628515477 GCF_002162155.2 Triticum dicoccoides | reverse complement strand
CGGTCCTCTTCCATAATTCAGACTTTTGAATAAGTTGGCTGGTGCATGAATTCAATATGGATCCGAGCCAAGAGGTCTTGAATTCAAGACCCTACCAACATAGTATTATAAAAACGATTCTGGGCCCTACATCGATCACACGTTTAAGGACTAAAATATCTAGATGTGAGGTGAGGGGGGGGGGGGTGAAAATATATTGCCCGTCTCTCTTCATAGTTCGGACTTTTGGATGAGATTGCTAGTGCATGAATTCAATAATGAGCATGTAATGCCGCGGCTAGCATGTATTAATACCCTGCACCAAACTATACCCTCGCATTTCTTGTTGAATGTACATATATACTCACAAAGTAGCAGCGCGTCCTGGAGTTATCCATCCTACGAAGCAAGAGACACGCAGCTAACCTTAACCTATCGTAATTTGTGTCGGCATGGGAAGTATCAGGATTTGTAAATGTGCATCAGCTAAGTTGGTGTGGAGATGCGAACTTCGACAGAGTTTGATGCTATTACTCTACTCACCAACATAGTCATGTCACGCAAGACTCGGTGAGAATCAATGTATGGCGTTCCGCCGAGTCTTAGTACCCATCTTGCCTTGGATCCCATGTAGTGTCAAATTAGGCTGGACCGGAGCTGTGGAGCCAGCCTTTTTAGTTTTTACCCGACTTTTTTTGTACAATTTGACGCCAGTCGGTCAACCCCAAACTAGAGTTAACATGCACACCACACCCATTTGACTGCAATATTAGTTTTGCATCCGTGTTCTTTTGGTATAGCTTTATGTTTCAGGTATGCAAAACAATGTTCCAACGCCCACGGGCCCCACAAGGAGTACAACCCCAAACTGTGTTAAGGATCTTAATTTAATTATTGAGTGAATTTTACTTTTTACCTCCCAAATTTATGTTTGTGACAGATACTATTCGATTTAGTGAAATCTTAATTTATACCGCACCGAATTAGCCAAACATGTGCCACGTTTTACCTTAATTTACATTTTTCTCAAATTTGCTGTTGACTATACCTACTAGGCCAGCAGTATATTCATTTATTTGGTTTTCGGATGATTCTTTGGCATAATGAATCGACTGAAGCACTACAATTGAGGGCCTCTTTGATTCATAGTGTTAGATAATAACAAGAAATAAACGAGATAGAGAGACACGGATTTTTACGTGGAAACCCTTGCGGGAGAAAACCACGGACGCACGAAGGCGCAATCACTATAATGGAGGAGTATTACAAGCACGAGACGATAGACCGTCTGAAGTGCGACTACATGGGGTATATAAGAGGGCAATACATGAGAGTTCTTGGAGGACAAGTAAACGAGTTGTACTCGTACGCGTCGACGTCAACGCAAAGGCCCACACCAGTTGTACTACGTCTAGTCCAACATGGTATAATTTGGATCACAATTTAACGCATAGGATTGCAAAAACACAGGAATAGAGAAAAATTAGGATTGGAATGGCATGTCCATTGGATCTCTACAGAATTTGAGTTTGTTTGATTGTGCCATGGGAAAAACAAAGGATTTCTTCCAAAAGTCTGGAGTGGATATTAAAATTCCTGTCAAATGTAGTACAAATGAATCTTTAGGAGAAAATCCTACATGATTCAATCCTACTAATCAAACGAACAATGTAGGAAAAATTTCCAAGGATTCTAATCCTTTAAAGATCCTATGAAAATCCTTTGAATCGACGAGACCCTAAGAAATACTACTACCTTCGATCCGTATTAGTATTGCTGATTTAGTATGAAGTTGTACTAAATGAGTGAATAATGTGCATTCTACCACATCTTCTCACTCCTGTGCTTCTTCCCCCATCCACCAACCGCATGGGCAACGCCTCCTTCCCCACCACACCACCTCCACAACTGCCAGGGGATGGCGTTGACTCACCATGGCCAAGGGATCGTGCCACCTCGTCCCCGTCCACCTTCCTCTCTCTCATGCGACCCACACAGCCCCGTCCCGTGAGCCACCCCAACCACCACCGCGCGCAGCCACCCCTTCCCCTGCGCCGCCCACCACCGGCTGCCGCCGCCCTTCCCCCTCCACCCACACGGTCGTTTGCATCAGGGCCCGTGCCAGGGCACGCTTCCGTGTTCGACTGGTGCTCCTAAGCCAGGCTCCCGTACTGCTCCAGGCTTGGACGGCGGCCATGCTATCCCTGGTGATGCCAGTTGCGTACTGTGTGCACGCGAGTAGCTTTACTGGCAATTTGTTTTCAATCTGGTATACGGCATTTGTTATGGCTGCAGCTTGTTTAGAGCATGTCCACTAGTCCCTCCAAGAGGCCTTCCAGGACCATTTTTTCACCGCCGGCAAAAAAGTCCCCACTCACGCCCCCACGATCACTTTTTTCGCCGGATTTGTGAAGTTTTAGCGCCGGCAACCCCACCCCAAACCCAGCCCCCCGAGAGGTATCTGGGGGCGCCGGCGATTCGCTTTTGCATGCAAAGGCCCACATGCAGCCTCCGCAACACCCTCTCTCCTTTCTCTTTTCGCCTGACACACACCAGCTCTCTCTCTCTCCTCGTCTTTTTTATCACGCACCCGCGCCGCTCGCCCTCTGCTTGCCGCCGTGCTCGCCGCCGGGGCCGCCCTACCTGCCTGCTCGCGCGCGCGTCCGGAGCCGCGGCAGCTCGTCGCTGACACCGCGGGAGCTCGTCCAGACGCTAGACGGCGAGGGATGGGAGACGGCGATGCCAGGGAGTGGACGGGAAGGCGTCCGCGTGGCCAGGGCGGAGGAGGAGCGCGCGTGGCCGTGCCGGGCGGAGGAGGAGCGCGCGGCGGCCGTGCGGAGCGGCGCAGGCGCGGCCGGGACGGCGTGGGCGTGGCCGGGGCGGAGGAGGAGCGCGCGTGGCCGTGCCGGGCGAAGGAGGAGCGCGCGTTGGCGGAGGAGGACCTGGGCCTGCGCTACGGTGGTCGGCCTCCGTGGTGACGGTGGCGCGCACCATCTCCGGGCTGGTGGTGACGCGTGCGCGCCTCTTGCCCTTGGCGCTGGCTCTAGCAGTCGAGGAAGAGGCCCGCACCGGGTCGGCGCTGTGCGGAGCAGGAGGAGGCGTAGAGGAAAGCCTGGCGCTGCGCGGAGCGGGCGGAGGTGGGGGAGGCGGTGGCGAGGGAGGCGATGGCTGGGTGAGGCCGAGGCTGTGGGCGAAGTCGGCATGGTCGTCGGGGGAGGGCTCGAGCTCCCGGCGGAGCGCGGACGCGCGAACGGCGAGGCCTGGGCGCGGGAGGGCGTGCGCGGCCACGGGAAGCCCCGGTCGAGCGGAGTAGGAGCGAGCGGCCTGGGCCGGGCGGCCAGGGGCGCGGGCGCGCGGCGGCCAGGGCGGGGCTCGATCTCCACACGCGCCGGCTCGATCTCCTCCCTCGTCCGTTGATGATCACCAGCACCCGCTCGTCCTCGTCGGCCCCCGCTTCTCGCCTCCTGGGGGCGAGACGAGTGGAAAAATTCCCGCCCCCAGGCCAAATTTCTCGCCGGCAGCCCCCCAGTAGGCGAAAAAATGCCTCGTGGGGGGCTCACGGCTGGTTGCAAGTCTACATAGGCACAACCCGGCTGCGATATTTTTTTTGAAAGATCCAGCATCGCTGGCATTCATTGGTAATAGCAGGAAGCAACGGAAAACAACAAGATGATGAAGGTCCTAGGACCAAACAATTCGAAGATCAAAGAAAAAAAACAACACCCCTAATAGCTGCAGCCCAACACTCCATACAATCCATCCTAGACAGCACAGCTCCGACTCTGGCAGTGAACTACAAAGGAAACTAGGCAAGGTTGGCATCACGGAGGATCACCGAACGAACTGCTTGTCACGCGTCATCGTATACCGTCGGCACCCCACCGCGACTTCGACTTCACTGAACAAGGAGTCGAGGCACTCCCACGGACACGTCGGAGAAGGAGAGCCGACTACCATGACCATGGCCACATCTCCGACATTGCTCACCGCCGTCATCGTTGCCACAGAAGTCACCATGCACGTCCAGTCATAGGAAGAACCGAAGGGATCAAAGTCTTCAAGACGGCTCCCTAAAGAAGGGGACGACGTTGAAGACGACGCTACCCTGCAGCAGGATCTAGGTTTTCACCCGAAGGACTTGATCCGGGAGTAGTGGCTGTGAGACCCCCGACGACGCCTCCAAGGAGGATAGCGAAGCCCACAGGCGCCGTCGTCGCCTGCCGGCCAGCACCGGCTAGGCCTTCACCCGGAGCAGCCACTCTCGCGCAGCCGGCCGAGGTCGACCCGTACCTCCATTGGACCATGCACCCCCACACAGCGAGCACACCACTGCTATGCAGGGCCACCAGCTAGCCTCCCTGATGACGGGCCTGCAGAAACCAGATCGGGTCTCGCACCCCGTATCCAACTGCGGCCGGAGCCTCCCTGCTCCAACAAGCGGTAGCCGAGTACCACCAGCAGCCGGCAGTGCCCCTCCTGGGCCGCCAGCCATGGACGACCTGGCAGATCTAGGCCCCCCGGCACTTGGCTGCCCCCTAGCACCTAGACACGCCCGCAGCATCCCCCTTGCATGGCCACGCCCACCGTAGCCCTCGCATGCCGCCTCGCTCCTTCCAATGCCGGACCCTGCGCACCCGAGCCCGGATCTGCAGCCTCCCCCGCCATAGCCAAGCGCAGCCTCCGGGCCATCCTCCTCCACGCGCCAGATCCACGCGCAGGCCCAACCACGCCGGCGCCCTCGCAGTCACGCAGGCCCACTGCTCCATGGGAGCGAGCAACCCGCACTCGCGCCGCCCAACACGTGCTCACCACCACGCCCGCATGCCCCTGCAGCACAATTCCTCCCCTCCGTCACGCACAGTCCAGATCCGCGCGTGCCCCGCGCGAGCAGCCGCGCCACGTACTACCTCCGTCGCGCAGGACAACAACCGCGCCGCCCGTGCGCCTGACTGGTGCGCCAGCCCGGCTCCACACCTCCCGCATGACCGCCGCAGCCAGCCACCCTCCGCGAGCAGCCGCCGCAGCAAGCTTCCCGCCACGCGCCGCCCCGGGCCACCGCGTCGCGCACGCGAGCCGCCGCGCCGCCATGGCCCCACCCCGTGCCGACCTTGGCAGCTTCCTCGCCAAACTTGCAGACGAGGGAGATGAGAGGCCCCGCCGCCACCTTCACTGGAGCAGGCGCGGGCTTTGCCGGCCGCTCCTCCGGCAGCGGCGAGCCAAGGGGAGGGTGAAAAGGGGGAGTGGCGGCGCCAATCTAGGGTTTCCCCGTGTCTCCAGGGAGGGCGACAACCCGGCTGCGATACATACTAGGAAATGTATGCCAGTTGGGTGCTGCTACATGCCGTGCGCATGAAAGTAGCTTTGTCGACCATGAACCAAGAAAAAAATCAGCTCACTATACAAAATAATGCCACCCCTGAAAATATGCTATTACCATGCTATAGCGCGCTATATCGTGTTATTAGCAAGACATTGTACACTGATCAATTTAGCGAGACAATTTCCTACGCACTATAGCATGTGGCGCTATATAACGCTATTTTTTCAGTGCGATGAACACGTCAATCTTATAGTCGTTTCCAGCTAAAATGTAAAAGAAAAACGGGGGTGCAGTTTGTTGTCAAATTGGTGAACGGCATTTGTTACGACTCACACGTGAATTATTTCTGACTAGGGAAATAGTAACTGCTATTTGGTGAACTGACTTCTTCAGTGGTTAGCTTATATAGGCAATGGACAACTCACAGTTGCAGGAACCAAATCCAGTGTTGCTACTGTCCCATACAATGCCAATGGAGTTAACGATGGTTTTGTGGGTCCTCGGAGGTTGGGGCACATAAGAGATAGGTTAGGAGGTGCGGCTGAACATCCAATATTCAAGTTTTCGGCAAAATGTGCAGCGAACTCTCAGTCTTTTCTTCACAGTAAAGCTGATGGCGCCAACCACGAAGCTGAGATATAACAACGCTGGCAAGTGGCAACAATACTGATTATCAATAAATGCATGTTACAATGAGCGTAATAACCAAGCATCAATTTTGGCGTTGTAGACTCTGTATCACGGACATGGAGTATTTGATCCTGAGCTCATATGCTCCCGCGTCAACAATAAATCTAAAAACATAGTAAAAGAAAATTCAAAAAATCTGAATTTTTTTGTGATGAACATTGACAAAACTTCTAACTACATGCAAAATTTCAAGCTGAAATGACATTAGTGAAGGTCTGGGCAAAAAGACTATTGTTGGAAGCATTTTGGAGCATCGATTTTGTTATTTTTGCCTAGACCTTCACAAATGTCGTTCCGGTTAGATATTTTGCACATAGTTAGAACATTCATCAATATTTATCACAAAAAACTCAAATTTTTTTGATTTCTTTACTATTTTTTTGATTTTACTGTTCATGCGGGAGCATATGAGTTCGGGGTCAAAAGAGAACTTTCACTGTATCACATGTTAATTACAGGAACCAAATGTTGCTCGAGCAGTGGAACACCAACCATCCCTCTAAAAGAGGTCAGGCCTTGGCTTGAGTAAGGCAGGTGGAGGCGCGCTGCTGTGAGAGTGGAGACGGGAGCGCGGAGAGGATGCGACTCCGGGAGGATGGGGGCGGTGGGTGGTTCGGCCAATGGAAAGAAACCAGACCAGATAACCAATGGAAAAAACCATACACGTGGCTTGTATAATCAGCATCAAATTGGGCCCGGGAAGGAGGGGGGGGGGGTAAAATATGGCACATATTTTAGCTTTATTGAATAATAACAGTGGGTACAATAGTAGTATCATTTGGCTCGAGCCTCGAGTAACCAAATATGGCAACCATGTTCTAGAGCTAAAGTACTCTTATCTTCATGGAGTTTGAAGCCCTACCTTCATGGATAAACCTCACATCAGCAAAATCCGACTCTGGGCAACAATCTCCTGTATGTGATTCCATAATAACAACTGATCCATCGATCTAAAGGCCCAAAAGAAGCTATCTTGTTTCTTCAAAAGAAAAAGGGATTGTCACTGAATTTCAAGAACACCAGCCTACTAGCCAACAAAAAATTTGATGCACATCAATATACAAATCATTTTGAGGATGCAGCAGGTATTCACATGGACTCCAGGTATCCCGAATATAAAAACTCACTTGGTGATGAAACAAAACAAACTTGCTGACGAAAACACTTACAGAAATTCAAATCTAATTTTAAAATAAATATTTCGAAATAAAAAGGAAAAATCAAGTTGTGAAAAGTAGTATATCCAATTTGGATCTGAATTTGGCCCATCAACAATGTTAATGTTGGATTCATCTTATTTTTGTATATGTCCTGAGCAACAAATTCATTTTGGATTTCATTTTTTGTGATATAAAAATCTATATGGTATAAGCATTCTTACTTCTTTTCACATATATTTTTTATAAATTTTTAGGTATGCCAAATTGTATGAGAATTCCGGGAGTAATCCATGTCCAGGAGATCTGGATACTTTCTTGAACCCTCCCGTAAACGGTTCTTATTAATTTGTTTCTATATGCATGCCATTTAGGCCGATGCAAGATTAGATTGTGAAACATAGATGTTTCTTATTTGTTTTCACTAGCACATATGCCTGTGAGTTGCAATGGGGGAGATATTCTTTATGCGGCAAGCAATGGGAAATATAATTGATGTGTCCACCAAAGAAAAAAAAATCCACAATGGTAGGCGACAGAGCAAGGAGTTGCGGTCTTCTCGCTGGCCATGTTTAGCCCGCAAAATCTTGATAGTGATGGGTTGGTCGACGGTGAGCACCCAACTCGTGCCTTTTTCCTCCGGGTCCGTCTCCAACTCGTCCCTTTTTCCCTCCGGGGCGGCCTCCAATCTCTCTTACGACGGTGTAACCGGATGGTTTACTAATTGCATCGCATAATCAGGCATAAATGTCCCTCCTTTATGAGAGTTTATTCTCTTTGATTATTTTAGCGCTCACGTGTTCATAGTTTTTTTTTCTTCTAATTAGAGCCAAACAACATATTCTCTTTTAGTCGCACATGACCATAATTTCTTGCATTTATAGCCAACCAACATAAAACAAATGTGTGCCGCTAACCAATGGCCAACACAAATATTTAAGAAAATACTTTGGCATCAGATTCAAAATATTCTTTGGTTTATTAATATTTATGAACATTTAAAAAATATGAACTGCAGATATTCTCAGAAACGGGAACAATTTGTGAAATCCTGAACAGTGTTGAAAAATGCAAATATTTTTTCAAAAAAACCGTATATTTTTAGGAAAACATTCACAAAATTAGAAATATGAATAGCTTTTGGAATTCACAAACAAGTATGAAAACATGAATTTTTTACAAAAACACAAACATTTTTTATTTTTTTGAAAAGGGGAACTTTCGGAAAAAATTCAGAAAATGTTTTCTTAGACGCAAACATTATTTTCAATTTATGAAAATTTCACTTAAACAAGAATAATTTTCCAACATGGAAACATTTTGTAAAATTTACATTTTATAAAAACATTCTCGATTTTTTTAAACACCAATTTTTTTTGAAAAAATGGCAACGTTTTCTGAATGTTGAGAACATTTTAGAACTATAATATTTTTAAAATTGCAAACATTTTTCAAAACAGGAACAAAATTTTAGAAATATGAGCATTTTTTGAATATGTGAGCAAAAATTGAAGTTCTGAATATTTTTGTAAAACTTTAACTAACGAAAAAGGAAAAATAAAGAGTAGAAAAAAGAAAAAAAAACAGGAAAGAGAAAAGTAAAGGAATAGAAAAATAAAAATAGAAACAGAACACTAAAAAATATAGAAACAGTCTGAAGAGCCTTGTGCGAAGCTTCAACTATTTGTCGCCTTGTGTAACAATTGCATTGGCGGGATAATAGGTGGCCTGACTTCTTTGGGCCGGAGCGCGCGCGAGCCCATTACGGAATTCTAGACAAACCTTTTTTACTTGTGGATAAAAAAAAGGCTATGAATAGATGAAAAAATTGAAGAAACGCACCTTACTTTGTTAGTAGGTACGATATAGATATGCCTTATCTGTGTGTGAAGCACATTCAGTAGAACATACACATGTCTACTTTTTTTGCGGGAAATACACATGTCTACCTTGTCCTATCATGCTCATCAATAAACAGACACGTGCCCGCTCGCACTTCTTACCCTCCATTTCCCTCACTGTCTATATAAGTCTCCCATCGTTTCACTTCCTCCTATCTTTCAGTCAGAGAAATTGTTCCCCCGCAAAAAAAAAAAGTCAGAGAAATTGTTAACTACGTTAGTTCTTCCAACATGCACTGCCAAATATCTTTCACACCTGGTAGCCAGTACCAACGCATTTCTTACTGAACGTGCATATATATACCCATCAGATGGTAGTACATATTTAAAGGATTTCTCGCCACCATCAAGAGACTATAGTTGAACTTAAACTATAGCTATTTGAATCGGTATGGGAGGTATAGGGACGTGCACATGTGCATCAACAGTCAACTCTTCACCTCGAATATAGTTCGATCCTCTTGCCTATCTTAGGGTGTGTTTGGTTCGGGTAACGAACTGGAACACAAGATCAACAAGTCGTAGAAGCAGAGAATGCGATTATGATCTCGCCCACCACCAAGTCATGGGTGCCCTTCGAAGGAAATGAGATCACAAACAATCATCAGTGATGTACGTATATAATATAAACACTGACCAACCATAAATACCCACTTGGAGGTCATGGGCGCCCTTCTGATCTGCTCGCCATGAGAAAGCGAAGGCACGTCGTGGCCACTGCTCGTTTACCATGTTTGCGACGGTGCCGGTGTTTGGATCCGACGAGGCCTTAGTCGTCCACGCCGTCAAGCAGTGGTTCCTGACCCTCTAGGAGTCGACGCGCCACCGGATCAATGACAAGATCCTTGCAGAGAACATTGAGGAGTCACACCATACCGCGAATAAGAAGGTCACGGAGGAAGCCCGTACCCAGATCTTAGCGAGGCAACAAGCCCGTGCCGCCTATGGCCTCACGACGGAGCAAGCCAGGGTTTTCCATGCCCTCGTTGGTCTGCACTTGGAGTCAGACAAGAATATGTCTGGTACCTCTTGCAACACATCCCACTCCCATGGCGAGCAGCTCCCTCTCGACCCCTATGTTGCCTTCGACCGCTACTTCCGTGACAAAGCCAGCATGGCAAAGGCAGGGGTGGTCGTCGGAGAACTTTCCCAATCTCGTCCTAGTCTATTTATGTTATCCAACAATCTAGCCTTAATTATATTTTGTTCTTTTTTGTTCTATATCACCCATTTTTTAAATTCTTTTGTCCTATATTCTCGGTTGTTTGAAGTATGTCATATGTATGTTATCTATATTGCATGCCGTTGTATGAATTTGATGATCTGCAAATGAGAAGCATAGTTGCCCACGCGGAAAAGTTCGGGCAGCCCGCTTTTGCACGAATGCATCTGGTCCATCGACATATAATGATCAAATTTGGTAAGTCCGGTTGAAGATCCTCTTTGCATCTTTGCAAGTTTTTCCTAAGTTTTCCGTTTAAGCTTAAAAATTGTACACATAAAAAGAAAGGAACAATGTGCTTCCAAAGGCTGGTATTGTCGTTGCCTTCGCCGTGTCCAGTAGTGATACAAAGAAGATTCACGATGACTCTGCCACACCTTGTCGATGCTCACTCCAATTCTAGGCTTCGAATGAGAGTTCATAGAATTGAACCAACTCTATCATGAATGAGTATCTATCCTTTGGAAATATACCCGAGGTGCTCTGTTTTAATTCATGTATGTCGAACCATGTTTTCAAACTCGGTTCAACTAATAACAAAATAAAGGTGTGTATATTCAAAAAATTCGGAAAAAAATCAAACTTTATTGTAGTAAGTAACAAACATAAATGCACAATAGTTACTAATTCGTTCTTTCCTCTATCTCTCTCTCTCCCTTCTCCCTTCCCAAACCTAGGGGGCATATGGCAACGACTAATCTACCCTAATTCCTAAGGGCCCCCTCTTCCTTGATTCGTCACTTCAGCGATGGAATGAGAGGACTCTAAGACTTCGGTCCGGTGGTGGTAGGGTTGACAAGAGATTTAGTGTTTATCTTCATTTGGTGATGGTGAAATGATGGTGTTGCAGTCGGTATAGAACAAGGTCTCCTCACCTCACCCACGTGCCGATGATTCTTCTCCGTGTCATTGGGGGGCGTGTGGGAGATGGTGTGTCCCAGATCAAGCTCTCTAGATCTGACTTTTGTACATGTTTGATTCAAACGCGCTACCTTGTGGAGCAGACAACGTGGTTGTGCGTCTTAGTACTCCGGCTCCAGTTCTGACCAGCGAAGATTGACCAGCCTCGGCTTTGTTGGTGAGTGTGTGAGATTTGTGTTCCCCGACTCTGTCTAACCAGAACTATGGTGTTCCATAGGCCCTTTCCGATGTTTTCTTCTCCAAGAGGACAATTTTTTACGTGGAGCGTGGTTACCCATCTTCTGGTCCAGATCGACAGCTTCTAGGCCGCTTCTTCAACAAGCTCTTGAGTTTTAACAAGTTTGCTCCGATGTGGCAGAGGCCCAGAGACGACAACGAGCTTTTCCCACAGGGCGTCACCAATGAATATAGGATAATGATGACTTTGACACCTCAAGGATTTGGATGCATTTTCAATTTTTGTAAGGTTTTTACTATAAATGTTTGTGTTGGAGGTTGGCCTTTTGAAGAAAAGAAATAAAAATGCGAGTTTACCAATCAAAAACTCAAGATCATATCCGTCTGACAATATATTAGCCGTACCCGTGCGTACTGGCACAAGAAAGATCATGACTCACGCATGAGTGTCAACAGCCCAATGACCGCTCACACACAGCACCAACCACTACCAGAATTAACGTAGTTGCCGACGTGGAGCCTATGCCTACAGTTAGGCCGTCGGCATATATCTAAACTATGCCTACAGTTTGGCTGTCGGCATAGCCTGTCACATATGCCTATGGCATAGCCGTAGGCATAGCTTTAGATATATGCCGACAGCCAAGCTGTAGGCATAGCCGTGCCCACGGAGCTAGTAGACGCCGCCACATGGCAGGGCTATGCCTACGGCCTAGCCGTAGGCATAGTTTCAAATCTATGCCGACGGCTACGTCGTAGGCATAGCCGTGCCCACGGAGCTAGTGGACGCCGCCACATGGCAGGGCTATGCCTACGGCCTAGCCGTAGGCATAGTTTCAAATCTATGCCGATGGCTACGCCGTAGGCATAGCTCTGCCACGTGGCGTCTCCACTATGGGCAGCACTTGACGGCGGCCACCGTTAGCGTGGAATGTTGCCGACGGCCCTGGCCGTCGACATAGATGTACGGACACCGTCGGCAAATCATCTATGCCGACGGTTTTTCTATGCGAACGGCATCCCGAGATACGCCGACGTATATTATGCCGACGGCCCTATGCCTACGGGGGCCGTCGGCATAGGCCTATCCTGACGGGAATCAGGGCTATGCCTACGGCCATAGGGGTTTATTCTGGTAGTGAACGGCGTGATCCGACGTCCAATACAAACAACTCAAACGGCTACCAGCCAAGCACCCACACATATCAACTGAAGAAGAACCAATGGCAACCCCTACTCTATCAAGTGAAGGAATTCCTCCCTGCATTGCAGAAAGGTATGATCACTCATGAGCGAAGACTTGTGCTGATAAAATGGGTGCTCACAGCCAGACCCATACACCATCTTAGTTATGGAGGCCCAGTCTGGCTGTTTGTGGAAATCAACGGATGGTTCCTTCTTTCTTCTGGGCGGGTACAAATAAGGTTCATGGTGGCCAATGCCCAGTGTCATGGAACATAATCTACCACCCCACTTGTTCCAGAGGCCTAGGCGTGAAGAATCTGCAACCGCACGGGATTGCTGTTAGAGTTCGCTGCGAATGGCTTAGAAGAACAGAGCCGGACAAACCTTGGCAAGGACTGCATTTTATCTCGGATAACATAGCTACCGAGATCTTTGATAGCTTGGTGGATTAGGCTGGGTGATGGCAAGAAGGTTCTGATTTCGCGTGGTCATTGGATCAATGGATATAAAGTGGAAGAAATTGCGCCTCTAGTCGTTCAACTTGTCAGAAATAGGGCCTTCAACAATCATATTGTGGCCGATGCTATCACAAATGCGCGCTCGGTTGTTCACATTTGGGCACAGCTATGCCCGCAAGGCCTCGACTAATACATTCTCTTTTGGTACAGGGTGCACACTACCTGCTCCAACAACCCAAACCCTGCTCAACCAGATGAGTTCAACTGGAGTTGTCCCCCTTCGGTGTGTATTCGGCTAGCTCTACTTATAGGATGCTTTGCCATGGGACTAGTTGTTGGGGCCCGCCATTGCAGGCCTCCTGAGAAGAAATTGGGGCGTTGCCAAATAGGGACGCGCTCCTTCCACTTTCTTGTTTGTACCACGGTGTGTTATTCCATCACACACTCACTCAAAGTACATGCATATTATGTAAGCACAAAGTTGATTACTCTTAGCCATTTCTACCATGAGGTGTATGTTCAGAAGACCTGAACCTTGCTTGCAAGTAAACAAAATGCATAGGCACACATATGTTGTCTGAGTTGACAAAAAAAATTGGAATCAACATGTTGGGGAAAACTGCAGCGTTATCCGAATTCAGTAAATCAGCCATGCTTGTGTTCTTAGTTTGTCATGTCATGTATATTGTTCTTTTGGGACAACAGTTCAGTAATCCAAATTATGGTGAAATGGGCTACATTTAGTTTATTTTGTGCTTGAAACATCACAATTGATTTGCTATTGCTTTGTTTTTCAATTAGAATGGGCCAATTTTTTTTAATTTTTTTGCTATGAGTTACCATATCAGGAAATCACTTGATCCAGAGTACAATTCAAATTCATCCCATTAATCAACATAAGCTTAGTCACTAAACAATCAACAAAAAGTCATGCAAGATTTCGATATCAATGGCATAATGACAATTGAAAAGGTTCAATTATTTTCTTATAAAGAACAAGCTCACAAAATCTACAATATCATTCAATGTATTGTATTTGAGAACCATAATCTGTAGATCTAGAAAAATGCCTTTTCACACCTGTATTTGAAGACAATATGAGCAACAGACACAACCTTATGTTCAGAATGAAGTGCTGGTACCAAATAGCATACCTCATAGGTCGGCCGCTGTGGCAGGCTCCCGTTCAACATCAATGACTTCCTTCGCTGTCACAGCTGCTGGGGCTATATTGTTAGCAGCATCAGCAGCCTCAACGGTTAAACTGAGAGCATCTTCCTTCAAATCAACACCAGAGACTTCCTTCTCTGTTACAGCAGTTGGGCGGTGGAACTGAAAGCATCTTCATTTATGGCTTCCTTTGGCACTTCAACGACAGCTACTTCCTTATCTAAACTGGCACTATTGATCTCATCATCTATCTCCAACACCGGTGACCATTTGCCGCTCTCACCATCTTCAGTTGAGGCACCTTCGATGCTCTTGATGGCTGGTTCTGATGTGGCCTTCGAAATGACACCTAAGATAGGTGAATCCTCCATTTCTAGCATGGGAACATACTTCTCAACTCGAATGCACGGATACTTCAGCCGACCAGCGAATCCGTATCGGATACCGTATCCGATACCGATACTCCTCCGATACGCCCCCGATACGTATCGCTGGAGTATCCGAGAATAAATGATTTAAGACAATGACGATACTCTAAGGATACTTCGCCAGTACGTTTTGGATACTTTTCCAGCCCAGGTAAGAGCCCGCTCAGCCCAGTTAAGAAGCAACCAGCAACCCTAGTGCCCCAATGCCCCCATCCTTTCCCTCGCAGCGTCTTTCCTCCCACCCATGCTCACACCAGGTGGCAGCTGTGTCGCCAGCAGCTGCTCACCTAGGTCCCAGGGCCAGCAGCAGTGGCGGCTAGCCGGCGACGAGCTCCTCCTCCTACCCACCAACGTCCCCTCTCACGCAACAGCCATGTATGGACACTTCTCTTCTCCATTTCTCCTGCCCAGCTAAGCTCATCTCCTCTTCTTTCTTCTCTGATCTCTGAAGATCTATCATTCTCATCTCCTCCAGATGGCTTTGATTACCTACAACGTATCCGTATTGGCACTTTTTGAAAATGACGAATTTACGTATCCGTATTGGCCCGATACTGATACCCGTATCCGTATCGGTGCATTCGAGCTTCTCAGCACTGGCAAGCTTCTATTCTTCGTCAAGTGCAGCTACAGATGCATCATGGTTCATAATTAGCAACAACAGATAAAAGACACAATTTAGAAAATACAAAAGTACACACATGGGTGGATTTTGGGATGCTACAATTAAGATCCTGTTGGCTATAGATAAAGCAAGGAACAAATGGATACATTTCAGAACCACTACAGATAAACTGATAAAGTTTGAAATTAATCATATTAGTTCTAATGCAACAATCTAGAGTAGTAATGATTACAGGTAAAACAAGAATAAATGGATGAATTTTTAACTGCCACAGTCTAGAGTCTTAAACAATACAAATAAACAAACTGATGAGTATGTACAGTCTTAATCAATGAATAGATGGATGGATTCTGATGCATGGATGAATTGAACTATCTCACCTTCCTCGAGCTTGGTAGCCTCTTCCATAACTTCCTCCAACTTAGAATTATCACAGCTCTTGTCAGCAGATTCAATGGGCAAACAGAAGAAACCACTGCACACTCAGGAAATCCAATCAATAATTGGTCGCAAACAATACAGAAACCAACTTGTTTTACCAGTTGATTTAGCCAGAATATAATGAATATTTGATCTAATACAAGAATAAACATCTACTTCATTCACTATGAACTACAGAATTCACCCGGTCAGTCTCTACATAAAACTGAAAAATGGAATAGTATAGCTGCCACTGCCGCTGCCGCAGCAGCTCGAGCTGGAACCTACAGGCGCACGACACAGTGATAAGTCGAGTAAGATGTTTTCAGAAAGAAAATAAAAAGTAACGTATGAACCATATTAGAAGCCAGTGTATGAGCATTAAAAATTCTCTGCATGTTGTGAAAGCTGAGCATGGGTCAATAACCATGCACACTGCAGACCCTATCGCCATATCAACAAGTTCAGTTCCGTGTAAATCAATAACAAAGTTGACCTAACCAACCTTTATACACATGCTCTGTTTACTCTCTGCAATGTATCTCAACTACTTATTTTTGGACGGAGAGAGTATTACTTAAGGTAACCAGTACCCAAGCAGGATCTAAATCAACATAGCAGAAGCCATGCTAATTGCCACATTACCAATTTTAGAAAAATAAAACAATCACATCCTCTCTGCTTTTCTAATAAAAGTAGGCACATCACACACTAACTTTGATGGCGTGTGGGTATTCGACCGTCGAAACAGAAAATAAGATGACACACGAACAATCTTGACCAAGTTGATGGTTATATAATCTAAGCTAAGGTAAAATCAGGGTGCAAAAAAACCATATGATCTTTCTTTAATGGGTGATTGACTGATTTAGTAGACATTGACATCCACGCATCTGAAAGAACAAGGCATTATAAGAAGGCGTGACTGCACTTCTCTACTTACCATATAAAATAAAGTCACAACACTTACAGCGAACATAGGAATATAACTCAAGTGACAGAAGCTAAAGCGTATAGGGTATATCAACATTAAGGATACCTGAGTGATCAGTAAATGAGCATTAGATGGAAAGTATGAAATAAAATTTAGTGCAAACACAAGACAGTGGCATTAGATGGAAAGTATGAAATAAAATTCAGTGCAAACACAAGACAGTGAAGACAAGACACACTTCATAACAACAGGTTTAATACATATATTGTGCATCGGCCAGTTTGAAAGAAAAACGCAATACATATGGTTGCATATACATATACATAGGCCTGAAATTGTGCTCTGTCGATACATGTACTCCCTCCGTTCGGAATTACTTGTCGTAGAAATGGATGTATCTAGACATTTTTTAGTTCTATATACATACATTTCTGCGACAAGTAATTCGGAACGGAGGGAGTATTGGCATCAGCGAACAATGACAACTATGAATTAGTAGTGAAACAGTTTGGATAAATTATGTGCTCACCGCCAGTGATGTACTCTTGAGGCTCCTTGTCACATTGTCTATTGTGAATATAAAAGAAAAAAGTTAGTTCTTATCAAGCCATTGTTGTTCTTTGTGGGTGTATCAGCTGTATTGGTGGCTAAGAACAGCACTGAGAATAGAATATTTAAGCATGCTTATCTTGCTTGTGTATTGTTTATTGAGTGTTTGGTGTGGATGTATAATAGTTATAATTGAATGGAAGAAGATGGTGTTGCATGCTGTTTTAGTTCTTGTTCATAGAGATTCCAGTTGAATGGTTCCAACATTTGAATCTAACTGTATGACATATAGCTAAGCAGTGACACGCTCTGGAACAAGGCAATCCTAGCCAACACCCTGTTGCGTTGTTGAGCAACACAGCTATCATGCGCAGAAAGCATGAATGACAAACTAAAGCTGTCAACGACTACACACCGCCGCGTAGCAAGAATGATCGAAAGCATGACAAACTGAAGGCAAATTGAACGAATGAAAGCCTGAAAAAAGGAATAGCAATTCGCACCTGAATCGCATAAATTGACGGACAACCTAGGAGATGGCACAGTCGGCACAACACCAAGTCATGACTGTAAATCTGCAAGACAAGCTTGTACCATAAATTGAGCTAAAGTGGAACCGCGGTACACATGTAGAATGCAGAGTACATGTACACTGACCTCGATGATCCAGTTCACCATAGCAGAATGGAGGCGTACACCTCAGTGTAGTCGCACGCCGTCACTCCTCGTCGCTCACGCTGCAGGAACCGCTCGTAGCTCTCCTCGTCATCCAAGTCATCGAACCACTTCCACTGACGCGAATATTCCAATGAAGCCACCAAATCAGATCAAACACCGCACTGACTCTCGCAAAGGGAACCAATTTCCAACAGATTTGAAGAGGAATGTGTGGAACCCGCTCACCTCTGGTATGTCGTCATCGTCGCCAGTGCCGAGCAAAAGGGCACCCTGCCCAATCGCTGGATTTAACACAGCATGAATGGTGGATGGCGGGCAGGGAGGGAGCAACACGGTACCTCGGCGCGAGAAGGGGCTGGGGTCGGGGGGAGGAGACTGAGGGAGCGGGCGGAGCGGATGGAGCTGAGGAGCCTCTCGCCCACGCGGGAGAGGTCCATGCCGCCGCCCTCGATCAGGAACAGGGTCAGGAAGACGAGCGGCGAGGGCCCCGACCCGAAGAGCTCGCCGCCGGCGAAGAGGATCGAGGGGCCGGAGATGAGGAGGAAGCCAAGGGCGCGGTAGGCGGCGGCACGTCGCCCCGCATCTCTGCAGCGCCGTGCCCCCTCGGTGCGGCGGGGGACCATGGGAGGGAGCCGCCGCAGATCAGGCGGAGAGAAAGGAGTAGAGGAGGCGTTTGCGTGTGCTTGCGGCGTGGGAATGAAAACGCGTACCTAATCCAGCGAATCACTTCTCTTTTCTTCGTGTTTTTTGTCGTACATGTGATGATGTGGCACGCGCGAGGATGCGCCATTTGCGCGACGCGTAATGGGTTTTATTTATTTATTATGGTGCACTTTGTCGGTGCCAACTGTATTCTAAAATGTTGTGCATCATTGAAATGCAAATATTTGCATGGTTGGACTTCAACTTCAAGTATGGACTTTGAAAATAGGACCATAGGGTGAGACATGGACTGCAGCTAGAGGTCTCTCCTTGCTTCATCTTTTCGTAGGAGGAAGACAACCTTGACCACACCCTAGTGCAATGTGTGGATGCGACAGAGATGTGAAGTCATTACTTATCCCGACTGCATTTGGATATTGCCAACCCTTCGTTCCGGGACGATCTATGTGGACGAAAACAGCTTCATGGCAAAGCCAGGAAGGGTTTTGACTCGGTAGTCATGCTAATCCCCTGGAACTATATAAGCTTCGAAATACATTGGTCTTTACCAACAGAGATAAGCAGCGCTTGATTCCTGCATTATATCCTAAGACGATTTGAAGGCATGGAAGGAGGGTGTGGTGTAAGATACATATTAGACCCTTTTTCGTGTGGTACGTCTTACAATTGCTTGATAGTTTGGTCGTTCGATTCTCTCAAATTCATGTGGTTTTGAAGATATTATTGTTGACCCGTCCACTTAACCAGCTTGTTCTGTACAATTAGATTATATGTGCTCCCAAAATTTAGCGTTGTAGACCGTTTGATTAGCTTATTCTGTACAACTAAATTATCGTTGTGCTTTACGTAAGGCTAGCACACATGCCCAACACCGTGATGAGGATGAGGATCTGTTCGCCGAGGCTGCCAATGAGACTGATGTTGACATGCACGAGGAAGATGACAACTCGGGAGCTCAGGAGGCACCGGTCGATGATGCTGGACGAGAGTTGTCAAATGGACTGGGGCCCGTTTCTCAGACGCCCGGGGATGGGATGGCACCACCCTCTTCGGTGCCTATGACCTCTTTGAGATTTGGGTCTTTTGAGCCCGCTTCTGCGCCTCCGAGACTTTGGAGTGACTGGATGGAGTCAGACGAGGTTTTTGAGCACACGTTACCTACCTTGGATTTTGAGGATGCTGTGAGTCCCGTTCTTGGGGGCTCGCCGACCTCGGTCAGGGAAGAGGAGGAGGAGTCTAGGCAGGCGGCCACTCCCTCTTCTGCTCAGTGGGTTGCCTCTCCTCAGGACGCGGTTTCGGTGGTGGAGGTCTTACCTTCGGAAGGGGGTCTGGGGCAGGTGGCCTCGGCACCCTCTTCTCATCTCGCGGTACCAGAGCTGCAGGTGGCGGCTCCGCCTTCTGGAGGGGGCTCGGGGCAGGTGGCCTCGGTGCCCTCTTCCCTTCTCTATGGTTTATAAACTAATTTACATTTTTTACTGAATTCCAACTTCTCTATGGTTTATAAACTAATTTACTAGCCATAGATTCATCAAAATAAGCAAACAACACACGAAAAACAGAATTTGTCAAAAACAGAACAGTCTGTAGTAATCTGTAACTAACGCAAACTTCTGGAACTCTAAAAATTCTACCAAAATAGGAAGTCCTGGACAATTTGTTTATTGATCAGCAGCAAAAAGAATCAACGCAAAAGCACTCTCCAGTAAAAAATGGCAGCTAATCTCGTGAGCGCTAAAGTTTCTGTTTTTCAGCAGAATCAAATCAGCTATCATCGTAGGTTATCCTATAGGTCCTACTTGACACAAACACTAATTAAAACATAAAATCATATCCAAACATAAGGTAGATGGATTATTTATTCCTAAACAGAAGAAAAAACAAAAAACACAAAATAAAATTGGGTTGCCTCCCAACAAGCGCTATCGTTTAACGCCCCTAACTAGGCATTGATAATTTTAATGATGCTCACAAGAAAGACAAGAATTAAAGCGCAAAGAGAGCATCATGAAACAAGTGACAAACACATCTAAGTCTAACATACTTCCTATGCATAGGCATATTATAAGCAAACAAATTTGCAAGGCAAACAAAAACTAGCATATGCAAGGAATGAGAAAGAGACGATAGCAATCTCAACATGACGAGAGGTAATTTAGTAACATAAAAATTTCTACAACCATATTTTCCTCTCTCATAATAATTACATGTAGGATCATAAGCAAATTCAACAAAATAGCTATCACATAACATATTCTCAACACGATCCACATGCATGCAAAGTTGACACTCTTTCAAGATAGTGAGATTAACATTAACTAAAGTCATGACCTCTCCAAACCCACTTTTATCAAAAAATTCATAAGATTGAATATTATCCAAATATGTGGGATCTAAAGTTGACACTCTTCCAAACCCACTTTCAATATTATTGCAAACAATATTATCAATCTCATATTCATCATGGGGATTAAATAAATTTTCAAGATCAAAAGAAGAATCACCCCAATCATGATCATTGCAACAAGTAGTAGTCATAACAAAACTAGCATCCTCAAGCTTAGGGTTTTGCATATTATTAGCATAATTTACATTAAAAGAATTTATCATAAAATCATTCCAATCATGCTTTTTATTTAAAGATCTATCATGAAGCACTTCATCACAATTTTCAGATCTATGGGTTTTAGGAAAAAGCTTATAAAAATAATCTAGTGCATCCAAATCACTAGGAATTGGTTCATCATAATTGAATCTCTTAAAAAGATTGGCAAGCGGATCAGGATCCATAGACTTTTAGCAAGCAACGATGCAAGCAAAAAGAAGGCACAAGCAAACATAAGATCGAATGGAAGAAGGACGAATAAAACGGCAAGGGTGAAGTGGGGGAGAGGAAAACGAGAGGCAAATGGCAAATAATGTAAAGCGAGAGATAGGGATTGTGATGGGTACTTGGTATGTTGACTTTTGTGTAAGCCTCCCCGGCAACGGCGCCAGAAATTCTTCTTGCTACGTCTCGAGCTTGCGTTGGTTTTTCCCAAAGAGGAGAGGATGATGCAGCACAGTAGCGTAAGTATTTCCCTCATTTTTTGAGAACCAAGGTATCAATCCAGTAGGAGGTCACGCGCAAGTCCCTCGTACCTGCACAACACGATAGCAACTCGCAACCAATGCTTATGAGTTGTCAATCCCTTCACGGTCACTTACGAGAGTGAGATCTGATAGAGATAATATTTTTGGTATTTTTGATAGATAGATGCAAAGTAAAAAGTGAAGGTAAAGTAAAAACAAAGCAAGTAAATAAAGTGATATAGATTGATATGATGAGAATAGACTCGGGGGCCATAGGTTTCACTAGTGGCTTCTCTCGAGAGCATAAGTATTCTACGGTGGGTGAACAAATTACTGTTGAGCAATTGACATAATTGAGCATAGTTATGAGTATATCTAGGCGATGATCATGTATATAGGCATCACGTCCGAGACAAGTAGATCGAAACGATTCTGCATCTACTACTATTACTCCACTCATCGACCGCTATCCAGCATGCATCTAGAGTACTAAGTAAAAATAGAGTAACGCCTTAAGCAAGATGACATGATGTAGAGGGATAAATTCATGCAATATGATAAAACCCCCATCTTGTTATCCTCGATGGCAACAATACAATACGTGCCTTGCAACTCTTTCTGTCACTGAGTAAGGACACCGCAAGATTGAACCCAAAGCCATGCACTTCTCCCATTGCAAGAACTACCAATCTAGTTGGCCAAACCAAACGGATAATTCGAAGAGACTTTCAAAGATAACTCAATCATACATAAAACAATTCAGAGAAGAATCAAATATTTTCCATAGATAATACTAGATCATAAACCCACAATTCATCGGTCTCAACAAGCACACCGCAAAAAGAAGATTACATCGAATAGATCTCCACGAGAGAGGGGGAGAACATTGTATTGAGATCCAAAAAGAGAGAGGAAGTCATCTAGCTACTAGCTATGGACCCGAAGGTCTGAAGTAAACTACTCACACTTCATCGGAGGGGCCATGGTGATGATGTAGAAGCCCTCCGTGGTGGATGCCCCCTCCGGCAGAGCTCCAGAACAGGCCCCAAGATGGGATCTCGTGGATACAGAAGGTTGCGGCGGTAGAATTAGGTTTTTGGCTCCTCCCGTGATTGTTTGTGGGTACGTAGGTATATATAGGAGGAAGGAGTACGTCAGTGGAGCTTCGAGGGGCCCACGAGGTAGGGGGCGCGCCCAGGGGGGAGGGGCGCGCCCTCCACCCTCGTGACCGCCTCGTGGCTTTCTTGACGGAGGGTCCAAGTCTCCTGGATCTTATCTGATGAGAAAATCACGTTCCTGAAGGTTTCATTCCGTTTGGACTCCGTTTGATACTCTGTTTCTTCGAAATACTGAAAAAGGCAAAAAACAACAATTCTGGACTGGGCCTCCGGTTAATAGGTTAGTCCCAAAAATAATATAAAAGTGGAAAATAAAGCCCATTATAGTACAAAACAGTAGATAAAGTAGCATGGAGCAATAAAAAATTATAGATACGTTGGAGACGTATCAGCGCCTAGGGTGGCCGCCCCTCCTGTGGCGCCGGCGAGCCCCTCTTGCCAGAGGGCCGGGGTGGGTGGGGAGTACGGACAGCAGGCCCATGCACTCCCCTCCCGGTACGTCTCCGACTCTTTGTCGCGGGGCGCGACCGACGTCGGTGGCGCCGTGGAGTGCCCCACCGCTTTTAGGCGTTCCCGCTATTTCATCGACGGAGGCCGACCGGCTGTGTGTTAGGGGTGAGGCAGGAGGCCCCACCCTGAGTAGGGTCACTCAGGAGGAGGTTATTGTGTTTGGAGGGATTCCGGATCCGGTCTCTGTGGGGCGACGGTTGAGCTGCCGTCTCCAGGATCATCCGGAGGTTGACGACATACAGCAGCGGTGCGCCATGAGGGCGGCCAAGCTTTGTGACGTTGAGGTCACTTCTGGTATGTCGGTTAATACCTCTAATTCCATTTTGCATTTTTCTAATGATGAGTTATTAATAATGCAAACCAATTAGGAGTTTCCCTAGGTAGTAATGATAGTGAAATTTCAAATTCCGTCAATGATAACCTGGATTTAGAGGCGGGGCGGGCTTTAGAGATGATTCGTAACTTAACAATGGTTAAACCCATGAATGATTCCGATATTGATGCTTTGGGGGTCAAGGTGCTCGATAATTTTTGTGTGGATCTTGTACCACCCCTCCCTGAGTCTGAGGAGGAGGATGACACCTCTGAGACTGTCGTGGTTAGGTCCACTGAGCCTGGTTGTGAGGACCGTCTGGAGGGTCCGAACAAACCTAAACGCAAGTGGAAGCGAAAGATTTATCCGGCTTCGGCAGTGCGTAGGAGTGCTAGGATCCGTACTGCTAAAATAATTCATGACGAAATATGAAAGGAATCTTTTGGAATAGCAGAGGTCTGAAAGACTTGGCTAAAGGAAGGTTTCTTGCAGAGGCGTCTATCGAGCATAGGCTAGATTTTATCGCATTGTCGGAAACTGGTAGAGATAATTTTTCGCCACAGTTTCTCAATACTTTATCGGGAGGTATTGATTTTGGTTGGCATTGTCTGCCACCGAGAGGAAGATCGGGTGGGATCTTACTCGGAGTTAGATGCGATTCGCTCGAAGTCCGAAGTGTGGTGATGGAAGACTTTGCAGTTAAGTTTCGGGTGTGGTCGAAGGAAAATGGGTTTAATTGGGCTCTGGTGGCGGTATATGGTGCCGCATAGCCAAACTCAAACCTGATTTCTTGGTTGATCTGGTCCGGATTTGCGGCTCTAAGCAGCTTCCAATCCTGGTGGGGGGTGATTTCAACATTATTAGAAGGCATGAGGAGAAGAACAATGATAATTTCAACGGGAGATGGTCGTTTATGTTTAATACTATCATTGAAAGCTTGGATCTGAGAGAGATAGAGCTTTCGGGAAGAAAATTCACCTGGGCTAATGCGTTGCCAAATCCAACGTTTGAAAAGCTGGATCAAGTACTAGCTAGCGTCGAATGGGAACAGAAGTTTCCCTTCGTAATAGTTCATGCACTTTCCCGTGGTATTTCTGACCACAAGCCTTTATTTGTAGATTTTGGTGAGGCTACCCACTTCGGAAACAAAAACTCGTTTTTGTTCGAGCTGGCTTGGTTTGAACGAGACGGCTTCTTTGATCTCGTAGCCAGGGAATGGGCTAAGGATGCAGGAGGCAGGACTGCGCTTGAGCGTTGGCAGAATAAGATCAGGCACTTAAGAAGTTTCCTACATGGGCGGACTAAGCATCTTAGTGGGATTTACAAGGTCAAAAACGAAAGGCTCCTTACCCTTATTCTGTCCCTAGATGTAAAGGCAGAATCCATGGTTCTGCCGGCCTCGGAGCTTCATGCCAAGCTTGACGCGGAGATGAGACTGAAAGAGCTTCTTTGTGAAGAGGAATTAAAGTGGGCGCTGCGGGCCAAGGTCCGACGAGTTGTCTAGGGGGACGCGAACACTCAATTCTTTCACATGATCGCCAATGGCAAACACAGAAAGAAGAGGATCTTTCAGCTTGAACAAGATGAAGGAACGATTTTTGGACATGAGAACCTAAAATTGTACATAACCGAGTATTACAAGCAGTTGTTTGGGCCTCCAGAGGATAACTGTGTTTCTCTGGATGAGTCTAGGGTTGAGGATGTTCCTCAACTTACTGCTGTTGAGAATGATATTTTGGTTGCTCCTTTTTCTGAGAAAGAGGTGTTTGAGGCCATCTCGTAGATGAAAAATAATAAGGCTCCCGGCCCGGATGGATTTCCGGCGGAGTTCTATAAGAAGTGTTGGCATATTATTAAGGGGGATTTGTTGCCGTTGTTCCATGATTTATTCTCTGGACAACTTCAGCTATTTCAACTGAATTTTGGAATGATAACCCTGCTTCCTAAGAAAACAGAGGCTGTGAGAATTGAGCAATTCAGGCCCATCTGTCTTCTTAATGTTAGTTTCAAAATCTTTACCAAGGTCGGGACTAATAGGCTCACGCAGTTTGCGCATTTTGTGGTGCAACATTCCCAAACTGCTTTCATGCCGGACAGAAACATCCTAGAAGGGGTTGTGGTCCTTCATGAAATGCTCCACGAGATTCACACAAAAAAACTAGATGGAGTTGTTTTCAAGGTGGATTTCGAGAAAGCGTATGACAAAATCATATGGCCTTTCCTTCAACAGGCCTTGCGCATGAAGGGTTTTGATGAAGCCTAGCGACGCCAGGTAGAATCTTTCACGCAAAAAAGGGAGTGTTGGTATTAAAGTGAATGATGACATAGGTCATTATTTCCAGACACACAAGGGCCTGAGACAAGGTGGTCCAATGTCTCCTATTTTGTTCAACATTGTGGTTGATATGTTGGCAATTTTGATAGGTAGGGCAAAGGAGGCTGGCCAGGTGGGTGGCTTGGTGCCTCATCTAGTTGATGGAGGTGTGTCTATCCTACAGTACGCTGATGGTACGATCATCTTTATGGAGCACGACTTGGCAAAAGCGAGAAATATGAAGCTGGTGTTATGCTTATTTGAACAATTGACCGGGTTGCAGATTAACTTACGTAAAAGCGAGTTGTTCGGTTTTGGTAGAGCCAATGAGGAACAAGAGGCTTATAGGCAATTGTTTGGATGCGAGTTGGGGACATTACCTTTCACGTACTTAGGTATACCCATTCACCATCATAAGCTGACAAACAGAGAATGGAAGTGTATCAAGGATCTGTTTGAGAAGAAACTGAGTTGCTGGAAGGGCAAACTCATGTCATACGAAGGCCGATTGATTCTTCTTAATTCAGTGCTCACGAGTATGCCTATGTTTCTTTTATCTTTCTTCGAAGTCCCAGCTGGTGTAGGAAAAGGCTGGACTTCTATCGATCCAGATTCTTCTGACAGAGTGATGAACTAAAAACAAAATACAGACTCACCAAATGGGATATCATCTGTCGACCAAAGGACCAGGGGGGCCTTGGCATTGAGAATCTTGAAGTCAAGAACAGATGCCTTCTCATCAGTAAGTGGCTGTATAAGTTATCAGTTGAGAATGATGCCACGTGGGCGTAGATTCTCCGTAGTAAGTATCTGCAGTCCAAAACTTTGTCCCAGGTGACAGTGAGACCGACGGACTCGCCTTTTTGGAAGGGGCTTATCAGAGTCAAAGAAGCCTTCTTCAATAGGACAAAGTTTATAATCGGTAATGACACTACCACGCGCTTCTGGGAGGATACTTGGCTTGGAGAGACGCCACTGGCGCTTCAGTATTCGTCCCTGTATAGTATTGTTCAACGACGTGATGCTTATGTTGCAACGATATTGTAGTCCATCCCCCTTAATATTTATTTTAGAAGGACGCTTGTTGGCAACCGGTGGGAAGCGTGACTTCATTTAGTGAGTAGACTGATGGAGGTTCAGCTATCTCATCAACCCGATCAGTTGTGCTGGAAACTTACTAGGTTTGGAGGGTTCACAGTTAAATCGATGTATATCGATGTCATCAACTCTAGCGCCATTCCTAATTCCGAATATGTTTGGAAAGTCAAAGTTCCTTTGAAAATTAAAGTGTTTATGTGGTTTGTACATAAACAAGTCATATTAAAAAAGATAACTTGGTAAAGCGCAACTGGACAAGATCTACTAGGTGTAGTTTTTGTGATGGGGATGAAACTATCAAACACCTTTTTTTATTGCCCGTTGGCCAAGTTTGGTGGCAGACGGTGCACATTGCCTTTAACATTACTCCTCCGAATTTTGTCAGTACGTTATTTGGAACGTGGCTTGTTGGGATAGTGGCGTCAAGACATTGCCAATGTTATGTGATTGTTCGAGAATGTACCGGGTACTCTCGAGATCGTGGAGTCTTCTTGGTACTCCCTAATCTAAAAATATCACTATAAACCTGATCAAAAGATTGAGAAAAACTATAGTTGACATATGCCTTATTGTATTTTCTTGAGCATTATCGAGGAACAATCGGTACTTTCTTGAGCAATCCATTACATGCCTCTTATTTATTTTTATTTAGGCCGATGCAAGATTAGATTGATTTTTTCCCACCTGTTAAGATCCATTTAAAAAAGAACAGTTCATAAGGAAAAGTGGATTGAAAGCCTTAAAAGACCGAGGGGCAATACATCCTTCCAAGGCAAGAACACTAAAACACAATGAAAAGACCTAGATACATAATTACAACACAACGCAAAGGACAACCGCCTAAGAGCATCTCCAGCCGCGCCCCCAACAAGGTCCCCTAAGCGATTTTTCGGCCGCCGGCGTCAAAAAATCGGCCCAATTGCGCCCCCAAGGGCCTAGTTTTTGCCGGCTCGGGCCGAAATTGGCGCCGGCGGACCCAACCCGAAACCGGCGCGCTGGGGGGCGCTCGGGGGCGCCGGGCGAATCGTTTTTGGCGCGAAGAGCCGCGGGCCCTCCTTGCCAGCGACTCGACTCTCTTCTCGCCGCCTCGTCGTCCTCATCGCCTTGTTTCCCGCGGCGAATCAATGCCAAAGTTGCACGCGCTGCCGCGCCGGTCAGCCTCCATTGATGCCTCATGGGCGGCGCAGTGAAGGCCGGGCGACGCGCGTCCCCTCGCCCGCCACGCGTAACACGGCGGCCACGCGTACTACGCGGCGCCTCCGCCTATATAAGCCGAACCCAGCGCGCCGGAGACACGCACAGATCCTCCACCGCTGACGCGCCCATTTCTCCCGCTTCCTCCCTCCCCTCCTCTCGCCGTCCCCAGTTCAGAAGAATGGCCGAGCGCTTCCCAGGCGATGGCGCAGCGGCCAACGGCTTCGGCCGCCGCCATCTTCACGAGGACGAGGCTCGCCTCCTTTTCGAGGCCGAGTACCCGGCCCCGCCGGACATGCGGGTGCCCGGGGCGTGGAGGATCAGCGCCGGCAGCGTGCCGGTGCCACCACCACCCACCGGGGCGGCGCGGCGTGCGGAGATCGCATGTATCCGCGCGTCCCTGCCGCGGGTGGAGAGGGAAGGCCCGCGGTAGACCCCCGACAGCCCGCTCTGGGAGCCCTACTTCCGCCGCCGCCACGCCGAACAGCTCGAGGAGCGGCGATGGAGACGGCGAGGAGCAGCCCCTAGTAGTTTTTTTTTGTAAAATATGTTTAAATTTGAACGAACTCGCCGATGTTTGCGTTAAATTTGAGTCGTGTTTGTGCCGTATTTAAGTTTTTTAAAAAAAACGTGGGCACCGCGACTGGGGGCATCACGCCCCCCCAATGCGCGGTTTAGCGCCGGTGCGTCCCAGGGGGCGATTTTTAGCCCCTCCTGGGATGCGTCCCAGGGGGCGATTTTTAGCCCCTCCTGGGAGGCCAACAGCTGGAGATGCTCAGAAATACAGATTGTGAAGCACATACAGCATGAGAGAATACACCTGTCTATCTACCTTGTCCTTCCATGCTCATAAATAAACATACAAAAGCTTGCATTCCAGCGTTCTCTGTTAAGTCTCCCGTCCTTTCCCTCCATCCGTCTCTCAATCGCAGGAAGTGCTAGCTACTTCTAGTTCTTCCAACATTCACCGCCAGACATATTGCACCCGGCTGGCACCAACACATACACCTCTTGTTGAATCGTGCATGTTTATATGTACGCACCAAATAGTAATTTTTCTCTTATTTCGAGGATTTCATGCCACCCGACAAGAAAAGTTGAGTCGGCATGGGAGGCATAGGGACATGCAGATGCGCATGAGCTATGGACACATGAACTGGGAAGGTTTTCCCATCTCTCATCTCTGTTACCAAGCTCGGCACGTCAATGAAGAGGTGTACGTTGTCTGAGCTTCTAGGAGCCACCTTTTGCTTGTTACTGCGCTCGTCACCATGAAGGAGTCTAGGGAATAGGGATGGCAGTTTTGTCCATATGTAAGGGTACCCGCGGGTACCCTATCCGAAAATAATGGGCATGGGTGAGACTTTCTATCAGTTCGTATCCATGAATAATGGGTATCCATACCCGCAAAATGCATGGGTAGGGTATGAATACGAAATTATACCCAAGGATAACCCAATAAATATCCAGAAAAATCAATAAAAAAATTAAATCCTATAATATCTCGGTAAACCTACAGTAATTAGCATTGCAAGTTTACAAACTTGATTTTTTTTCAAAGTTAGTTTGTAATGGAGATTAATACATTTGCGTGTCAATCTTCATTGTGAAATTTTGATGTAAGTACAAACCAGATTGTGATGGCCGAGTCCCTAACTTCAGTTTTAGGCCTTTTTCTTGTCTTACCTTTATCATGCCAATGTTATATATTGTACCTACCGGATACCCATTGGGTACAAGATACCCGATGGGTATGGACATGGTACAAATTTGTACCAATGGATATTGAAATGGGTGGGTATAGAAAAAAGTTTTGGGTATGGGTTTGGGCACAAAAAGTTCGTACCCGCCCATACCCTACCCATTGCCATCCCTACTAGGGAAGCTGAGCGGTGCTCTTTGTATTCGGTCTTTGAACACGGCATATTTATGTTTTGCAGCTAGTGTAAAGTCGGCAGTTAAGCTTCTATTCATGAATAGGAGTAGTTGTTAGGCAGATCATCGGGGGTACTATCCCTCAAAGAAATTGCTGTAATATTTCGGACAATCATGTTGTACTTCACAAGCAACACTCAACGCCACATTCACAAGGCTTTTCGACCTATGTGACAACCTACCGTCGCAAGAAAGAAATATGAGCCATGTATTTAGATGTTTTTTCGCAGACTAACTAGGCTTTTATACGATTTGCGCTATGTCATTTATGCATGTCCCGTCTAGATGAATAGGGAGGCATAGCGAGGGATGTTCCCACTACACTTTAACCAACTTGGTTGATGCATGAACCAGTTGCTCTGAGAAAAAAAAAGGAATCAACCCACGCGTCGATCTCGAGGGCGGCGCGGGCGGTGGACTAGCTGCACGGCGGCAGGCCCCGTACGTCTACCCTTGATTTCCCTCGCCGTCACCAGAGGAGGCTGCCGGCTGAAGGCCGTGAGGAGGACGTTGACGGCGGGTCTTCTACCAGTGGTCTGGTGGCAGCTCGTGCAGTCCACGAGTGGGATGGTTCTTGTTGCGACGAGTTGTATCAGACAACGACGGCGTGGCATGGTGGTCTAGGCCAGTCTCATCGGGTTTGATCGGGAGGTGCGGCGATTGCGCTCCTGATCTAGGAGCGATTGCGCTTTGCGCGGCCGCGTGCCAGCAATGGTGATCTTCCTTTCATGCTCTGGTTCCGATCATGTCGGTCTATGTGCCAACGGGCATGGAAAAGGCTCTCTCCGGCGAGGTGGTAGTCAACGGTGGTCTGCTCCGTCATCGGTGTTGACCCTTATGATGACCATTCCCGCCTACGGTGACGAAGTCGCTAGAAAGGTCTTCATGAGGCTTTCTCTTTAGATCCGATCACTGAATTTGGTGCAGATATGCAAACTATGAATGATGGCTGGACGTGGAGGGATGGTTGTGCAGCGAAGACGGTCGCACATCGCATTTAGTTGTCATGATCCCGAAAAAGTGGTAGTGACAACACATAAGTGAAGATGATGGTGGTGCTACTCGAGCACCCAATTTCGAGCTCTGGGGTGAAACCTAGGTGTGATCCGAATTGGTTATACCTGGCAATGACGATGTTTTTATATCATTATCTTGTTGGACGCATTGCTAGGATATGCTCAGACTGGTTTTTCAGGGTGAAAACTTAGATTCTAGCCTTGGATTGTTGGATCCTGTAACGGCAACCGCTTGGGCGTTGTTGCTTGCTGAAGGCGTTTCAGTTGAAGAATGTTTATCGTGATCTAAAAAATGGCATCATGTATTAACAACGTTCATAGTGTTATTAAACAAATCTTATGTACCAAAAAATGTGTTACAATAAATATCATATTTAAATAATGTTCTCTATGTATTTTTCAAAATGTTACTAGTATATTTAGAAAATATTTATCATTATTTTGAACTTATGGTTTATTAATAAAATCATCTAACAGTTTAAAATATTTTTGGTGAATTACAATTTTGCATCAAGTATTTAAAAAAATGTTGTATATAATTTTTATGGGTAAATTAAACATTCTACTTTTTAGAAAGTATTCATTGTGTAACATGAACATTTCCCTAAAATAGGTGAGCACTTTTAGTTACATGATTTTTTAAATAATGTGAACACTTTTTAGAATATATGATACTCCCTCTGTCCCAAAATATAAGAATGTTTTTAACACTACACTAGTGTCTAAAACGTTCTTATATTATGGGACGGAGGGAGTAACATTTATTTGGAAATGCAAGAATACTTTTCTAGAATTTAATGAACATTTTTGAAATATACGCACATATTTTTGAAATTTTATGAGTATCTTTTGAAGTACAAAATAATTGTATGAAAAATATTTTTCAACACATGAACGTTTTTTTATTTTATTTATAAACCTATTGAACCAAATACATGTTAAATATATATATAGAAAATATTACACATTCCATGGCTTTTCTGGAGTGTTTGTTGACTTAGTTCACAAAATGAAATTGTTGCACAGATTTATTTTTTGAAAAGGAGGATTTAAATTGTTGCAGAGATATGCAAGGCAAGTGACAGGTGCATAAGTCATTTCACAAAAAAAAAAGACAGGTACATAAGTCAAACTAGTTTGAGGGCCGGCTGAAAAAGAGGAGGCGAGCGCTGAGCGCCGCAGGCAAGGTGGGCTTTGCGGTCGATGCAAGCGATGTATAGCAGGAATCCTCCTGCAACTCAAAAAAACAAGAGCAGGAGACCTCCTAGTTTACACTTGTAAGCGGGACTTCCTATCTGATGCTCTTTGTGTGAAATAGGAGGCTGCCGTTCGTTTGGATAGGCCAGCCCATGCACGAACTGCAGCGAGGCAGGGGCACAGCGCGAGCCCCGATCCTATTCTGTGCCTTAAACATCCGTTATAGTATATCCTCCAAAAATAAATATTAAACAGTTTAGATCAATATAAAGTAGTGATCTAAACGCTCTTATATTTCAATATGGAGTATTTTACTAACCAGCGCACACCCCTCCGACCAAGTGGGCCGGCACATTTTATAAATTATTGCGTTTGCTTCTGGCCTTTTTTTCTTCTTGCTTTCTATTTATTTCTCGGTTTTCCTTTTTCTATATTTTTTTATTTTTATTCCGTATATGCACAAACTTTTTAAAAATTGAAAATCTTTCTCCTAATTTGTGAACTTTTAAAATTCATGAAACTTTTTATTGAACTGACCTGAACTTTTTAAAAAATCATGACTTTTTTTCTGAACCGCATGAACTTTTATAAAATAAAGAATACATTTCAATTAACAAAAAATCGAAATTTAATCAAACAAATTCAAAAATCTTTGAAATTTTTAAAAATTTGGGAATCTTTCAAATTTAGTAAAAGTTTCCTAAATCGTGTTTTTTTAAATCTATGAACTTTTCTCATATCCATTGCACTGTACCGAGTTGGTCTACTGTAGTAAAGTAGTTCTCTTCAGTTTTTATTTTGAATATTTTTTGAAAATGGTTTTGAGGTCGGTTTCCAGTAGTTTCCCCATACTGCTTGCATGTGAAAAAAAGTCAGGTTTGCAACGCCACTTCATCAGTCGCTCGGTCATCCCATTTGCGATTCAACAACAATTCGATGCATTGGGTGTGCAATAGGGAGTTTGCCTATAGCCTTGACGAGGCGAAGATGAAATAATTGCAGTAGGCCGACCCAATAAGCCATGCAGCGCTCTGCAGCTTTTGGTTTATTTGTTTTGTGTCAGTTTTTTTATATGGTGTTCTACTTTTTTTTGAAATGCGTAATATTTTTATTATATAATTGGATGTTTAGCATGTATTCGAAAATGTTCAGTATATTTGAATACATAAAATTGAAATTTGTTCAGCACGTATTCGAAAATGTTCACTATATTTATTAAAAATGATTACATATTTAAATTATGTTCGTCGTGTATTAAAACATATCAATATAAAAAGACCCAAAGGGGCAGATCCAACTGATCTCGGTCAATTAACTAAGTCAATCCAACGACCTAGACTGCTCCAATGGTGAGCGTTCAACGTGCAACTAATATCATGCCAAATACCGCACTAATCACAGAATTAACACATAAATAATATCATATCTAATATCCGCGTGCAATTAATATATTGCCTAAATATTAACGTGTGTTGCACGTGCACATTTACTAGTTAACAAAGTTCATCATATATTTAAAAAAATGTTCATTGCGTTTAGTAAAGTATAAATTTATTTAATGCTCGTCATGTTTAAAAAGTTGGTTGACGTGTATAGAAAAGCGGCAATGATAAATCCCGAAATTTCGAATTTTAAGCATGGCAACCCAAACGTTTTTCATGGCAACTTTAGTTCTCGTGAGGTTGGCAAACATTGCAATTTTTTGACAAAAAAATGAACTGGGACAAAATTGTCATGTCTTAACAACTAAAGTCGCCACCTCACGTCAACTAAAGTTGCCATGTAAAAACGTTTAGGATGAAATGTTTAAAATCTGAACGTTCGGATTTTATCGGGGTCCTAGAAAAGTCGTTGCCCCTCAAAAAATTATATTAAAAAAGTTGTCAAGCCCGTATAGAAAAAATTCCCTGTTTGCTTGTTTTAAAACAACGTTCCCCATGTTTAAAAAAATCCCCGTTTATACAAAGAAAAAGAAAAAAAGAAAAAAATAAATAGAACCAGAAGGAAAAAAGAAAAAGAACATTAACCATTAAAAAACTGGAATATAAACCACAGCAAACGGAACAACTTGGGAAATCTGGAACAAAAGACCAAATCAAGGAGAAAAACGATTCAAAGCACGAGGAGCTTGATCACTACACCAAAATGAATCAAACAAGCAACTACTCGTACCCTAGCTAGTAAGTGTATTCATTACACAAAATTTTCTTGCATTTCTCAAACTAGAGTTAACATGCACTACACACCCGTCCGATCGCGAGATTAGTTTTGCGTCCGTGTTCTTTTGGTATAGCTTTACTTTTCAGGTATGCAAAACTATGTTCCAATCCCACGCCCAGCGGCCCCACACCGGAGAACAACCCCCAAACTATGTTAAGGATCTTATAATTTAATTATTGACGGAATTTAAATTTTCACCTCCCGAATTCATGTTTGTGATAGATACTATCCGATTTAGTGAAAAATCATAATTAATACTGTACTAAATAGCCAAACATGTGCCACATTTTACCTTAGTATGTTTCTTTTCTCAAATTTGCTATTGAGTATACCTGCCAGTCCAACAATTCATTTATTTTTTTGGTTTTCCGATGGTTTTTTTGTACATAATGAATCGACTGAACCACTGCAACTAAAAAAACTGCACCCTCAGATCCGTATTAATTATCATGGATTTAGTATAAACTTTGCTAAAATAAACGATAATTAATATGCATCGAAAGCACTATGCTGTCCCACATTCTCTCACGCATACGCTTCCTTCCCGATCCACAAACTGCACGAGCAGTGCCTCTTTCCCCACAAACCACCTCCACCACTGCCTGAGGATGGCGGCACCTCGCGGTGGCAGGGGTGACCGTGCCTCCTCGTCCCCATCCACCTTCCTCTCCCTTGGGCAACCCACACAGGCCCGCTGCACGAGCCACGCCCAACCGCCACCGCGCACGTAGCCCCCCCTGACCATGTGCCGCCTACCGCCAGCTGCAGGTGCCCTTCCCCCTCCACTCCACACGGCCTTTCACATTAGGGCCCGCCGGGCATGCTTCCATGTTCGGCTGGATGCTCCTAAGACACGGTCCCGTATTGCTCCACGCGTGGATGGTGGCTATGCTATCCTTGGTGATGCCAGTTGCGTGCGGTGCGCATGTGAGAGTTGTTGCTAGTCCATAGAGCAACTACCCGTTCCCTATCTAGTAAGTGTATTCAATACACAAAATTTTCTCGCATTTCTCTTGCTCCTTGGAAACAACAACCTTTCCCTGATCCAGGGGGAAAGAACAAGTATCAACAGTCACGACTAGTAAGTTCTGAACTGAAAATTGCACCTCAGACCAAGATGTCATAACGGACAAACCTCTGCTCTAATATATACCAGTTGCTTGTCGTGGTCCTTATCTAATCATTGGTATTTGGTACTCCCTCCGTCCGGGAATACTTGTCATCAAAATGAATAAAAGGGTATTGTATCTAGACATATATTAGTTCTAAATACATCTTTTTTTATCCATTTTGATGACAAGTATTTTCGGACAGAGAGAGTATAAAATTAACGTTCTCTTATCAAATGTATACATGCTCTCTTGTTTCCATAATGTATATCAGCTGACCCCTTAAGGAGAAGAACAACTCTTTCCAACATCAGCTGATCAGACATGGACTTGATAAACATGTAATGCCGCAGCTAGCATGTATTAATACCCTGCACCAAACTGTACCCTCACATTTCTTGTGGAATGTGCATATATATACTCAGATAGTAGTAAGTAGTAACGCATCCTTGATGTTATCCATGCGACGAAACAAGAGACACGCAGTTGACCTTAACCTACCTTTATTTGTGTCGGCGTGGGAAGTATCAGGATGTGTAAATGTGCATCAGATAAGTGATGTGGAGACGTGGACTTCAACACAAGTTTGATTCTCTTACTCTACTCACCGAGATAGTCACATCAGGCAAGACATATCAGGAATCAATGTATGGCGTTCCACTCAGACTGGGTACCCCATCTTGCCTGGGATCTCATGGAGTCTCTAATTAGGGTGGACCGGAGCTGTGGAGCTAGCCTTTTTAGTTTTTATCCGGTTCCTTTTGTAGAATTTGACGCAGTCGGTCAACACCAAACTAGAGTTAACATGCACTACACACCCGTCTCATCGCAAGATTTGTTTTGCATCTGTGTTCTTTTGGTATAGCTTTATGTTTCAGGTATGCAAAACAATGTTGCAACGCCCACCGGCTCCACAAGGAGTACAACCCCAAACTGTGTTAAGGATCTTAATTTAATTATTAAGTGACTTATTTTTTTACCTCCCAAATTCCTGTTTGTGACAGATACTAGCTATCTGATTTAGTGAAAAATCTTAATTTGTATTGTTCTAAATTAGCCAAACATGTGCCATATTTTACCTTAATTTATCCTTTTTATCAAATTTGTTGTTGACTGTACCTGCCAGGCCAGCAATTTATTTATTTGTTTGGTTCTCGGATGGTTTTGTAAATTTAATGAATCGACCGAACCACTGCAACTAAAAAAACTACTCCCTCTGATCCATATTAATTATCATTGATTTAGTATATAGTTGTACTAAAACTGCGACATAATATGCATTGGAGGCAATACCCTATCCCACCTTCTCTCACTCGCGCGCTTCTTCTACCATCCACCAAGCGCATGAGCACTGCCTCCTTCACCGCCACACCACCTCCCCTGTTGCCGCCACCTCTCCGCGGCCGGTGGACCATGCCACCTCGTCCTCATCCTGTGAAATGACAGAAAGAGAGATGGGTTTGGCGCATCATACTTGATGGCCTTGGGGTCATATTTATATACGTGCTCCAGGGCTCCTTGGTATCGCCAGATTACAAAGGTTGTTACAACGATGAGATCACAGATATTTATGCTAACTACTATATCTCAACTACGTTACAAGTTTAACATTCCCCCTCAATCTTAGCTTCCACAAAGAAGATTAAGATTGAACCTATTAGACACAAACAACGTCTCAGCCAAAGATTTAGTAAATATATCTGCAATCTATTCCTTGGAAGAAATGAACCCTCTCTGGAACAAAATGGAAGTCCACTTCTATGTGCTTTGTCCTTGCATGAAAAACAGGATTGACAGATAGATAGGTGGCTCCCAAGTTGTCACACCATAGAACTAGTGGTCTTGGCATGAAAATTCCCAACTCTGCAAGAACAAACTGTATCCATATTACTTTAGTTGTTCCATTTGCTAGAGCCTTGTACTCAGACTCTGTGCTAGATCTCGAAATAGTAGCTTGCTTCCTTGAACTGCATGACACAAGATTAGGACCAAGAAAAACTGTAAAGCCTCCTGTGGATTTGTGATCATCACTACACCCAGCCCAGTCTGCATCTGAGAAGCAACTGAGAAGCATGGAGAGAGACTTGCGTATGGACAACCCCATATCATAAGTATACTACCTCAAAATGCGTTTGGCTGCAGAGAAGTGAATGGTGGTTGCTGCATGCAGAAATTGACACACTTGATTTACTTTAAAGGAAATATCTGGTCTCGTGAGTGTCAAGAATTGAAGTGCACCAACCAAGCTCCGGTACTTTGTGCTATCATCCTGTGAGAGGGGTGTACCACCGTCCTTGCTAATCTTCTCTCTGGAGGACATAGGTGTTGTGGAGATCTTGCAATTTTCCATGTTGGCACGGTGAAGAATGTTGCCAATACATTTATGTTGAGAGAGAACTAGTACCCCTGACGAAGACTTCACATGTACTCCAAGAAAATAATGTAGAGGACCAAGATCCTTGATGGCAAAGGAAGCCTTGAGATCAGCAAGTAACTTGAGAACAACAGGTAGAGAAGAGCAAGCAACAATGATATCATCCATATACACAAGCATGAAGATAGTAACACCACCACGGTTGTAAACAAACATGGAAGTGTCAGCCTTGGAAGGCACAAACCCAAGTTCCTGAAGACAAGAACTGAGTCTTGAATACCAAGCGCGTGGCGCTTTCTTTAGACCATATAATGCCTTCTGGAGCTTGCACAAATAATGAGGGAGAACTGGATCTGCACACCCAGGAGGTTGACACATGTACACTTGTTCCTGAAGCACTCCATGAAGAAATGCATTTTGGATGTCTAGTTGTCGTAAGCACCAGCCACGAGAAACAGCAATAGATAAAACCAGACGGACGGTGACAAGTTTAACCACAGGACTGAACGTGTCATCATAATCCAACCCATACCGTTGGTTGAATCCTTTGGCCACAAGACGAGCCTTGAAGCGATCAACAAAGCCATCCGCCTTATGCTTGATCTTGAACACCCATTTGCAGCCAATAATGTTGACATTGGGTGGTGGAGGAACCAAATTCCACGTGTTGTTGCACGAAGAGCGTCGAGTTCAACATGCATAGCATGGTGCCACTCCAGTGACTTGAGAGCTTCACGATGATCTGTAGGCTCATGCGGGACAAAAAACACACGACAAGACGGGTCATAGGCGACAGCCCCATCAGTACAATCCTTGTGTTTCCAAGTGTTGTTGCATAACTGTGTTGTCACACTGGTAGAAAAAGAGGCTTCCGTCCAGCCCCATTAGTCGCAAAACTATAGGAACCGCGACTAATGAAGTCTTTAGTCGCGGTTCGGCAGACGAACCGCGACCAAAGGCCTGGGCCCAGGGCGCTCGGTGGCCAGCTGGTGCACGTGAGGGGCTTTAGTCGCGGTTGGCCAGGCCAACCGCGACTAAAGGTGCCCAAAGGCCTTTAGTCGCGGTTGGCCAGGCCAACCACGACTAAAGCTCCTCCCCTATATATACCAGTTCAGCGCACTCACTTAGCCATTTGGTGCCACTTCTCTTCACAAGGGGGTGTAGGTTTGCTTTTGGTTCCTCTTATGCACACAAGGTGTTTGATGAAATGCCCAACAACATGATATGAAGTGTTGGAGCCACACTTGAGGTTCCTCCTCGATCACGGTTAGCAACTTGAACCTTTCATGCATGTGTGTCATTGATAAAATATGCATGTGTGTTGTTCATTGTTTAATTTCTATTGTTTATAGCTAGTTAGTTTAACAAATGCATGATGATTAATTATATATTTTATATTATAATAATGCAGATGAATCGGCAATGGATGTACGGTAACCGACTCTCCCGCGAGTTCACTACGGGTTTGAAAGATTTCCTCGTAGTGGCTAATGCGAACAAGCAGAAGGGTTTTGTTATCTGTCCATGTGTTGACTGTAAGAATCAGAAGGGTTACTCTTCCTCAAGAGAAGTTCACCTGCACCTACTTCGGCACGGTTTCATGCCAAGCTATAATTGTTGGACCAAGCATGGAGAAAGAGGGGTTATAATGGAAGAAGATGAAGAAGGGGATGATTTCATCGATGAAAGCTATCTTGCTCATTTCGGTGATACTTTCATGGAGGATGCTGAAAGGTGAAGGGGAAGGTGAAGGGGAAGGTGAAGGTGAAGGTGAAGAAGAGGCACGTGATGAGACCGTTGATGATCTTGGTCGGACCATTGCTGATGCACGGAGACGCTGCGAAACTGAAAAGGAGAGGGAGAATTTGGATCGCATGTTAGAGGATCACAGAAAGTCGTTGTACCCCGGATGCGATGATGGTCTGAAAAAGCTGGGCTGCACACTGGATTTGCTGAAATGGAAGGCACAGGCAGGTGTAGCTGACTCGGCATTTGAAAACTTGCTGAAAATGTTGAAGAATATGTTTCCAAAGAATAACGAGTTGCCCGCCAGTACGTACGAAGCAAAGAAGGTTGTCTGCCCTCTAGGTTTAGAGGTTCTGAAGATACATGCATGCATCAACGACTGCATCCTCTACCGCGGTGAATACGAGAATTTGAATGAATGCCCGGTATGCACTGCATTGCGTTATAAGATCAGAGGCGATGACCCTGGTGATGATGTTGAGGGCGAGAAACCCAGGAAGAGGGTTCCCGCCAAGGTGATGTGGTATGCTCCTATAATACCACGGTTGAAACGTCTGTTCAGGAACAAAGAGCATGCCAAGTTGTTGCGATGGCACAAAGAGGACCGTAAGTCGGACGGGGAGTTGAGACACACCGCAGATGGAACGCAATGGAGAAAGATCGACAGAGAGTTCAAAGATTTTGCAGCTGACGGAAGGAACATAAGATTTGGTCTAAGTACAGATGGCATGAATCCTTTTGGCGAGCAGAGCTCCAGCCATAGCACCTGGCACGTGACTCTATGCATCTACAACCTTCCTCCTTGGTTGTGCATGAAGCGGAAGTTCATTATGATGCCAGTGCTCATCCAAGGTCCGAAGCAACCCGGCAACGACATCGATGTGTACCTAAGGCCATTAGTTGATGAACTTTTACAGCTGTGGGGCAGACCTGGTGTCCGTGTGTGGGATGAGCACAAAAAAGAGGAATTTAACCTACGAGCGTTGCTTTTCGTAACCATCAACGATTGGCCTGCTCTTAGTAACCTTTCGGGACTGTCAAATAAGGGATACAATGCATGCACGCACTGCTTACATGAGACTGAAAGTGTACATTTGCCAAATTGTAAGAAGAACGTGTACCTTGGGCATCGTCGATTTCTTCCGAAAATTCATCCAGTAAGAAAGAAAGGCAAGCATTACAACGGCAAGGCAAATCACCGGCCGAAGCCTGCGGAACGCACTGGTGCTGAGGTATTTGATATGGTCAAGGATTTGAAAGTCATCTTTGGAAAGGGTCCTGGCGGACAATCAGTTCCGAAGGGAGCTGACGGGCACGCAGCCATGTGGAAGAAGAAATCTATATTCTGGGAGCTAGAATATTGGAAAGTCCTAGAAGTCCGCTCTGCAATCGACTTGATGCACGTTACGAAGAATATTTGCGTTAACCTCCTAAGCTTCTTGGGCGTGTATGGGAAGACAAATGATACAAAGGAAGCACGGCAGGACCAGCAACGTTTGAAAGACCCTGATGACCGGCATCCGGAATGGTTTCAAGGTCGTGCCAGCTACGCTCTGACCAAAGAAGAGAAGGTCATCTTTTTTGAATGCCTGAGCAGTATGAAGGTCCCGTCTGGATTCTCGTCCAATATAAAGGGAATAATAAACATGGCGGAGAAAAAGTTCCAAAACCTGAAGTCTCACGACTGCCACGTGATTATGACGCAATTGCTTCCGATTGCTTTGAGGGGGCTCCTGCCGGAAAATGTTCGAGTAGCCATTGTGAAGCTATGTGCATTCCTCAATGCAATCTCTCAGAAGGTAATCAATCCAGAAGATCTACCACGGTTACAGAACGATGTGATCCAATGTCTT